>NW_024424453.1:34226467-34580283 GCF_017311325.1 Ursus maritimus
TTTCTATAGATTTAGCCATATTCATACATATTATGCATATTCTTGTATTTTTAACTGTTGTATAGTACTTCGTTATAGAATATAATGTAACTTAATTAGTTTGTACTTTACTGATAGACATTTTAGATTATTTCCTTTTTAGTTTTAGAAACAATGATGCAATGAATTCTTTTTTCTCCACATTTGCAATCGATTTCAAGAACATACACCTAGAAATGGAATTCTCGGGTTGCAGATAGTCATGGCTAGACTACTCTCCAAAGTGATTAAATAGATTTATACACCCATCCAGGGCTTAGGATAGTTTGTACTTTTCCACTATCTAGTCAACACCTGGTAAAGTCAGACTTAAAAATTCTGACAATAGATGGGTGAAGTGGACACTTCATTGTAGTGAGACTGAATAGATCCTCCGATTTTTATTAACCAGTTAGATTTCTTCTCATGGGTTTCCTGTTAATGTTGTCGGTCCGTTTTTCAATTGAATTGTTTGGGGTTTTTTTCCTTGTTGATTTATAAGAGTGTTTTTGTTTATTTTAAATACTAGTGCTCTCCTGTTTGGATCACGTGTGTGTTTGTATGCGTGTGTAACAGTCCGTTGCTTGTCATTTGTTTTGTATATAGTGACTTATTGAACAGCATTTAACAACTTTTAATATAGTCAAATGTATGCATTTTTTCCTTTATGGCTTATGTATTTTTCATTTTGCCTAAAGAAATACCCCCCTAATACCACATTCCAAGTAAATCCTCCCATATTTTCTTCTAAATGTTGATACATTGTTTTTCATACTCAGGTTTTTTATTCTATCTAGAATTTGTGGTTTACCTCTTTTGGTTTACACACCGACCTATTTACCTCAACGCACACTTCAGCAACTGCGTGGATCAATCCGAGTGGTATCTGGTGGAAATTAAAGGCTGCCTTTGAAACCAGACTTACCTCTCACCCTTAGCCCTGAGGAAAAAGAAAAGTTCAGGGGCTAAATAATCATCAAAAAGGAGGATTTGAGGAGAGGTCACAGAACCCTGCATTGAGGATATAACACGGCATTGATCTCTGAAGACTAAGTAGGAAAAAAGGCCTAGGCATGCGCAAAGACCCCGAGGCAAGTAGGAACATGCTCTTTGGAGGAAGTGAGAGGAGGCAAACACTATCAGGTGTTGACCAGGTCATGAAAAAGGCAAGCACGGTCAAAGCAAGAGGTTAAAGGGAATGTAGTAAAGATGGTCCTGTAAACTTAAACCTGTCCCTATTTTGCAGGCCTTTGTATCTAGGCCATGTTAGAGACCAGCATTTTTTTCTCTAAGAAATGGAAACGTTAAAAGAGCTTTCAGGAAGAGAGTAGACAGATCAGATTCCATTTGCATAAAATAGCCCTGGCCACTAGGGTAGAAGGAATGAGAGGGGAGTAAGGGACCATAGGGGGTGATCAATGAGGAAGACATGCCAAGTGGGATGTAGAAGCAGCTTAGAATAGGGTTGTGGCAGTGGGGATGGAGAAGAGAAAGACCAGAGTAACAGAAAAAACTGATGCATATTGAGGAAGAGGCATGTTTGCAGCCTGTGCAGCTATCTAGATGAAGATGTCATTGCCTGAGATCAGAAATATGGGAACAGGTTAAGGATGCGGGAACAGACTGTGAGTGTGGCCTCAGACATGTTTAGTGTGAGTGCCTTTGAGACACCGCAGTGGAGACTGGAAGATATCCGGGCTAGAGGTGTAAGTTAGAGAATCCAAGGTATGTAGAGAGTAGCTGAAGTCGTGGACATCAGTCGATTCCCCCAGGAAGAAAACTGGTAGTAAGAAGGCAAACAGCTCTAGAAACAAGTCTTGAGAACCTCTGAAATGTAAATTTGGACAGAAGATTGGAAGACATCACTGAGGAGTATCTAGAGAGCTAGAAAGAAGATCAGGACAGCGTGTTGTGTTGGAATCCAGGGGAAGTGATGCTTCCAATGGTCCACATGGTTGATTATTATGGAGAGCTTGAGGAAAACAAGAGGGAGATGGCTTGCTGGATTCAGCGATATGGAAATCACTGTCACTTTACTGGGAGTGGTGTAGATACTAAACAGTAGGAAGTGTGGGGAAAGAAAATGAACAGAAAGACCCTCCCAATTTCCACCCTGGCTGTTTGTTTCAGCGGGTCCACCTCTGAAAATTCAGGAGAAATCTTGAAATAACCTCCCAGGACTACTGGGTGTACCATCTTTCTCTAAAGCCTGGAGGGACAAGTTTTTATAGGATTTTAAATTTGGCATATAGTGTGTGTGTGGGTGGGAGGGGAAGGCTGGGAAATATTTCGCCAGAAGGTGAGGGAGAGAATTTTCACATGTGTTCTCTTGGTAATACCTGGAATTTACGTCCTTTTCTAGACTTACCCAAGTGAAGGGTGAGTAAGTGTCCCAGTGAACTGCTGCCCAATTTTTCCATTAATTTTCCTCCTTAGAAATTTAGGATCTACAACACCTCATCGTTTGAGTTGCCTTTCTTGTGAACTCTCTGAAATCTCAGTTACTCCAAGTTCTCTATTATTCCCACACAATACTCAAAAGGCAGGTAAAGCCATTGTCCTGATAATATTAACATACAATTCCTGGGTTTTACTTTCTTGCCAAAGCTATAATTTTATACCAGAGTAACTTGTTTCTACTTTTACTTATTTCAGCTCTTATCTCATTGCATGAACATAAATTCTTATCCAGGCTTTTGCTTTTCCCACTCTTGAGAACTTTCTTTACTTCTCTTAGTACAGTGATTTTCAGTGATTCCTCTTTGTATTTCACAGAGGCAGTATTATATTTTCTCGTGTTTCCTATGATTTAACAATATGTCCCAAATGTTGCCAGTTGTTTCCTTGGACAAATTGCCACTACTAAGAATAGTGACAGGGAGGTGTAATAAGTGATCTCTGTTTACTAGGTGGATGTCTAAAAATGCTTTAATAAATGACTTGAGAATGCTTCGCAAAGAAAAACCCACTAACGAGGAAGCTCATTTTTACTTAAATCTCTTGCTAAAAACCTGGAGGTTTTCGTTTTTCCTCTGGACTTTTCTGCCCTGCCCTGGTGACCTCATCATCAGTCACATGTCACCAAACTGGAGAAACGAAATCTGTGCCTTGGTGGCAATAACTAGTTCTCGCACGTTGACGGACAGCTCCTTTATCCTTTGGCTGTGGGGAGGTCCTATTAGGCCATCAAAGCCCACAACTAGCATGTGGGCAGGTCTTGAACAAAACAGGCTCTTTTTTCGGACAAGAGTTCCTTTCCTTGTTACTTTATCCTTTTTCATTCATGAGAAATGGTATGCCTCATCAAAGCGAACGCTAAATATAAGAGAAGAAAGTTGAATAAAAATGAGTCACTGGGAGATCAGGGCTGTCTATTTGGGGATGTTTATCTCCTTAAGGCTCTTAAAGCGCATGTTTCTGTTTGTTGCTAGAATCGTGATCGTTGACAATGTGGCTTCTATTTTATTTGCGTTTGGCTGTGCTTTTCTGGAGAGTAGATTGGCATCCAGTAGTCACTTAAGTGGATGTAGAAACCAAACAAAGCCGGGAAGAAGGAGCAGAGATCTGTGGTTGAAAGCTGCATGGGGGAGGGGGGGGCGGGGAGCAGAGCGCCAAGCGCAGTGGTCCTGCAGTCCTCTGATGGAGGGTGAGTCCTGCTCCCCCTTCTCCAGCTCTGGGGCCTTGGATTCCGTTTCCCCATGCTGTCGATGGAGGCTGGTGATAATACTTACCTCACAGACTGGTTCCTGTGAGAAGTCGCTGGTGTTACATTAGTGCTACAGGAGTGTTTTGTTAAACAACATACCTCGTTGTCTGTCACTAAGACTGTCCTGACAGCTAATGGTTTACTGACAAATTTCCTTGCGCCAGGTACGGTGCTTTCCATGCTGTAATTTTTTTTCATTTGCTCTTTGCAGCAATTCATAGGAAAGGTTCTATAGTATAGTAGCCTCATTGTGTGGATGAGAATACCAAGGTTTGGAGGTAGTTAACTGTTCATTACTAGGTGTAGGTGGATACAGCTAGCAAGTGGCAGAGTCTGGAAGCCTGTGGTCCTAAGCACTATACCACACTACCCCCTGACTGGAACCCTGCAGGGGCCCTCCTTCCCACCCTACAGTGTGCTCGTGCTCTCAAAACCCTCCCACACGGGGATGAGCACTTGAACCATAAAATTCAGCCTTGTGTGCCCTACTTCTGGAGCCAAAGGACTGACTCTACGTGGTAAGGCTTATTTGACTTGGATTTGAGCTGTGTTTTCACTGCCTACTGACTCTGTGACTTTGGGAAGGTTATTTATCACTATTTATCACTATAACTCAGTTTCTCTCATTTGAATGATGATCAGAGATTCTATTTCCTATGGTGGCTCTGAGGATTGGCTGAGATGCATATTAATACTGTTTCACAAATGATGTGTTTCATGCTGTTCAGTGAAATTTGGGTGCGGTTTCGGTAAGGCTTATCTGAATGGAACATTTCACTAGGGATGGTCATGCATGTGTTAAATGAACTATGTCCCCAACATAGGAGAACCAACTATTCGAATCTATCCTGCTCTGTCAGCATCCTACAAGTTCAGGCCTAGAGCCTGAAATAAGAAATTATTTGCACTTAGTGTTTTCAAGTAATTGGCCATCACAACTAACAAGAGGGTTTGTTGGAAACGCCAATAGTGATAGACTGAATTTGAAGAAAAAGTGGGGGGGATTTATTGACCAGAGAAAAAACAAGCCAAAGCCTTGGCTAATTTGTGTAATCAGCTTTATCAATTTGCATAAATTGTGCATCAGGCTATATTCCTCTTGGGCATAATAAGCCCAAATTTAGTTTTTCTAATTTTAAAGTCATCAGTTGCTTTTTTTTTTTTTTTTTTTTTTTTTTTGCTTCTTCTGTTCCTTTCTGGGACTCGTGTGGGTCACACCTCCATGCATCTGTCAGGTGGTCTTATGTGTCCCTAATTCTCAGGGCCCCTGTCAGTGCCTTGATGCAGCATCTAGTGCTTACTTTCCAAAATTGGCCCAGCCTTGACCCTCCATCCTCTGTACTATTTCATGTCTCTCTATACTGCATCTATCCCTCTTTTTGTCATATCTTTTGTTCTGATCAAAATCTTCCAAATATTTTTAAATGATCCCCTTCCATTTGCTGTGTTCTCCTACTGTCTCCTTTCGAATGACTCTGCTACCTTCTAGATTCTTCCCTAACAGGCCTTCTGCCCCAGATTCTACCCATTGCTTCCTCTCATTACTTCTTTCTCAACACTCATTATTTCCGCTAGGGATCTCTGAATAGTTCTAAAGGGTCTCAGAATGTTTTGACTCTACTCTGAGGTGAGAAGATGAATTGTGAGATTTTCGGGCTCTCACGTAGCTTGCCCCCCTCCTCTTCTCCTGCCCTCCTGCTACTCCTCCAGTTCAGCTTTTCCTGACCTGTTTCTGGGCTACCCTTCCTGGTCTCCTGCTTCCAGTCTTGACACGTGTCAATTCGTCTTCTACCTTGCCACCAGAGTCCGAGCTTGGCTATGATTAAAATCTATCTAATCAAAAGAGGTGATCATGGCACTCGTTCTCCAGCTTTAGTAATTAGAGAAGTAATGAACCTCCTTGAAGCCAGCAAGTGTTCAAGAATACACATGAGGAAAGTGCAGCTATTTTATATAGCATGTAGATAGCATACTAAAGGTTGTACAAGTTGAGAACATGAATGACTTTAAGAAGGGTTTAAACTTCACAGACAATATTTTAGAGGCATATCCCCTAACCTTTGGAGGGTGAGGTCACACAGGGCCTATGCTGCAGACTGTCATCAAAGACCAAACCCCAGACTTGTGGCCAACTGGTATAACCCAGGCGTCATTTCTTATGATTTTATGCTGTCCAGAGGGCTGAACTGCTGACATAAAATCTTTATCTCAAAGATGCAAATGTAAACCTAATGTCCTTTTTAAAACAGCAGCTAGTTATGGCGCTAGAGATGTTTAAGCCCGAGGCTTTACGAACACTTTTGTAATATCATTAGCCCGAAGATTGCCCCTGCCTCTATCCCATAACACCAACGTTTGCAAATCTGGGCATTTGCAATTCTTTCCATTTCTTTCCATGTCACTGGAACTCGAGCGTCTGCTTTCAGAGAATAGACTTTGCTTTCTGGCCTCAAACCCATGGAGGATGACAGGCGAGAGGAACACTGAACTTCTTGCATGCCCTTGGTCTCAGTCACGGCCAGCCTGCTTGCATTTCCTCTGGGCTCTGGCTCCACTGGCCAATCATTTCCATGGCTGGATTTAAAGAGCATGTGCCTAATTTAGAGTTGCTGACACAGGCCAGGGAACAGGCCACCTGGCAAACGCCTTGGGCTTTGACTGATCTCACTAACTTGAAGCCTAGGCCAAGTTCCCCTCAAGTTGTGCTGAGGTTTGTAAATCTTTTGGCCTAGGACTGGACCAGGTAATCAGCGTTTCGCGGTCCTCAGCTAGGTGTGAAATTTTAATCAAAGGGATTTTATTTTTGCAAAAATATAATGCACCACCAGAAATGTCACATAGAATTAAACTTTGGATTCACTGAGGTTCAAGATGAATCAGATGGGGTCTTACAAAATGGCCAGCTCCTGTCCTCTTTGGAGGGGAGGGGGTGTTAAAAATAAACAGGGTAGTTCTGGTACCCCCTTTGTCTTATGGGGAAATATTACAATAATTTTTAGTCCATTCACACTTTGGAACTGGATAATTACTTTTCACTTTAATTACAAGATGGCACAGAAAACACATAAGCTTCCGCCCAAAAATACATTCTCTGTATCCAGTAGATATTGTAGAAATGATTTGCTGTTATAGTCAGTATGGTCTCCAGACATGTTCCGGATTCCCACAGTTCATCTAGAATGGTTTCAACCAGCCTTACATCTGACAAATAAATGCAGATACAGAAGACATTGGGGCATCAGGCTAAAATGAGAGTAGGCCCTCACCCAGAATTATAAAGCCAGAGCACGCTCCTTTACAAAGGGGATAGAAGGCTCAGAAAGGAAGCAGGGCTGACTGCTAGTGTGGAGAATGGATGGGAAACATCTCTGCGGCTTGGGACACCAAACTCACTGGAGGCCATCCAGAGAGATTCTAGAGAAACTGAGTTCTCTGAATATTCTCTGCCAGACCTCTGCCCAAACAGACAAGTCACCATATGTTGCCCGTTACAGAGGTAATTCACGTGAATGCTGCAGGAACTGATTTCTCACTCTCTCTTCATGACCTAGAGAGTGTCTCTGGGTCACCATGGGTTTTGTGGGTTTTGTAGCTTCTTCCTCTCTCTGGTTGGGATGTGGAAGTCAGTACTGTCAGGTAGTATTGGGCACAGAACAAAGTGAGGCTTCTAGAATCAGACCACTTGGTTCAGGCCCTAGCGGTGTACTTCCCAGCTGTGTGATATTAGAAAAGTTGTCTGTCCTTTGTATGCCTCAGTTTTGTCATCTATAAAATAGGCTGAATAGTAAAATTTACCTCAAAGGATTGTCATGAAGATTAAATGAATTATTAACAGTGAAATCTTTAACACAGTACAATAACCAGTCAATAAATATGATGATGATGATAATGCCTGAACAAAAGGGGCCATGCTTTGTGTGTGTGTGTGTGTGTGTGTGTGTGTGTGTGTGTAAACAGAAAGAGGTGTGTAACTAAAGGGCTTTAACAGAGGAGCCTAGGCATAAGATGGCATGAAGTTGTGGTAGAAGGATATGACTGATTTCATGGGATGGAGATTTTCAACCCCGCATCCCTTGAACCTGGAGAAAGAGCTGTTAGGCCAGTGATGGTAACGAAGATCCCAGGTCACTAAGGCCCCTTTATTCAGGACTGCTGGCCTCCAGGTGTCAGACACAGGGTCTGTTGAGGTCACTGCAGATTGTCTAGCTGGGGACAAAGCAAGCCCTGAGCATGACACAAGGTAAGCACTGAGTGTGACTCAAGAACACTCTCTGTGAACAAGAGCTAAAGGGCATTGGGCTCCTTGGGGGGTGACTGAGCAAGGATTTTACCTTTCTATTCTCAGGCAATGATAATAATCAGACCATGGACCACTGGGCTGTGTAAATATTCCTGGAGGTCTCAAAGAGTTCCAAGGTGGAGTAGCATGGATGTGGAAGAAATACTTTCATCACAGGCACACTGAGACCCAAAAGCCTTGTAATATGAATATTAAATAAGCCTAACCTCAGTGCCCCAAGCTTGCAAAGCTGGATCTATTGTTTACATTTCCTCCTCCTTGAGGTTTACATTTGGAGGGGTGAGACTGGCCATGAATGTGGTCATTCCTCTACCTTTCTCTCGGCCATGTTAGCAAGGTTCTTATAGCTGCCCAGGCAGCAATTTGATACCTGACTGCTCATGACCTACTCATCTGTTCTTTTTCCCCCCAAGTTTCTTTGACATAATTGACATGAATACCTCCATAAGGAAAGAAGAGAAATAGAAGGGAGTGGACCTTATTCCTATTCACTATGTTACTTGAATTACTTCAACATTACTTCACTATGTTACTTCAAATTTGCTCTGAACGGGGACAGAGAAAATGACTATACACAGGTTTGGAAGTTTCAGTTGACTACATTTCTTCATCTCCATTTTCTATCAGCACAAACAAATAACTTGACCTCAATCATTATTTTTTTAAATAAGAAGGATGTTTAAAAAAACCTTAATTCTTTAAAATATTTTTAGACAAATCATACTGTACTCCTCTAGGAGCTAAAATGCAGTAGTAATCAACGCTTAGTATCTTTCCTACACATGTAAAATGAAACATAACATTTTTTATGAGTTTTCTTTTTTAATGGAAATCATACCATGTATTGAATTTGTAGAAAGGCAGGGAAGATTGAAATGTATCAGTTGAGGGTAACCCTCAGCTGGGCCTGGGAGGGACTAAGCCTTTTCCAGAGGGAAAGCTTTGGGTGGTCTTTGCATTGGAGTTGGATTGGTCCATGTTTTTGAGGAATGTTTGAGTACCAGAAAGAAGCACTTAGTGTGAAGAGAGGTTTGAGTTCATTTTATATCTAAATCAGTAAAAAAAAAACAACAGGAAAAGCTGTTAGGGAAAGAGAACACAATAGGGACCAGGTGTTTTTAATTGAATTATCCAGTAAAGCCTTTTATATTCAGCATATACAACCAAAACCCAAAAACTAATGGTAAGTAATCGATGTACATGTTGAGTTTCAAATATTAACTGATTTAGGAGTTCAGCAAATATTTGAATGCCTATAGCACGGATCCCTGCGTTTCTGTGTCCTTGTCTGGGTCTGCCCATATACACAGTACTTTCCTACATGCCAGGAAGTAATTTCTCATTGATTTTCTGGTTTGATGTCATTTATTTAATATACGTGATTTGTCAATATTCTTAATTCTCTTGAGTTTTCAACTCATTCAATAAATATTTTTTCACCATTCATACAAACAACCTCAAGCCGTCATAGTGAAAGATACAGAAAATGCAGACTGTGTTTGCCCTGAACTCTAAGAACTTTCGAATCTTATCGAGAAGACAAACATGCATGAAATTACTGGAATGTAATGATGTTGGTTGTATGTGTGAGAGGATTTCCAAAAGAGAGATCAGCTCACTTTGGTTGTTAAAGAAGGAACTCTGAGGGAGGCCAGCCCTTACCTGGCACTTGAAAGATAATCTGAGGAGAGGGAAAGATCCCAGGCAGGCAGGCTGGCATAACCCGAGGCGTGTATCACTGCTAGTGGTTTGATCCGTGACGCTGCCTGATTGGGGTAGGCTGTCTTGTTATGAATGTGGGGCCCAGAAGGGGTCACAGTCTTTCACACCCACCCAATTTGAGACTTAACCCTATGATTTTAGACACCAAGCATGGATAGAATCATGAGCTTTGGAGTGATGTGAGGACTAAAACCATGACCTTTTTATTTCTGTGACCCCAGTGCTGGGCACATAGACGTTTTCAATGAAGGTACATGAATATTGATGGAATGAATTAAAGAATGTAGGATTTCCCAAATGCAGTTTGCCTGAGAAGGCCTATCCCTACGTGGATAGGCCCATTGATTTAAAGCTGTCTTCTCCCAGAATCCATACCATGACTTTGATTTTTAGAAGCCCTTTCCAAATAATGAATTGGAAATTACTTCCAGCAGCTTCTGCCCACTGGTCCTGGCTGTGCCTTCTCTATCCAATTTGGCAGCCGAGCAGCTCGTTCAGGTGGCAAAACATTTTCGGTCTGGTCCACTTTGGCTCAGGTTGTATAGACACACCCATGCGCTTGACTTCCTCTGGGGATGTTTTGTGAGATTATCAATCAGTATGGTTCAAAACCAGACAGGCTAGCCCAAATGGCCTGCACCTTTTGTTCTCTTTGTGATGGAAAAGAAAGACACACGGACCCTCTTAAAATCCCCAGAAAACCTGGCAAGTCACTGATTTGGCTGTGAATACATCGATGGGAGTCATTTTAAGATTCCTACCTTGCGAATCCTGGGTGTTTCAAAGCCCTGCTGCCGGCTGCCTTGGAGAGTAACTCCCCTTCCCCATGGGACAAGACAAGAAAACAGCCCTTTCACAGGCTGGCTAGTCCATATTTTTATTTTACATTCTTCGAAGCAGATTTTTATCACATCTGTCAGTGTCCTCACCCTGTTTGGCAGCCTGCGATCTGAGGGGTTACCTACCACTTTGGCCAGAACATCTGCACAGAGGGAAGGCTCTAGCAAGTTAGGCAAGATAGGGCTGCAGGAAGAGTCTCCTCTTACTCCACCATCCAACTGTTTTCCCCGCAACTTCTTCCTAGGCAACACGTCAGCTGTAAAAACACGAATCTTTCCTCCCCTGCTCCCCACCTCCCAACACATATGCTATTTATCAAATCTAAGAATCAAAAGAACGTGATTTCAAGAAAGCTTTTCAAGATTTCAGTTTCCTTTTAAAAAAAGAGATGAAGGACATGTGATCAGCTGGAGGTGTCATGCTGAGCGTTTGCTGTTTGACACTTCGCCGTCACGAACGGCAAAGCATCATTCCTATTTTGTGGGTAGAAATAATCAGGGTCTCCACACATGTCACATGTCGAAATCAGGGATATTGAGAGTCTCCATTCAGTGAAATTTGCTGACTGCACTGCAGTCAGTCTGTGGAGCAGCTTTGTGCTGGTTGAAGGGGAGGAGAGCTCTGGCCACGTCTGGCAGGAAGCGGGTCTCGCTCCTCTCCAGTGATCACAGGGTGTCGGAGGCAGCGCTGTCCAGTACGGCGGTCACTAGCCACCTGTAGCTAGGGAGCACTTGGAATGTGGCCCATGACATGCTCCAAGTGTAAGCTATGCTCCAGGTTTCAAAGACTTACTATAGAAAATGTATTAAAAATCATTAATAATGTTTTATATTGACTACATGGTGAAATAATGACATTCTCGATACACGGAGTAGAATAAAGTATTATTTAAATTACTTTCACCTGTTTGTTTTTCTATTATAAATGTCGCTCCTAAAAAATGTTACATCATGTATGTGGCTCACTATATTCAGACCATGCTGATCTAGAGAGACAGGGCAGGTGCTTCCCAAACAAAAATCTGTGATGATGTGGAAATTTAATTTCTTAAAAAGTTAAACAGCATTTTTCCACCTGATTTTAAAAATAGCATTTTCCTATTTTCCTGAAAATCTATGAACAACACACTCCCTGTTTTGGCACGAGTTAAAAGGCAGTAATCTGTATTAACGATCTCGTCCATGAAATGCGATGTTCTGCTACCTCCCTAGTGCAGTGTTACCAGCAGTGTCCCCCCAGTTCTGGAGACCCACCAAAGGGGCTCTTTAGTGCACCTTAGATCCTACATTTCCAGATTTACCTTGCTTTATAAGATTCTAGAGATCTATAATATCCGAATGTTACTTAAACTTTCCACCCCACTGGGCTAGAGATGAAGCACATAGACTTTGTGACATCATTCAGAATACAGCAGGACTCTCAATGCATCCTAAATTACGAGCTATCCCATTATTTAACCTAATACCCTAATGTCTGGGTGAACAATCCAACCTCCAAATTTTCTCCGTAGACGGTAATTGAATTATAAACTATGCACTGTGATGTATATATAAATGATGGGTGTTTCTCTTAGAAATGTGTGAATATCAAATTATTCTATTTGCTTCGTATTCTTGATGAATTGTAAATTATTTTAATAACATTGATTTACTACTCTATTCATCTTTTACTTGAAAATTATTAGAAGTGAGTAATGGTTGCGAAATGTTGCTACATTTAGATTTTTTAATTAACCCATGGTGCAGGTTTTCCTAGAATGGTCATATACGCAGACCTAGAGATTAACCTGAACTATTCAAATTCCCACCTAAATGATTGTCCCCAGGGGTCTTTTGTCCTCCTGGTAAGCCTCCTGTAAAGGGAGGTTTTTAAAATTCTTTTCTTCATCCTCCTCTCAGGCCCCTGGCAGCTGGAGTCTGTGCTCTCCCTGAATAGCAACCGTTTTCTTAATTCATTTGAAGGTCAGTCAAGGCAGGCCTGGTGGGCTGGTCTGATGGCTCTGAGAAGGGAAAGCAGGGAAGCTCTGGTGTCTAAAGCTGCACAGTCCAATATAGTATCTTCTAGCCACACGTGGTTATAGAGCACGTGAAATGTGGCTAGTGACGCACTCTAAGTGTGAAATGTGCAGCAGATTTCAAAGAAAAAATTCCCAATTAACAAAAACGTAAAGTAGCTCATCCCTGCAAACATAAGAATAGGACATAAATCTGGCTTTTAAAAGTAAATCGATTTCTATTTTGAGTCTCCATTCTGGCAGGGAAGAAAATATAATAAATTTGAAGTCACTCTCCTCTTTCCTCCTTTGCTGAAGGTTGTAACTGTTCTGGGGCTTACCTGATCCTGCAACACTGTGGGGAATGGGGACCTAGCATCTCTCCACCTTGGGCAAGGCCCCTTTGGGGCCAGGGGTTACCTTGGTCACTTTTCTCCCCATGCTGGATGCGGGAATCTCAGGGAATCAGGGTTCTTTCCAACCGCCATGCTGCTCTCTAGCACATGCGTAATTCTTGGTCTCCGGGAGCATACTAGGATGTATGAAGCCCTTGCAGGCTATCAGAAGCTCTGTCATCTTAGACCAGGAGTGGGCAAATTACAGCCCATACGCCAAATCTGGCCGGCTGCTTATTTATGTAAATATAGTTTTATTGGAACATAGCCACATTCAGTTTTATGCTTTGTCTGTGGCTACTTTTGTGCTGGTGGCAGAACTGAGTAGTGGTGATGGAGTCTATATGGCATGCAGAGGCTGAAATATTTACTATCTGAACCTTAAAGAAAAAGTTTGCCAACTCCTGGCTCAGGAACACCATGTACCCACATCTCAGGTCTTCCCACCTTCTCAGGGCTTTATGTGGGGACTGAGACATCTGTTCCCTATGCTTTCCCATCCCATCAACTGTCATTTCCCCCCATCTCCACACCCAGATTCCATGGTGGAGGTGTCAGAATCCAGGATCATTTCTCACAGAGGCCTCATCAACATCTGAGCTCTAATCAACTCCCCCCAGGGAAGGAACACTTGCTTCTAGTCTTTCAAGTATTTTTCCAAATCTTTGTCTATGCTAAGTATCCCTTTATTTCCCCCAAAGCCTAAGGTTTAAAATTCGGATCTCAGAATTATTTCCCAAATTTCCATTGTGTATCCCCTTCCTGAGGCAGTGAACAAAGAACAGCTTAAATCAGCATTTCTTAAAGTGTGGACCACGGGGATGGTAGCATCAGCATCCTTGGGAATGGGTTGTCAAATGCGGAGTCTCAGGTCTCATTCCACGCCCACTATACCAGAAACCCTGGGGAGGGGGCTCAGGAATCTGTATCTGACAAGATCTTCAAGTGACTCTGATGCAGGCTAGAGTTTGGTGAGTCTTGGATAAGGATGAGTAGTATTAAGAATGGCGATTGCAAGAAAGCATTCGATCTAAAATTCAGTCTGTTGATGTAGTCTGTCAACATTTCATCCCATCATTGCTGTGCTTAGATCTACTCTCACGGTCCTCCTTTTCCGTGTACCAGTTTGTTTTAACACATCAGGGTCATGCCTCCGGTGGCCCAGAAGCTGTGATGAAATGTTCATAGAACCCCAAGGTTCTTTGTTCCTCGAAGATGTGGGTGTCTCTTTTACTCGGTCCTCTGGGTAGGTCAAGGCACATTACTCGTAGCTGAGAATCCATTTCTTCTTTTCTTCTCACTGCCTCTCCAAACTCGACTCTGAGTGCTCTGGAGTAGTGTGTACTAAGGGGGGCGCCGAGCTGCGTCCTTAACGGGGATCATTGACCTATCTAGGCTTGAAGGAAACCTGTATGCATGAGTATGGGTAAAATGGGGATTCGAATATAGAATTCACATTCAGTTTGAAGGTAAAACAACAGATTTCTAGGATTCCTTCAGGCTACGCCACCAGAGCCTCCAGGGAGGGTTTCCATTCTCCTTTGCCAGTAGGTATGTTTGAAGAGTGCTGGTGTAAGTAGTCTGAGGGGTGAGCAGAATATGACTTGGGGACCATTTGCGTTCTTAACCAGTTCGTAAATTAGGGACCATTCCAGTTTATTGTCTCTTTGTTCCATTATTCAGATATTCACGTTATCATCCATGTATTTATTATTCTTAATTATGTACTATCTATACTTGAACTTGTTTCTTCCTTCCTTCATTTTCACCTCCCTCTTTCCCTCTCTTTTATCTGGTGCCTTCTACACCCATCGGCCATGAGATAAGAAAGCCACTGATGAAGCCAACATTTGGGTAAACGGTTCAGGGCCCCCTTACAGACCGATTTTTGCATTAGTGCTCGGATCAACTACACAGTGGATCTGATTTATTTCAGCGTGAGTGTAGCTGTTCCCTCTCTGCTTGCGTAGCTGTCTCTGCCCAGCCTTCTGCCAAGCTCCACATAGTGTGGGAATTTGCTGCAGGCTTAGACACCTCCCTGTGAACTCCCTGTGCAGGTACTCCCCATTCACAGTCTCCCCTCTTACTCCCTGTTTGTGCAAAGCTCTGTGTACTGAATGGAGGAGCGGCTCACGAGGTGCCCGCCTTGCTCTCTCCCTCACGCCAAAACGGCCTGGATGTGCTGTGGCATATTCACTCACGTTCCGTATACCTGTTTGGAAGTCCTTTAAAAACAATGTGACCCTGGACGTAAATCCCCCATACATTTCTTTTAAGTTGGTTCTTTCTCCATGCCTTTTATTCCAGTCTTTCCAATTTCAAAAACCGATGAGGGTGTGAGGAAATTTTATAGCCAAATGTAAATATGAATTTCAAATTTTCCCATTTTTGGGTTTCCAACAATGCGTGATCATTTTTGCTGTAGGAGCAGTGGTATGTCAGATTTATGAAAGGAAATGGACCTGTCTTTTTGGTTTGTTTTGCTAAATAATTCAAAGCAAAAATCCAGGAATTTTCAAAGATCTTTCTCTATTTCGAATAGCCCTGAACTATAGAATAGAAAATAAGAAAACACCAGCAATTTGGCTCCGTTTTCTTTTATTATCAGAAATATTCTTCACCAACTTTCTGCCTGAGTCCAGCATTTACTAACCTGAAGAAGTTGGTCACATGGCTTCCCCCCTTTAGTTGCAGGCGAAAAAATAATAAATGAAACAGGGAGGCTTTTGTATTGATTTTTTAATACTGATTATTTTTCCAATATTTCTTTTGGAGGAAATACACCAGATGTTATTGATCTATGATTCCCATCTGAAGATAATAGACAGGTATTCAACTAAGTTCTGAACTCTACCTTCCCCATCTCTTCAAACATCTTACTTACAGAAAGCCCTCAAATAGAAAAAAAGTCATTCCACACAGTGGAGTCCTCTGGCAGGTTTTATGGGATCCTATCACTGGACTTGATCCCACACCGATCAGAGCTCTGTCAGCAGTTTTGCTGACAAGAGTTTGCAGCAAAGTATCAACTGGGCAATATGATTATAAATGAAAACATCCATTTTCCTCTAAGAAAGAAAAAAATCAGCAATTTGGATTTATGATAATGAGAACTATCGTGAATTTCTGGATTTTTCTGGGTTTAAGAATTCAAAAAATAGTTATCCAAGGAAAATTGGGGTGATGAAAACCAAATATTCTCCATCAAAAATTGTATTTTACTTTTTCCTGAGAAAGTGGCTGGACTGATGCTATGTTATAGAACCTAATGCCATCGTAAGTACTTTACGGACCAGTTGAGAGATTGCATGATCTCACACGCCCGAAGCCATTTGCGCAGCTGGATTGGTGCCCGTCCCTTCCCCTTGGATTGCCAGATTTGGACCTTATGTTGTAAGAGTGGGTCCATCATTTCAGCCATGTGTTCTCATCTTGTCTATTATAACAAGATAGAATTCTGGTGGTGTTCCTGGAGAAAGAGCCCCATTATCTGTTTCACCACCTTGGTCGATACAGGGTGGTGTCACTGTTGGTAGATTGGGAGAATCCAGAACTGTGACTCTTGTGGAGCTGACTTCCTTGGATACTTTTGCATAGAAGTCTAGAGAAATTCCCAGGAAACTGTCCCTTCTTCCCCTTCCTTTACTAAAAAGTTCATGAAACAACGTTTTCCCCATAGACTACAACATAATCATGTGCCGAATGTCATTAGACTCGAAGGGCCCTGCCCAGATTTACAGTCTCTTTATCAAAAGGGACTGAAAAGTTTCTTTTTCATTCAGTATGCTCATTACACTGAGCAGGAACTTGAGACCTAAATGATCGACCTCGGGGGCCCAAGGTCTGCCTCTGGTCAGGAGTGAAACTGGACTGAACATCTCTCTTCCTATCTGCTGACTCAGAGGAAAAGCCACCCCAGAGAGGACCTTCCTGAGAACTAGAGAGACAAGAACAACACATGCAAAGTTTAGAGAAAGTAAAGGAGCAACTCCAAAGTCAAAATTCACAATCACAAGGCACAGACATGAGAATACAAGATTAAAATAAAGAGAATAGAGGAAGAAAGAAACCTAAACCCTGGTGCGCATAAAAAGCTCAGGGCAAAATTCTCTCTCTGACGGCACCAAGAAGCTCTCAATTGTGCATTCCAAGCTCGTTCCAGGAGCAGCACCCCCACCGATGTCAATGGGAGATCTGCACTCAAAAGCACTGAAGCAACGGCAATAAAGTTCCACAGTATAAAGAGGGGGAAAAAATACCACCACCAAAAAAGCAAAAACAAAAAAGATAAACAAAACCCTGCCTAATGTGGGCAGCGAGTGGGAAATTTCTGCCCTTAGCAACCAGAAGAGGAATGCAGGGGAGGCACCAAGTAAGACCATCTACCGAGGTCTTAGCTTGTGTCCTCTCCCCCGAAAATTTAGAGCCTGAATCAATGGATGGAGAATCCGAGGGCACATGAATCACCTTGGGAATTTTAAAAACATAATAATATCCCAAACCCACCCCCAGAGATTCTGATTTAATTGATCTGAGGAGGAGCTTGGGCATTGGTGTCTTTTAAAAGCTTCCCTGGCGATTCTAATGTGCAGCCAGGTCTGTTGCTCCAGAGGTTTTGTGTGTGTGTCCCAGAGAGCACAATGGTCAGCAGACCTGCGCCTTATCTCTGTCTCGGCGGCTAAGGAATACAGGTAGAATTAAATCTTCGTTTATGAAAACTGTTGAGAAAATAAAGTATTGATCTTACTTGAGAGACTTTTATGTTAGTCAATTAAATTAGTACTATACATTTCTACTAGTAAAATAAAAGTACCATTACTGTATGGAAATATAATGTTCCATAATATTTTTATTGTGAGACAGGGGACGTGTCTTACTGCACTCAAATGTACAGTTTACGCATGACTGTAAAGTTAGCTGTAATCCATAAACTGGCGATATAGATCTTAGATATCTCTTTTAAGATCAGTTGGAAGGAAAATTCCTTATTCCTTAGCAACACCATAGGAAGCAGGATTGCCTCCAAGAAAAAAAAATCCTTATCTTTCCTAATTATTCCACATGAAAAGGCAATAGAACATTCCATTATTCTAATATATGAAGGGGAATCAGTGCTTTTCTGATAATTCTCACATACATTATTCAAGTATTGCAGTGGAAACCTGAAAAAAATATTTATTTTGCTTATATTATTTTTTTCAGTGCTACTCACTGAACTCCCCTGCAACAAGAACCACGAAATATATTTTCCCTGAATTTCATATGCTACAATAGAAAACAACACAATATGTAGAAAGGTTGCGTGTTTCCTGGGTTGCTGGGGGAGCTGATAGTTTCAAGCACAGTACAAATAGGCATATTACTTGAGCGTTTTCACTTTAGGCTATTTGGAAATGTGTCATTTAAAATGTGGAATCCTGGCACAAGATTTTCACACTGAAATTTTTTCAAAACTATCTAAAATGTGTCTTATTTGTGAAAATGCATCTTATTAATCCATTGTGATATAAAATAACAGCTGCTAATATGTTTTTAAAGTTTGTAATAAAGTGCATCAAAATGTCTATAGAACGGATCATGACAGCACAGCCAACAAGCGATATTTCAGGGACTTTCATATGTGAGTAAAATGCCAACATGGCAGAAAGTGAAAAACTCCCAAATGTATCTTTTTTGATTTTGACATTTATTCTTCTAATTGGACCCCACACCCACTTGCCCCAGGAATTTCCATTGTTAGAAAAGGAGTAAGGCAATAGTCATTGATGGCAAAGTAAGTTCTACAACCCCTGGTGTCAGCCTGTATCTGTTAGCTATTGTTATAATAATGCTGTGTAACAAATCACTCTAGCTCAGTTGCTTCCAATCATTTATTCTAGGGTCTGTGGGTCAGTGAGCATTTGGCTGATCTGGGCTTGGCTCAGTCATGCTTGGCTCCGTGTTGTAGGTTGGACCCATTTTTGTTCCAAGAGTCTGTCATGCTCCTTGGATCAGTGGCTACCCCAGGCATGTTCCTCTCATGGCAATGGTTCGTGTGCAAGAAAGATTAGTGCAAACACATGAAACATCCAAAGGTATAAACTTGGAATTGGCATATTGTCATGTCTACTTGCATTCCATTAGCCAAAGCAAATCATTTGGCCAAAGCTGACATAAATGGTGGGGGTAAGGGAAATATATTCTGCCTCTGATGGGAAAAATGGCATCAGTACTGCAATCTACCACATGGCCCGTAATGTATTTCCTCTCTGGCAAAATGGAGGAAAGCTGTTGGTGACAAACATCACAGCTATTTGTGGTGGTGAGGGATCAGGAATCTTGCATGGCTGTGATTTTGGTTTTTAAATTGATGATTTGACACCAGCATAACCATATAATCCTGTTAGAGATAGTATTGTGTAAGAGTGAAGTTCCGGGTGCTAGATTCTAGGGTTACAGTTCCACCTCCAACAATTCCTGTCTTTGTGACTTTATCAAGTTACTTAATTGTCTGTTCTTTGTTTTCCTCATGTGTGAATGTGGGAAACAATAAGACCTAACTCATAAGGTTGTTTTAAGGATTAAATGAATTAAAGTATCTAAGTATCGGCTGAAGAAATGAAATTGTCTTCAGTCAGAGTACAGCGTGGCCATTCAAGTCTTCCATCTTTTATTCACTACATTTTTTCTGAAAGACAGACTTCATGGAAAGCAGGAACCATGCCTGCTTTACCTGCTGTGTGAATTTTTTTAGTAAGTCACTATATTTGGTAAGTGGCCTAATACATTTTATGGTGGCTAAACACAAGTAAAGATTGTTTGCTTTCCACATCTGCTCTGTCTGCCAAAATAGGTTTATGCCAAACTCATGACTGTATTTACCTTTCCTTGGGAAACCATAACAAATTAAATCTAACAAAACAAAGCAACAATCCATTCAAAAAATATTTTTAGGCGCCTATTGTGGGCAAAGAGTCTTGTGAGTCAATGGGGTACAGGGTCTGGGAGTTGGGAATTACAAAAACGCCTGAAGAATGTCCCTGTTAAAAAGCTTCAACTCAATAAAGAAAGGCAAGACACTTAGTATGGGTAACAGTGAAGTCAAACAGAAAGTGGCATGCTGCTAGAAAGGTAGTGGTAAAGCTTTGCATGAACTCTCTTCATTGTTATGTGACTTCATTCATCTGTAGAATGAAGAAAATAATAGTACTTATAGAGTTGTGAGGATTAACATATAAAATAGTTACAGCATTATTAACCACTAGTACTAGTACCAGCAGGATGCCTCATGTCTATGGGAAAGACAGGAGGGAAAGGGGCACAAAGGGCACAGTTAAACTGGAACTCAAAGTCTTTTTGAGATTTGAACATCCAGAGACAGGAGAGACAAAGCACATCAATGGAATGAAGTCAGGTTTTGGACTTGGCAATTTTCTTAATTTCTCTGGCTGACCTATCAATTTCTGAAAGAGGTGTGTAAAAAATCTCCATCTATATTTAAAGATTTGTGAATTTCTTAGAATTCTTTCTATTTTTGCTTGCACATGTTGAAAATCAGGATAATCATATCTTTCTGGGTGAACTGTTTTTTTTTTAATATTAAGTAGTTCCTCTTTTCTATCTAATAATGCTCTAGGTTTTAAAGTCTATCTTGTCTCATATTAATTGTTAAAATAGCTTATTTTGGTCAGTGTTTTTCTGACATATCATTTTCTTCTTTGATACTTACAGTCTTTCAGTATGATTATATTTTAGGTATGTCTCTCATAAACAACATTTGATTTTTTTTTTGTTCATTTACATTTGTTGAGGTTTACTTATATGCTCGGGCGTATTTCCACTTGTATTTTGCATTTTAAAGTTACCATGTATTACCTCTACTTCTCTCCTGACCCTCACCATCTTTCCTACCTTAATTGTTAAAATTTTCCTTATTTCTTTAAAATTTTATTTTTATTTGTTAGAATCTGTCCTTATGTTTTTAAGTGAAAAATTGACCTTAAAAAGGTTGAAGTTTATACTTCAATGATAGAATATTGTTAAAGTCTGAAGTTAATATCTCTTTGCTTTCCCAAGCAATGAATTTACAAGCATTTTAAAATCCTTCACATTTTTAAAGTCATATTCTCACCCTCCGAAATATTGTCCTCTAATATTTCAGTTATATGCGTAAACTATTATTACTATTGTTATGGCTACAATTATTTTTCATTTTATTGTTGCTCTTCTTACAGCCAATGCTTACTTATATTTACCCACATGTAATTATTTAATTTATTTGTTTACTACTACTTCCTGTGTTCCACTGTTTCTTCTGAGTTTAATTTATTTTCTTGCTGAGGTAGATACTTCAGTAGTGTTTATAGTGAGGATCTGAGGTCTTTAATATGTATATTTGCAATATAAACTTTCTTATCTTTTCTTTTCTAGAAATATATTTAGTTTGCTCTCAAGCTTCAACAATACTTGATTTGGATATAGAATTCTAAGTTGATAGTTATTTTTCCTCAGCACTGTGGAACTGTTACTTTATTGTCTTTTTATCTGCATTAATGTGGACAAGAAATACATGGTCACTTTATTAAAACATTAGTCATTTCTGCTAGTTGTTTTTATAGTTTATAATTTTTTATTGAAGTTTTCCATTTGTTTCCTCACTTTTTCATGTCTTACTTTAAATTCTCGAATATATTTATGCTAGCTGTTTGAAAGTCTATTTGAAATTCCATCATTAGTTTCACTTTGGTCTATATATGACCAATTTTTCTTCCAGTTATGAGTCAAATCTTTTGTTTTGTTTTGTTTTTTTATTTCACGTGGCTTGTGATTTTTGGTGGCATGTTGGACATTGTCAATCTAACATCTTGAATGTCTAGATTTTGTCATCTTTCTTTGAAGAATATTGTGGGGTCTTTTTCTGAAAGGCAGTGAATTTATTTGCAGGTCACCTTGATCTTTTTAAAGTTCTAAAATGTTGTGAGAGAGGGTTTAGAGTAGACTTTCCTCTAGGGTTAAATTGACTCTATTCCCAAGGCATGGTCTTCCTAAGGTCTTTAGTGAATTTGTAGGGTGCTCATTTCAATATCTTCACCCTCATTAGTTGAAACCAAAACATTTCTCCTGAATCTTCTAGATTACTGATTTTTGTCTAAATAGTTCTTTGCCCAATGTTTTGAAGTTTCATTCTGCATATGTGCAATTTAGGGTTTGACCAAAGCGTCAAAGGAGCATCTATCTAAATCCTAGAGGCATTTCTCTCTGTAATTATTCCTCTCTGGTACTTTTCCCTGCATATTCTAGTTGCCTCAGTAGCCTTGATTCTAA
Organism: Ursus maritimus; assembly: GCF_017311325.1. Taxonomy (NCBI): domain Eukaryota; kingdom Metazoa; phylum Chordata; class Mammalia; order Carnivora; family Ursidae; genus Ursus; species Ursus maritimus. The sequence continues at coordinate 34,248,745 of NW_024424453.1, forward strand.
TCTTCACTGGTTTAGCTAAGAAGACTTCGGTTCTCTGCTTGGGCTTCTCCAGCTTGAACTACAGTCCAAAAAGTGCTACCAGACAGTAAACAAAGGTGATAATAAGCTTAGTCCATCATGGGTGGAAGCAGAAGTCCTGTTGTTGCTTTAAAATTTTTTTTCTTTCTACAGTAGTATTTCAATGTGTTATCCAAGACTAAATGTATTTTATACTCATACTATTTTGAAGACAGAGGACTTTTTCAGTCTTAAACTCATATCTTTCTTCAATACTGGAAAACTTCATCCATTTTTTTTAAAATATTATCTTTGCCTCATTCTCTTTATTTCTTTTTCTGAAGATTCTATTAGACCTACATTGGATCTTTTTCTAGCCTACATGTCTCATAAACTTTCCCTTAAAGTTTACATTTCCTTACTATTCTGTGTTTTATTCTAAATAATCTCTTCATTGTAATTCAGTTCACCAGTTCTTTCTTCAGGCATATCTATTCTGTTATCTATTTTATTCTCTGAGTTTTAATCTCACTGACTATAATTTTTATTTCTAAATGTTTTGATTATTTTTTATATCTGCTGATTCTGAAAAAGAATCCTGGTCTTTCATTATGGTTTATATTTATGCTTTAATTCTTAGTTTTTTTAAGTATTCCTCTTTTTAAAGTTGCTTTTGGCTCTTTCTTTATTATATCTGTTTGCTGTACCTTCTGAATCTTTCTAATGGTGAATTGCTTTCTCAAAATGTTTGAATTTTTAAATTATATTATGAGTTTATCTTTAGCAGGGACATTTTTTCCTTTGTGGGAGTCTCATGTGCTTTTATATAAATGTCCCTGAAGAGTGGTTTTCTTTTTTTTAAGATTTATTTATTTATTTCAGAGAGAGAGAGAGAGCGAGAGAGAGCAAGCAGGAGACAGAGGGAGAGGGCAGAGAGAAAATCTTAGGTGGGCTCCCGTCTGAGTGTGAAGCCTGACTCAGGGCTCAATCTTACAACCCTAAGATCATGACCTAAGCTGGAACCAAACGTCAGACACTCAACTGACTGAGCCACCCAAGCACCCTATTTTTTAAAAAAAGATTTATTTACTTATTTGTGAGAGAGAGAGAGAGGGAAAAAGGAGAGAGAGTGGTGGAAGGGCAGAGGGAGGAGAGAATCTTAAGCAGACTAGAGTGGCTTTTTGTTTCCTCTGTCAGGGGTTCAAATATTCAGGCCCAAAGCCATCGCCATTTTAGGATAATATCCATATTGTTTGCTTATTTTGGGCCTTTCTTTGCCATTTATTACATCTAAATTTATACCTTACATCTGCGTGTGGCACTGGTTGAGGTCTTAAATTTTCATTGAAGTATTTTTTTCCCACCAAGAGCTCAGAGTAGATACTAAATTTTTATTGGGTCACAAACAGATTTTCTAATTGCTTTTTTCCCCTCAAGGAAACCATTCTTTGGGTTTCCAGTTCCAACTCCTCCACTTTTGTGAGTTCAAAACCACACATTCTATCATTAAAGGATAGGGCTGCAATGGCACTGACTAAGCATTTAGGCTTTCAGGTCCTTCTTTGTTTCGAATCCCTTGGTGATTTCTTTATCTTTTTTTACATTTGGCTATTGTATTTAGAACATACTATTGTTTATTCTCCATTTCTCTATGTTTGCTGAGGATATGGGGAGAAAGCAGGGATGAATGGAATGATCAGTTTGGATATCAAGTAGTTGTAAGTGGATCCTTAGTGTAAAATGAGATAATCATAGTATCTTCATAAGGTTTTTGTAAGGATTAAGCAAATAAATATCTATAAAACAATTAGAATAATGTCTGTTCCAATGTAAGTATTTATTATTATTTTTAGCCTTAATTTTTCCATATTTCACAATGTTTCATACTGAATTCCAAGGGTTTGGATTTTACTAAGTAAACAATGAGAGAGCATTGAAGAATTGTGAGCAGAATTTAAACATGATTAAGGTTGAACCCTAGGAAGATTAATCCGGGTGCCAGGTATGAGATGAATAAGACAAAGAAGAGGCTGGAGATCAGAAGACTAGTTATAAAACTATCACAAAAGTGCAGGTGCAAGATAACACAGGCATAAATCACAAGGGTTGGGTCAATAATAAGGGAGAAAATGGAACAGACCTAAAGATGCTGTATATGTTATTAAAGATGACTGTGGATAGAATAGAAAAGGCTTGGCAACAGACTGAATGAGAGTGATGATGGGATGATGTGTGCATAATTGTATTAATTAATCCAACAAATATTTGGTGAATTTTCACAGACAGAAGGAAGTGATCCTGATAAGTGGTAATAATAATAATAATACAGATTAAAAGTTTTGGACACTTCTCCCATGAAAAACTGACGTCCAATTCCTCTCCTCTTTTATTTGGACTGGCTTTCAAGTATTATTTGTAACCAATAAAATATAGTGTAAATGAAGGGGTATGACTTCTGAAACTAGGTCAAGAAAGGTAAGCAGTTTGTGCCTGGGTCTCTGGTAACCTTCACTTTTGGGATGCTCCCTTTCAGAACCTAACCATCATGTTGTGAGAAGCTCAAATCATACGAAAATGCGAGGCATGGGTGCTCTGATTGACAGCACCAGCATCCAGTGCACTGCCTGCCTTGTGAATGAGCCATGTGGGATCTCCAACTTGACCGAGTCTTCAGATGATTCTTGGCCTTTATCCAACTGTAACTGCACAACAGACTCCAAGGGGGAGCCACCCAGAAGAGTCATTTCTGCAAAATCATGGCTCTTTCATGTTACTAAGTGTTGGCTAGTTTGTTACACAGCAGTAGATAACTGGAATAAAGAGTTAACATGCATTAAATGCTTGCTATGTGCCGTTTACTGTGATAAAATCTTTATATTACATCAACTAATCTTATCAATAACTTTATTATGCCTACTCTTATTTTAAAGACAGGAAACTGAAGTTCAGGGAGTTTTGATTAACTTGATCCTAGTTGTACAGTAAGGAAATGTTGGAGCTAGGGTCGGAATGAAGTCCAGGTTAATAAAGAACTATACTTTTCAAGCACAATGCCTGGTTCAGTCTGCATTCTTCCAAAAGCCAGCTCTGAGACAAGGAGTCAAGTGCAAGTAGTTTATTTGGAAGCTGATCACAGTAAACACTATAAGGTTGTAAAGAAGTGAAACAGGGAAAGGAAGGAAGCCCATAAGTTTGGGTTATTAAGTAAGTTTACTACTGTTGGTCAACTGGAGCTCAGTCCTGCTGGAGAACCAAGGGAGACAATGTAGGACATGCTTTGGAGTTATCTCAGCTGACGGCTAAAGACGCTGGAGTAGTTATCTTCTAAACCCTCATCTATGATTGGCTGAGGGCTGCTTCCAAGGTGTGAATTCTCTGATACTTCGGGTTGGACCTGCAAATGGGCTGAGTAGTGCTCCATGACTGCAAAAGAGCCCAGGCAGAGAGTCACAGATGTTTGCAGTAAGCAGCCTTTGGTGTGCAGACATGAGTGTTGAGGCCATACAGAGGGCAATGACAGCACCTGCCTACAATGTTATCACCCTTGCAGTCCTCCTGGCCACATGGATATTCATTATGAAACAGAAATATCACAGAAAACCTGGAAATAATAAATGAGTTTCTTTCTTAAGTGCTGTGATTTGAGGGAATGTGTGGATGTATATGCATGTGTACCAAGCATACTTAGAATTCACAGAAGTAAAGTCAAGGGAATAGTGAGCTACTGTTCCAAATGATAAAGAAAGAGAAACAGAATTAGTCTGTCTACTTCTGTCGAGTGGTTTCTCACCCTTCATCAGTTTATTTGTGTATCTTTCCACCAACACCGTGATGTACATATATGGCTTAGATGTGGTCATTTGTGGTCAGGAAAAAAAAATGAATATTTATTTTATGGTCCATTTATTAGACATTCAATTCCACCTACAACCAGCTGAGTAAAACTGGTGTGAGGAAGTGGGGCTGCATCAGCTGCCTGCTACGTCTTTGCAAACTGTTAAAGCCCCAAGCTGAAACTATGGAAGAAACAGATTAGAAACAATCATTGTGAAAATCACTCCAAATGTGTTCTTCTTATCTATCTCTCAGTTTCCTTTGTGTCACAAACACATAATAACATGGAAAATACATACCCATTATAAATTTTTCCACTTTAAGTGGCATTTCAGGATTAAGAGAAGTTGCTGTGTAAGAGTGGAACAAAGAATGATTAAATTAATTTTATCACTAATGATTTGTAGTTTGGGGCTAAGTCCCTGAATTTTAGAACACGAAGATGAAAATGATAGCCAAGGATCATAGCAGTGAGATGAACATTTGAGTGGTATTAAATCATCTTTGCCGCAAATACACTAATTGTGGAGTGAGATATTAGGGTCAAAGAGAAGATGATGTGGGCACATATGTCAACCCTGATAGATATGATTCTAGGTCCTAAAAATGAATAGGTAGCAAGTGTAATGAAAACAAGAGTCTCTGTTTTTCCAGTCTGTTTTCATTTAGCTATTCCCCTCCACATACATGTGACCAGGATATTCAGCTTTGTGTATTCAGCTCCTTCACTGCAAGTACCACAGGTCTCATAGTCTACCTGCCTGGAACATATCTGTAAGTGTCTTTTTCCAAAGAGAAGGTATTTTTTTTTTTTTAAGATTTTATTTCTTCATTTGACAGAGAGAGACAGCCAGCGAGAGAGGGAACACAAGCAGGGGGAGTAGGAGAGGAAGAAGCAGGCTCATAGTAGAGGAGGGAGCCTGATGTGGGGCTCGATCCCAGAACGCCGGGATCACACCCTGAGCCGAAGGCAGACGCTTAACGACTGAGCCACCCAGGCGCCCCCGAGAAGGTATATTTTTATCACCTCAGCCTAGGGTGCTAGAAAACAAATTACTGAGATAGCACAAGAGATGGTATTGAAGTGCATGGACCAAGCCAACTGGTATTTGTTCAGATAAATGGAATTTTGAGGTTTTAATGAGTTTGGAAAATTGTTAAGTTTCCTGGACAAAGTTGGGTTAATGTGGAAGTAAACGAAAAGGCAAAGAGGAGAACAGGAGTGAATCTTGGACATTTTTCAGAGGCAAATACATAAGTTTGTTTTTAATCCATAAGGCCAAATATTTCCTCTCCTCGCATTGGGCCATATGTTTAATCCACCAAGACAAAGACCAGAGCAACGAATATTAACTGCAAGGTCAGGAGAATCTATTATTGATTCCATCGCAAACTAGCTGTGTAACCTTGGGCAAATCATATCACTGCCCTGGGCCTCACCCCAAAACAAAGAAAACAAAACCAAAAATGTAAAGGGTGTTTGGGGTCTTTAAAGTTCTTTCTGGCACGATGGGTCTATAAAATACGACTTAACAGAAGCTTCGGCAGGAGCAGAATTAAATCCAAAAGGAAAATAGCTTTCGTAATCATATCTGAACATTTAATTTGTCATTTGCTTTATGACATATGCATGAGGCTTGTTTAAAATAACTCTACAAGGTTAATTACCAGTGCGGAATACGACGATTGTGTCGGTAGTACAATATTTTGTTAGGCGTGTGTGACAACATTGCAAAGTGGATCAGCTGCAAGACTGTTTGTGATTTGGCAACCCCTTAGTTTAAAATGGCCACAATCCTAAGCATGTGTTCCCCCACTCCCCCACCTCTATGGACAAAGTGTGTGCCATAAAAAAATTAACTCAGAAAAAAAAATTGACAATTTGTTGAACTCTTTAGAAGGTACGCAAAGGGTGGCGAAACAGGGGACAAAGTTTGCAGGCGCCTTTCATGCTACATGAACAGAAGTCTACGAGTGCTAAGGAGCCATTATTTTATTCAACCACAGCCAGAAAGCTTGTCCCAAACGAAGAATGATGCTTGAATCGGTTAGGGGATAATGTTGAAAAGTATCGATTAGTTGTTTAAATACTTACAATGATTTCTTACCTTGTGATAAAATCGGCTTCTTCAAAATAACTCTGTAAACTCACTTTTTGAATAACCCACAAAGAGCACCTTAAGATCTAAGGAGGGATGATTTACAGTTACAATTATCTGGGTTTTGTCTACATAATGTCAGTTTTCTCTTGCAGAAGGAAATTTGTCACAGCATTTCACTAGGCTAAGAAAATAGAGGCACCTACCCACAATAAACAACAAACACACTATTTCCCCAGGAAGGTTTCACTTCTCTCTCCTCTGGGGAGAGTAAAACCCTCTGTCAGTTGAAGGAGTATTGAACAAATGCCATAAAAAGCAAATGCCAATTTTTCTGGGATTGTTAACAATAGTGAATATTATGTTTATTTTTATTACAAATTATCTCTTCTCATTTATATGACCCTGCACAAAATGTGCTACTATATAAGGGCATTTATGTCTATTCAAACACACTAACTCATATATTTTGTCAAAGTGCAGTGAGTTATTTCATCCAACAGAATCTTAAGACTTTAATCGATCTTTTTGCAACATAAAATGCCAAGAGCCGAAAAGTCTCATGATTTAGATAAGGAGTTTAATCTTTGTGGCCTCTCCAGAAAAGCTTCTAGTTAGAAAAGCAACACGGCTGGTCAGTTCAGGTTGGTACGAAGAACAATTGGAAGCCATTGTGGCCTGGAGACTTATCAAGGTCATTATGACCTAGACGAGAGGGAGTTTTCTTTTATTCTCCCTGAAAAGTGACCTGGTTAGGTGGGGTTGAAGTTATTCTCATTGGTGCTGCTGCAGAGACATTGTTTTGTATGTGCTATATACACTTTGTTATTGTATTAGGACTTGACTAAAATTTGACACTTCGGTCAGCTGTCGACGCTAAAGAAAACTTGATAAAACATCATAAAGTAGGAGCTAGAAAATAATGAGTAGGACGGAGTAAGTGGAAACAGGGCATGTTGGTATTATCTTTATTCTGCAACAACTTAAGCTTTGTGTGTAAATTGTGTCTAATGTCTGAACTGAAACAGTCTTCTCTGATATCAAATTTGTATATTGACTGCCAGGAAAAAAAGGAAATCAAAATTAAACTGGAACTCTGAACCAAACTACAGAGAATTTTTTTTCAAACATAGGAGATGGAAAGGAATTCACACAGACACTTAGTAAATTGCCCACACCTGTCTGAACAAAATGCTTTTTACCTTTAGACCCATGGTTCAATTGTTTACCATCTTAATTCCTTCCAAACGTGGCCCTGCCAGTATACCGAAGTGAAAACGAGAATTGACATAACTATTTGAATACTAGACATTATTACCACCTGCATAGAACTCCATCATTTGATGTATCCGCACTTAACAATCCCCTGCTGCTGGATATTTAGATCATCTGCACCACCACAACCACTCCCACTTTATACTAGTAGTAACATGATGTTTGAAAATCTTTGTTGAATAAGCGAATAATTAAGTGAATGTAGGAAAGAGAGACAGGTCTTGCTACCCAGAATGTATAGACAAGAGAAGTACCCCCTGGTGCTTGACAGAGTCCCCTCTTTACATTTCTCTGCCTTGCTTTCTGCCACAGAAAGCGTCCTGTTTGGACGCCATCGAAAGACTTCCATGATGGCTGGCTTTAGCAAGGAGAGGGGAAACACTGGCAGAAAGCCAAAGGAGATGAAGACCCCCCCTGCAGAGTTATCTTAGGTTGGCTCTCTCCCTTGACCCAGATACCAGGCCCTGTCAAAGTGGTCCTCTGCACATGATTCTCCTTCCACATTCTGGTGACTGCTCTTCAGATCTGGGGGTGGTAGTAGTCCTGTTGTTCCTACCTCCTGGGTACTTGCAGTTTCCCTACATTCTTTTCCAAACCCTCTTCGAAGTGTGTTCCTATTTGTGTAATCCGTTTCCTGCTGAGACACTGAAACACTAACAGTGTGAATAGTATGGTCACCCTGACGTGTTAGGAAGTGACAATCCCAACAGAAACCAACATTTGTTCTTTCATGTGTTTTTGTGTATGATGTATTGGTGGTAGTGACATTTTTACCTCCAAAAATACTATGTTCTCAGAAGTATTTTCACAAATGGATGAAGTATAACTAGGTCGAATAATGGTGCTCTCAAGTATTAAGTTAAAAATTATAAACTGCAGGTTATATATTATGTTATAGTTTCTTGTTAAAACTATAGAAAAAATACAAACATTTCTGGGGAGGTAGATTTTAATTTTCTTCTTTGATTTTTTCCCCTGCGTGTTCAAAACTTTCTACAATGAATAGGGGCTATCTTTGTCAGTACTTAAAAATTATCAGTCAAATGGGCATAATCCCAAAGATACATTAAGTCACATGCCAGCTATAGGGAATACAGAGTGCAATGAGCCTTGTCATTTAGGGTGCTGCTTCCATGTGTGTCAATGTTCTTCTCAGTAGTGTTCTACAAAAAAAATGCTTCTGGCTGCAGGGAGTTTCCAAGGCCACGTGAGCCCCCAGTGGTCACTAGCATTCCCAGATGAGACCCTGAACCACTTTTCACCCCTCCTCGTTCTCTTCCCTTCCTTTATCCCTCTTTGCAGTGCCTGTAGCCAGTTGGATGCTTGAATTTGTCTCATAGTCCTTCATTTTGGTTCTGCTTTGTGACTCTTGATCACACCTCTCTTCTGCTTTGTGGTTCTGTGAGTGGTTTTCATGCTAACTTCCCTTCCAGACTTTGCCATGCTGGGTACTCTTCACCAAATTTGTATCACCCTCATTGATAGGGCTTCGGTGGTCTGCTTCGTGTTGTTTACCTTGGATGTTACATAAAGTCCTGACTTTCTCTGAGAGAGAAACTTCTCTGTTGAGTATGACCTATGACAAGTACATTCCATTATAATTTTGCATGTGCCTGAGTGAAGCTATGGGGTTTTACTGTTTCATCATTTCATGTTTTGAGTACACTAAGTCAACGTACACACGTAACTTAGATGAAAGCTTCAGGCTCTTCATGTCTTCTTTCTTGATATATCTCATCAATGTGGGAGGTTCACAACTGGACTTTCATGGAGTTCTATGCCATTTCTATATAGGGCACATTCATTAGTGGATCCAAACCTGGAATATTTTAAAAGTTCAGGTTACTGGGGCGCCTGGGTGGCACAGCGGTTAAGCCTCTGCCTTCGGCTCAGGGCGTGATCCCGGCGTTGTGGGATCGAGCCCCACATCAGGCTCCTCCGCTATGAGCCTGGTTCTTCCTCTCCCACTCCCCCTGCTTGTGTTCCCTCTCTCACTGGCTGTCTCTATCTCTGTCGAATAAATAAATAAAATCTTTAAAAAAAAATAAAAAATAAAAAAAAATAAAAGTTCAGGATACTTCATATGAATAAAAATTAAAGCAAATTAGGAAAAGTCGTGTGGCTAAAACATCAAAGATATAGAGTAGCTTCTGTACAAAATAAAGATGAATCCTCCTTATTCTTAGAAATATGGGGAGGTCATTGTTGAAAATCATTAAATCTTGAACCGAATATGGAAAAACCACCAAATTCTAAACTAGTCCTACTTTCAGCTAGAAAATGCAATATTTGGAATAACTAAAACGATCTCTATAAAATTGCTATTCTTTAAGAAGAATTCCATTTCATATAATATTTATGTAGTAGATTCTGTCAAAACTCTGCCTGTATGCCCTCAGAACCATTCACCCACCTGCTGCATGCCAGCCTGGCTTCTAATGGCCAGCTCCTGCCCTTTGTCAGGAGAACCAACTCCACCTGACTGATGTGTCTGGAAATTAACATACCCTCCAAGGCATTCCTTAACCAATGACTAACTACCATAGAAGTATAAGTATCCCAATGCCCTTGTCCCTTATCCAGTATTTTACACTGTATCCCATTTAATCCCTGGGATTAAACTCCCGTCACTCATAATAGCAGCTGGCTTAATAACACACTCCCCATTGATTACCTTTCCTTTCCTGTATTACCTGCTTACTGGCATACATGTGTGACTATACCTCCGAAATAAACCAAGTACACCAATCCTATTTCAGATCTGATTCCTAGTGGAACCAAAACATTACTAAAAGGAATGTTAGGGCCATAGCTCAACTTTGAAGGATCATGGTGAAACCTGCCATGTTGGTATTTGCTGGTGGAGACAGCATTCAATAGGAAGGGACCAGTAGAACAGTATGCTAGTTCTCCTAAGGAATGTTTTATTGTAATGAAATTCTTCTTCTTGTTAGCAGTCACATTTGAGAAAACTGTGGATACTAAATTTAGAAAACAAACCTTAACTTTCCGATGGGAGGTTTGGGATCTGGTTGGATTCAAAAGAGCATGTAACCACCTTTTTTCTATGATAGAAAGACAGTCGTCAGGACTGTCAAACAACAGGCTTTATTAGTTACACAGGCCAGCCTACCACTTAGGAATAAAAGCAAGTTATTTATTAAACATTCTCTTGACCAACAATGGCTTAAGAAAAGAAAAATATCCCTTGATGGAAAAAAAAAAGCATTTCACACAACTCTGAAGTTATTAAAGGTCTAAACCTAACAAAATCTCCAATTCTGTTTTGCTTTTCCTTCTCTTGTTAATGATAACACTTCATCACACGTTTCACTTTGGACAAAGCATTGTCATTGCAAAAGTACACTGTAATGAGCTGCAACTCATGGTTCTGTATGTACACATTGCACTGTATTTATAAACTTTCCCTAATATTTACATTTGAAAATGTTATGAGACTGGCCATCACACATTTCCCCCTTTTCTCTCAAATTTTTTTTTCAGAAGCAATATACATAGGAATGATAGACACTTCTTTCTTCCTGGTATCTAGTGTTCTGGTGTGTGGGTGTGTGTGTGTGTGTGTGCAAGTAATTGGAATATGACTGAGAAGAGAATAGGAGTAGTAGAGGAAACAAGATATGAATGAACTTCAGAGAGAGAAAGAGAGAGTGGTATGCTTAGGAACACATTAATGTTTGAGATGCAAACTTTAACCTTCAAAGATTTTATCTTATAAATCAAGTGTAATATGTAAAGTATAACATATAGGAAACAGTGAACTAGAATTCTCTAATGCTCATCGAGTGTTGAGAACTGCGCTGCCCCTTATGGGGGCTACTAGCCACAGATAGCTAAATTTTAATTACTTAAAATTAAACAAAATTAAAAATTCAATTAGTCATTAGGCTAGCTACATTTTAAGTGCTCAGTAGATCGATGAAGCTAGTAGACAGACCTAGTGCAGATACAGACCATTTCCATCTTCGCAGAAAGCTCTGTTGGGACAGTGCTGGTCTAGAAATTGTGAGCCATCGTAGAACAACAGACATAACTACATGCTATCATCTGATGAAGCATATGGAAATTTCTCTGTCCTCCACCCCATTTCTTCTTTCTTCCAAGAACTTGAAATAGGAAGAAAAAAACAACCCAACACAACTACAAAAAAGAGAGAACAGACAAAGAGGACTGTTGTAAAAATAAGAAGCTTTGAAGAATCTGAAGCAGATGTTATGCTGGGAGCTAGTATGTACTATATACCACCTGTGCCCACTTAATTCCATCCAAAATCATTTCCTCCACAGTTACCATGAAGAGAGATGGAAATTCAAGGATCTAAGAATATTTGGTGGAAAGAAAGGGAAGAAGAAAGTGAGAGTAAGGCTAATTCAGATGTGGAGTTCATCTGCAGATGGGAATGATGATTTACTGCCAGTGGGTGCTCCTGGACTCTGGGGTAAGGCACATTTTCTCTGCCTGGAGCTTCATAAGTTGGCTGGACCACCATGCAAAGCCATTCCATATGTACATGTTTTAAGTAAGAAATTATCTGTTAGCTACTGCTGACATACATATATACATACATACGTGTATATGTGGCTTTGGTTAGAGATATGAGGGAAACAAAAGTTTTACATGGAAACAGTCAAGACCCCATTCTTTTAGCCCTCCAACAACCTGTTTTGCTGCATACATCTCATCATATTTCAATGGTTCTGAGTCTGTGTCAGATGATGTTGCTTCTACCCCTTCCTTACAGTGGCCTGCTCATTTTGTGGCACAACTTTATTATCTCAGGTGAAGAGAGCTGCCAGTTTTAACTCGTGGGTTCTGAGTACTAAAGGTATTCTATTGCTGAACCCATAGAGACAGAGTGAATTATCTGATCAGTAACTTGAACCTCCTCTTGAAAACAAATTGCCTGAAAAAGGATACATTCCTCAGAACATGCCATCATTTTTCTTCTGGAAAAGTTACTAGTTTCCATTAATGGGTGTAAATCACAAAAAAATCTGACTGCACCGGAAAAGAGACCATTTTGGAGTTGATGTGGATGACCCAGTATTTTACCAGGCTTGTGACAGTGGGAACTTTCTGGAAATTGAATAGGAAATGTCAGCTGACTGAAAACACATCCCAGCTGAAGGCTCAAATAGAAAGTAAGTGCTGTCCCAGCTCTATGATTTGCTAGCATCTTTGATTGTTCTCTTGGCTTGGCATAATTCTTCTCTCTTTGCAGAAGAGGCCTCATTTTTCACATTTTCTCAGCCTAAGTTTTCCCTTCTGACCCATAGAGAGAAACTTGAGATCACCAGCTTCAATTTCTATTTGATTCTCCACATTTGTGACTCCCATAGAGGGAAGATAAACACTTCCTATGAAGACTGCAAGATGAACTTCTGGATATGAGTCACGAATGTCTTAGTTCATTCATTTAATTAATCTATTTATTCATTCAACGAGTATGTGCTAGTTACTGTGCATGGAGATGAAAAAGAAATAGTCCCTCTTTCTTGAAGACTGCATTCTAGTAAAAGACAATGGCCAGGGATATTAGTTGCTTATTGGCGTTGTAACAAATCACCACAAATTTGTGGCTTTAAACTGTACAAGTTTATTAACTTGCAGTTCTCTAGGTTAGAAGTCCAATACCGGGGGCGCCTGGGTGGCACAGTCGTTAAGCGTCTGCCTTCGGCTCAGGGCGTGATCCCGGCGTTGTGGGATCGAGCCCCACATCAGGCTCCTCCACTATGAGCCTGCTTCTTCCTCTCCCACTCCCCCTGCTTGTGTTCCCTCTCTCGCTGGCTGTCTCTCTCTCTGTCAAATAAATAAATAAAATCTTAAAAAAAAAGTCCAATACCAGTCTCACAGAGGCTAAAATCAAGGTGTGTTTCTTTCTGTAGGTTAAAGGAGAGAATTCATTTCCTTATTTTTTCCAGCTTCTAGAGACCACCTATATTCCTTGACTCATGGCCTTCCTTCCTCCATCATCAAAGCCAACAACATCAGAGCAAGCCCTTCTCATGTCACATTCCTTTGACCTTCCCTTTGTCGTCACATCTCTCTGTGACTGCAGCTGGGAAGGGCCCTTGGCTTTTAAGATTCCCGTGATTAGATTGGACGCACTGGGATAACCTCCCCATCTCAAGTTCCAGTAACCTTAATCACATCTACAAAGCTCCTTTTTGTCATGTAAGGAAATTTATTCACAGGTTCTGAGGTTTAGGACGTGGACATCTTTGGGGGAGGGCATGATTTTGCCTACCGTATCAGGTAAACAAAACTAAAGGAGCCACCTATTGTGGTAAGTGCTGCAAAAGCAACAGGTGCTATGGGAGAGGATAAGAGGAGGGCACCCACCGTAGAAGGTGTAGTTAGGACAGGTATTTCAGCTGAGCACTAAAGGATAAAACGGAATCTCCCTCTCATTTAAGCAATGGGACTTGACTTGGTGGTGTCACCATCTTCTTACAGCTCCTACGCCCCTGCTTACAGTTGATGGGCCCAGGGATGGGCATCTGACTTAGGCTGGACCATTCAGAACCTTTCTCTGAGATTTTAAAACTTGGTTGCCAGGGAAAGTTTTTCCATTCCTCTGCGTGGAGATGCTTGGCAATATGAAGCCCTGGCATAGTCATCAATCATATTTCTTGCCTTGTAAAGGCCACTGATAGAGGAGAGGAAAATGGGCACATGGAGTTAAACAGAGGCAAAAGACAGCAAAAGTCTGTTCAAAGTAAAATTACTAATTGTATTATTTAGGATTCCTTTCATTGTATGTTTAAGAACCTAAGAAACCTGTCTTAAGCAAAAAAAGGGGAACTATAACCCTTTGGTTCTATGGTAGAAGTGTGATCTCTGAGGCTAGCTGCACTCCTCCTCTTCCCAGAGTCCCATGAATCCTCCAATACATTTCACTTGTTTGCCTAAGGTGGTTAGGTTTTTAGGTTGTTCTCATTTACAACCGAAAGAATCCTAAAGAACACAGTAGTAATTTTACTTTGAGAAACTATGGCATACCTGAGACTCCTCCATGGAAACTGATAAGCATTTTTGGAATCCAGATAAAACGTTATATCATGGGGTGTTTATTTTTTTCTTCCAAAATCACAAATGCCTATTCATAGCACATTGTGGGTTGACTTTACTCCTTTGTCCAATTGGAATATATTTGTGATCTCTCCAAGTTTTTCTTCTTGCTTTTTTAAAAATTGTGAGATACAGCATGCATGTAGCATATACATGTAAAATGTATAAGCACATTTTAAAGAATGTTAATAGATAATAAAATGAGCAAACTTGCACTGACCAGCGTAAGAACTGGACAATCCCAGTGCCTTTGAACCCTCTGTGTGCCCCTTCCTATCTGGATCTCCCTTTTTCCCCTATGAAAGTAACCACTATCCTGCATTTTCTGTTCATCAGTCTCTCGGTTTTCTTTAAAATATTACTCTATGGGGCACCTGGCTGGCTCAGTCGGTAGAGCATATGACTCCTGATCTCAGGGTCGTGCGTTTGAGTCCCATACTGGGTGTACAGAGTATTTAAAAATAAAATTTTAAATAAAACAAAATAAAATACTACTATATATGTATTCCTAATTTACGGTTTTTAATTTGCAATTTTAACATTTATGTAAATAGACTCCTGCAAAATAAAATTCTTCTACTGCTTGCTTTTTTGTTTGACGTTGAATTTTGAGACTCATTCACATTGATATGTAGAGGCAAAGTTCATTCGTGTTCACTACTATATACTTTACCATGCTCTGAATGTACAGTTTACTTATACATTCTACTGATGATGGGCAGTCAGATGGTTTCTAATTTTTTGCTGTTACAAACAATGTCATCTGGGGCATATATGTTACGTTTCTCTGGAGTACCTACCTAGGGGAGCAATAGGAAAAGAGCACCTGCAGCTTTAGAGGTAATTCCAAATAGGTTTACAGAGTAATTGCAGCATTTTGTAATCCAACCAGTAGTGTACAAGATACAACATTGCTTCATGTTCTGGCTAAAATTTGGTATTGTGAGACTTTTTTATTATTATTATATTATGTAATTATTATTATTACTGTTGTTATTATTAACCTGATGGGTGTGAAATGCTGTCTCCTTGAAATTTTAAATTAGGTTTAAATTCGATTTTAAATTCGATTTAAGGATATTGGTCACTTTTTGCATGTTCATGGGAAAGGCATGATTTTGTTTTCTGTGAAAGCACGTCCATGTGAGGACATTATATATTTTGGAATTGAATTCTTTGTCAGTTCATTTGTGTTGCAATATTTCACTCAGCTTGTGAGTTACCTTTTACACTATTCTATTTCTTAACAAACAGAAATACTTTTTTTTAGTATTATTATTATTATTGTATTTTTTAATTGAGGTGAATTTTACATAACACAAAAGTAACCATTTTAAAGTGAACAATTCAGTGAGATTTAGTACATTCACCATGTTGTGCAACCATCACCTCTGTCTAGGTCCAGAATTTTCATCATTCTCCCACCCCCAGGCCTAGCAACTCCCAGTTGGCTGTTTATTCTTAATTTTACTGTAATAGAATTATAGAATTTGTATGCTTTGTATTCTTCCGTTTTCTATTTATCCCTTCACCACCACCACCTTGTCTTCATCATTAGAACTTCCTAAAAAGTCTTGTTATCTGGTAGGGTTCGTTTCTTTAGTAGTGTCTTGATTCTTTTGGGCCGTTTGCCATTCCTTATAAATTTTAGAAGTTTCACAAAAATCCTGGGATTCCCATTGGAACTACATTTTATCCAGAGATCAATCTGGGGACAGTTATCATCTTTAAAACATTATCTTCCTATCGATGAACATGATTGGTTCTTCCATTTATTTGATCTCCTTTATGGCTTTCAAATTTTAAAACTGTCCACATCATGGTCTTACACATATCATGTTGGATATATTTCTGTGTATCTTATGTTTTTGTTGTTCTTCTAAATTGTATTTTTTTAAGTTATGTTTTCTGTTTGTTACTGGTATATAAAATGCAACTGGCTTTGTTTATTAATGGTATATTTAGCAAACTTCCTTAATCCTCTTTTAAGATCGAATATATTATTTGAAGATGCCTTACATTTTTGATGTATACAGTCTTAGACAACATACAATATGTGAAAAAATAGGTAAAAATTAGAAAGAAACACAGAGAAGGCTCTTACCTGAACTCTTTGGATCATCCATCCATCCTCATAGTTTTTCTCAGCCACATCTGAAGAGGGGCTTTCTCAGTCTACTGCTTGCGTATACGATGTTTGCAGCCTTGCTATATTGAACAATCACAGTCTCTTTTAATCCAGGCTGTTGGCATTTTTAGAAACAAAATTCTTCCAGTATTTTAAAAAAATGATTCCCTTCACTGTGTAAAATGAGGCATGCTATTTTCTTTGTGAGATCTCCCTCTAAACATAACTATGGTCCTTTGAGCTTATCAGGATTCTTGCCTTAGTCTTACTCCCTGAACCATTCTGTCTAATTGAAGAGAGTTTACAGGGAGTCATCTTAATCCACTCAAAGGACTTAAAGGTGTGGCAACCAGGATTTTTATTTGGTGTTTTCTTCCAGACTGTATATTAAGGGTCACAATCTTAGCCCTGGGACTATGTGCAAATTTCAAAGTAATTTACCAACTGGAAATGAGCTATAGCTGCAAATTTCAACCCTTCAACTCCTGTAGTTTCTCAGTTCTCATTTTCCATTTTACTTCTGTAGTAACTTGAGAAACAGAAATATACCTAATAAACTTGCAAGTTGAGCAGAGAAGTTTTGAGACAAAGCATGCCTCCAGAAAGAACATTTATGTCACTTTTGTTAAGTTTTATGTGTGAGTGTGTGTGTGTGTGTATGGAATTTATTTAGTTTATTTAAATTTTACATTTATTTTCATAACAGTTTCTTTATATTCTTTTACATAAAATGTAATCTGTAATGGTTATGATCATTTTTTTACTGCTAATAGTAGTTATTTGTGCTTCCTATTCCTTTTTCTTAATTAATCTTGCTAGAAGTCTGTCAATTTTATTAATCTTTCCACAACCAACTTTGGGGGTGTTGTTCCTCTGTAGTATATCTTTACTTTCCATTTCACTAATTTTTGTGCTTATTATTACAATTTCCTTTTTTTTTTTTTTGGATTAATTCTGTCATTCTTTTCTTACTTCTTAAGCTGGATGTCTTGTCCTTTCTGCCTTTTTTTCCCACTAATAGATGAATTTAAGCCTATAAATTTTCCTCTAGGTGCCATTGTAGCTGCATGTCGCACTATCATATGCAATTTAAAAACTCTTTTGCTTTTTTTCCCTAATTGCCATTATGGTTTCTCCTTTAATCCATGAATTATTTAGAAGTGTGTTTAAATGTACAAATGTATGTGTTTCTAAATTCTTTTCCTTACTGGTTTATATTTTGTTATTCAGAGAATATGTGTGTTTGATATTGATTCACTGAGTATTGTTGAACTTTGCTTTGCAGCAAAGAATCATTTTTTGCAAATGTTTCACATGAGCTGATAAAGAATAAGCATCAACAAAAAGACATGCATGAGAATGCTTATATCAGTTTACTCATAAAAGCCCCAAACTGGCACAGCCACCCATCAATAGGAAAATGGATAAAGAGTGGAATATTCATCCAATGGAACACCGCTTAACAATAAAAAAGGATGACATACAAGTCATGCAAAAATATGAATGAACTTCAAAAACATGCTGAAAGAAACCTAAAACAAGAATACATAAAAAGTGCAAAAGAGTAGGATTCCTTCTGTATGAAGTTCTGGAACTTACAAAAAATTCTCCCCAGTGGAAAGAGTATAAAAACACGGTTACTCTAGAGTGGGGGTGGGAGAATGGGGATTGACTGGAAAGGGGTATGATAGATTTTTCTTGGGAGATGTTCCTTCCATATCTTGATAGGGGATGGAACTACAATCATGAGATTTCATTACATTGTACACTTTAGACTTACCCATTTCTTTTAATGTCCGAAAATATCTTTATTTTACTGTTGCTTTTGAAGGTCAGTTTAACTAGACATACAACTTTGAATCAACAGTTCTTTTACATCCAGTACTTTGAAGGTATTATTCTACTAATTTTGGACTTCCAATGTCACTGTTGAGAAGTCGTCTGTTATTCTAAGTACTATACTTCTGTAAAATTTATTTGGCTGATTTTCTTGCTTTTTCTTTATTTTAGCGTTTTGTCCTTTCAATGTGGATGAATCTATATTTCTTTTTACTCATTCTGTTGAGAGTCCATGGGCCTCTCAAATCTGTGACTCTGGCATCTTTCATCCGTTCTAGAAAATGCTCTGCCATCATTCTTTGGAGGACTGCCTCTCCTCATTTTCAATATTAGCTCCCCTTAGAACTCCAGTTAGATTTCATGAATACTCTCTTCATTTATTCTTCATTTTGTCTCTGCAATACTCTGAACAATATCTTCTAAAATGTCTTACAATTCATTAATTTTTCTCTCATCTCAATCTAATCCACTGTTTAACTGTTTTCCTGAGATTTTAGTTTCAATTATTACATTTTTAACCACAAGAATTTATATTTGGCTCTTTTAAAAATCTGCTTTGTTATTTTTTTGAGCAATCAGTATTATTCTGTTATACTTTTGTTACCCCTAAAATTTCTTTAAACATATAAAATAATTTTATATCACATAGATGATAATTCCAGTATTTATGGTCTTTGGGTGTTTGATTATGCCATTTTTTTTGGTTTCTACTTACTTCCAGTCATTGTATTTTGTCCCTTCATGTTTTGTGATTTTTGTATATCAAAATCTTATGTTCCATAGAACATAAAAATTTTTTGACATCTGGTTTTTAAATGTTTTTCATGAAATATTTGTGTTTGCTTATACTTGATGCTTGGAGACACTACTTATCAAGGACAACTTTAAATTTCCAGCTTGAAGCTTTAGAAATGGTCTCAAACGTGTATAAATATAGTCTTGTAGTTGACAATTCTTAAGAGAGACATTTCTCTTTTTCTATTTAGCAAAAATCCGAAGCCAAGATTGGCAATTATCCCCTCTGCCTCCTGCTGTGGGACACGTTTTTCCTAGTTCAACCATCAAGGGTCTGGACTTTAAGTGGTGCTCTCTGGTGTGACTTTACAGGTTTTGTCTTCTATCTGCCATGTGCTTGGCCTTTTAAGTCCCAGATGATAGGCTTTCAGGGATTGGCAGATACCTCCAGGGAAACTATTGTTTCTTGCACTAGCCCT
The DNA here is from genome assembly GCF_017311325.1 of Ursus maritimus. Taxonomy (NCBI): domain Eukaryota; kingdom Metazoa; phylum Chordata; class Mammalia; order Carnivora; family Ursidae; genus Ursus; species Ursus maritimus. Next base: position 34,268,223 of record NW_024424453.1, read on the forward strand.
TCTCCCTGGATTTATACATGTTCTGGATGATGTCCTTTCACAAACTGCACTTTATTGTTCAAAATAAACAATGATAGAACTTTCTAACTTGAAAGACTGTTGTCATTTGAATATCAGGTGATTCCTTTTCTTAAGTTTTGCAGGAAAAAAAGCCTTATATTTAGGCATGTATAGTAACTTGACTTTTTCATTTAACTTTTTTATTATATTCTAGACATAGCTTATATTTTAAAATGGCAAAAGCAGTTATGTTAGGAATATATTATCATTGTTCTACCTTTGTTCTTATTTTCAAAGGCAAAGTTTGGCCAAGGAAAGCAGTAAGTATTGCATCCACCCCCTACCAAACACACACACACACACACACACACACACACACACATACACACACCTCACCACCACGACCATCACTAAACACACCCCTCAGCCAATGAAAATAAACATAAATCTAATTAAAAACCATGTGCCTACTCTGAAAACACAGCTTCAAGATAAATCTCTTGGCCTCCCCTTTTAGCCAGATTGCCATCTCTAAATATCTTAAACCTTCCTTTATAAAACTTTTGGAGCCTATACAGTTCTTTCTGTTTCTGCCTTCAAATTCTCCAAAACTTTGGTTGTTGGATAGCCCTCCTCTATTGATTTTGGATCCGTTATTTTTGCTTGCATGGAAATCTTAAATTGCTCTTCTCTTACATCCACAAATATGAGGAATTTGTTTTGGATTTTCAGTTTTTTAGTGAAGTTTCTTCCACATCCAGTTCTATTGTCATTCCACAGATATTACCTACTTCTAAAGAAATATGTTTGATTTAGTTTCATTTGAATGATGCCAAATTGATTTTTCTTCATTTCATGTAAAATAACTGATTTTTACCTCACTCTTCCCTCAAAATCTAGAGATCAACTACTACTAAATCACCACCAGGAGAGTGACATAGGGAAGGAGGGCTTTCAACCAGAGCATTCACACAGAAAGACAATAAGTACCTTTTTCTTTATTGTATATTGTACCTAGTTAAAACGACAACAACAAGCAAACAAACAAAAAAACAATTTTGTTTTTTGCCTAAGGGTCCATTTTGCCTAAGCTACGTAGATAAGTGTAGGACCAAAGGTCCAAGGTCCTTCAAATTTTATGGGTTAAAGAGAGAGTATATTCACTAGAGGGGTGGAAGTAGGAGAATGTATTCATTAGAAGAGCCAAATTATCTTCCACTGACATAGGGCTGGAGGACCTGCCATCAGGGAATGAGGAGAAACAAGAGGAGGTTAAAAAAGATATATGTGGAACTTTGGGTCTTTTCCTCCAATTTATGTATATACTATTTCTACACATTTTTAGAATAAAGACTCTTTAAAAATTTAAAAGTGGATAAAATAAGAAAAATTCTTACTTTACTGTTTACTGTTTACTATTCTTCACCCCTTCCTTCTTCATTCCCAACTGTTAATCTCTGATAACAATTGAATGTAACATTGTAGCTATATTTATGCATTTATCTACCCACTTAATATATTTTAACTCTTTTAATCCTCATATAACTCTGAAGTGGTACTATATTACCCTCATTTTCCAATACCAAAAATGAGGCACTCTATGTGAGATAACTTGCCCCAAATCTCAACCTACTAAGTAGTAGGGCTGGCATTTTAACTCTGTTTGACTCCAGTTTCTGCTCTTAACTACTTTGTTAAACTATCTTTAAAATTTATTGTGCAGTTTTGTTATTATCTACATAAAGATTTACAATTGTTGGTGGCTTTTTTTTTTTTTTAGTGTATTTTACCTATGTCAAATTAAGTATCCTCTTCATTCCCTTAATGTCTTTGCATTTCATTTAATATTTATATTATCACATTGATTTCTTCTTGCTAGTATTTGTCATGGTATTTCTACTTCTATTACCTATCTTTAGCCATTTAAAAATAATTCGGTCTTATTTGTGTCTGTCGGCAGAGAGATAGATTTTCTTTTTACCCAAAACTTAGAGTCACTGTTTATTAATAGAAGTTCTGATTCATTTACTGAATAAAGAGGTTTTAGTACATTTATTGCATTATGGACTTGTTCATAAAATTCTTCTTTTTCAAAATAACTTTCTTTTTTATTTCTTACCTTTTGAATTGAAAATTTTTCTTTACTTCTTTTTTTCTCCTATTGTTTTGAACTTATATATTCTATTTTCTAGCACTTACTTTTAATATTTATAATTTAAATGTGTTGACTTTAAAAATTGATCTCTAGAGTTAACCAGTTGCTACATATTTTCCATCATCTTATTTATTTCTTCTCTCTCTCCACACATATTGTGGATTTTGGATCTCCCACCCAAAATTTGGTTTTGGATATCAAGACTGATGGCACCACACCCCTATCAAGATGATGTGACAGGGTTTAGTACTCACATAATAAGGCTTTCTGGGAGAACAGAGTGGACCCTCTAGTTGGTTTTAACATGGCTTGAGAAAACAAGGAAAGGATACTGGTTTGACTTTTATTATGGCTAGGGGTTAGAGCTTGAGTAAGGGTTCTTGGACATTGCAGTAGCTTGTGTGGTTTAAATTTCCTGCCAAAACCAAAGGAGAGATAATCAGAGCCTTCTTATCAGTTTGCTCAGTTGTGGAACAGAACAGGAAGGGGGAGTGGCGGGACAAATATAAAAAATAAATTCGGATTCCTTATTACAACTCCTCCCATGTTGAGATCACTTGGGACTTTAGTTCTTGATTGTTAATAATTATCTTTTCCATATACATTAAAACCTTTTAAGTAAGAGTATGATTTTTTTTTCTCATTATCATTTCTGATGGCTGATATCTTCTTACTCTTTTTTGACTCATTTTCCATTTTGTTAGAATACATTTTTTTTCCCACGATAGTCTGTAGATGATAAAGTTATTGAATGCTAATTTTGCAAGGTCAGGACTTAAGTACACAACAGATTTCCCTCAGACCTTCAATCCTGTATCCTCTTCTGGCATCTGTTTTTACCAGTGAGAACTCAGACTATAATCCAGGTTTGTTTCTATTTTTAGCTTCCCAAATCCCCTGTAGAAGCTTTATTCTCGTATTCTGAAGTTTTCCTCTTGTTTTTCAGGGTATTTCTAAAAATTATTGTTATTTATCCTATTTGGCACTCAGTGAGCCATTTAATCGGAAGTCACAATACTTTCTCTAGTTCTAGTCTTACTGCTCACCAATGTGCTTTTCATCTATCTTGTTATTCAGTTCATATACTGATATTTTAATTTTGATATTAATGTTTTTAGAGTTTTTTACTTTTCATGTTTGTAACTTTTTTTGGAATCTCTCCAAGGATATTCAACATATTTATCTTAAAGCTTTTGTGCACATGTCCTTATTTTGTTAGCTTCATTTCCTCAAGAGTTAGTTCTTCTGTTCATTCATCTCTTCTGTGACGCTGGATTTCCTTAATGTTTGTGAATTTTTGATTGCTTGCTTATATTTGTGTTTGAAGATACATCTTTGCTTTTGTAGAGATCCTGCCCTTGATATAAAAACACATTTTCTATGGTCTTCAGGTATGGGTTGGATGTGCTTCTAGATGGCATACACCTATAACTTACATTTCATGGGTTGAAGCTTCCCCACTTCTCCCTATTCGTTGGCTATTTGAAGCATTGTCTTGTCTCTTTGGCCCAAACACCCACACCATCTGCTTTAGTCTGAAGGTAAATGACAACCACACATACTGCTTAGGTTAAGTGAGGGTCAGAGGGAAGCCAAATGCCATGCTGCCTCATATACATTGTCTTGTCTAATTATACTTACATTTGTCACATGGTCCCAGCTCTTTATTTTTCAGTCTAGTTAGGTATATTTGTAAATATACATATTCTTTCTTATTTCTTAGGGTCTGGGCCCAGACTCTCATCTTGAACAATCTCCATTGTCCTACATTTTAGCCTGTCGCATTTTAGGTTTCCATATAAGATTTCCCTTGAAAACAAATGAATTTGTAAACAAACCCTTAAAAATCTCCTCAAACGTGACCCTATATCCATTAATAATTTTGTTCTGTGAGCAGCTTGCTGATGACTTGTATTATGCTTTGTACATGTCTACATTCTTATTAATGATAATACTAATGTATGTCAAATCAACAGTTTCTGAGAGGCAGTTATTAAGAAGAAAATTTTCAATTAATGCAAGAAGGGGATTTAAATAGACCTAAAGATAATGAGTTGCATTTATAAAGGGACTTTCTCTTTAATGAAAACTGACATTAGTTTCTTACACATCTTGATCTACTGTTGTTATACCTATAAACTTAGATGTGGTTAGAGTCCTGGGAAAACTCAAAAAGAATCTGAGTGAGTGCAATCGTCCTATCTTGTAAAAGTTTTAGTAATATGCTACACTAGTTCAGATCAGGTTTATCAGATAATCGCATGTGGTACAATGCAACTGCTGGTGTGGCTAAGACATAGAACTTCCTAGGCATGTAAGAAGCCATACTTTGTTCAATTTTCAGTGTTCTGCAGTGCACTATAAGCAACATTGGACAGGGAGGCGATTTTCTATTATTTGACTGGGGTGGGTGGAATAATTTTAATTGCTAAGAAATTGCATTTTCATTGTAAAGCAATTCAAGTTATAGCAGATTCATAATGCAGCTATTGAAAAAATGACATTTCAGTGACATTTCTGTGAGAAGAACATGGTGATTTTGCAAATGACATGGTGAGGGCATAGCAGTTTCGCGAATAACACATTTTCACAATACGTGTGCTGGGAGCATAAATAATGATGATGGCAATAATATTAATAATAATGGCATTCCATGAGGGAAAATCTTTTATCTCTGCAATTCTGAAGTTCTTTCGCTCACACCTATCCACTTTACAATCCACTCAAATAATTGCTCTTGACTCTTTTTGATGGAAGGGAACTGAGGAACCAAGTGGTTGCCCAACTCTGTAACAAATTAATGGCAAACATAGAATCAGAACTCTATTTTCTTTTAAAAAGTCTTTGGGGATGACTCACCAGAATGAGTATCATACAGGTACTGGAAATGATATTGTTCTGATTTTATTGTAAATGTATTTCCATCGGTTTCTTAGGTGGGTTGTAGGTGAGCAATTATCATCTTCTCTTTTCATGTGCATAAAAGAAAATATAGCATTGTTTTATTTCAGGATAAACTGAGTTGTTCATTTCAAATATGTTTATAAAATATTCTAATAAGTTAAACAGGTAAGCTGCTTTTGTTAGCCTGAGGGCATATTATTCCCACAGTAGATATGTCATCACCATTTTATTTTCACAATGTCATTATCATGTCATTAATATAGAAATTTCTCATCTTTTCCTCTACATATATTTTAAGAGAAAAATAGCTCCTTAGCAACTATATTTTCAGCGATGGGAAATAAAGAGTTGGAGTGATGGTTGCCAGAAAGCGTGACCCATGTGGTCAGCATTCTGCCATGAGGGTCACTAACATAATTTATTAAACACATTAGAAGCCAGAAGAAAAAATTTACTTTTTGACCAAATGCCTTGGTTACTTGTTTTGTTGCTGTAGTCTCAATGTGTATGAATGAAATGGCTTAAATCTTAAGAATTTGGAGTCAGAGCTTAATTACGTGCTATTGATACTTTGTATTTAATCAGTACCTTGTATTTAGGTTGGATTTATTGTATTTAGCCCAATGCAAAACATGTTGAAACTTAAGTTTTTTTCCAGGCTTAAAGAGAGTGAAGTGTAGTGGTGAGAGTAAAGTTCAGAAATCCCAGTTTTGATCCATTTAAAAGTTATTTGCCTATAACCAACCATTTACTGTATTATACAGCATGTTGGCATTGGAAGAATAGTATGAATGTTATTTTATCATTATGCCTGGTCTTTTGGAAGAGTGGGAAGGCTTAATAAATTCAGAAGAAAAAAATTTTTAAAAGATCTCTCTGCTTTTCAAACCACTTGCTGCCTTATAAATCCAATTTTCTTTCCTGGGCAAAGAATATATGATTCCAAGCTAATTCCATTACTGATTTGTTGCTACAGTGAATACCAGAGAGCTAATGAATTCTTCTGTTTCAGAGGCTATGATTTACATCTTGTTTGGATCACTTGGTCCCGTGATGTCAAGCCTTCAGTCAGAATTCTATGGTCTGACTTCCTCATTTTCACAGCGTGTACATAGTATCTTCTACATTCTGCCAACACAGGGCTGCCACGCCTCTTGTCAGTGTTCACTCAAATGACTGAATGGCAAGGTGTGTCAATGCCTGTTAAAACTACAATACAGGGGCACCTGGGTGGCACAGCGGTTAAGCGTCTGCCTTCGGCTCAGGGCGTGATCCCGGCGTTCTGGGATCGAGCCCCACATCAGGCTCCTCTGTTATGAGCCTGCTTCTTCCTCTCCCACTCCCCCTGCTTGTGTTCCTTCTCTCGCTGGCTGTCTCTATCTCTGTCGAATAAATAAATAAAATCTTTAAAAAAAATAAAAAATAAAAAATAAAACTACAATACAGATTTGCTACAAAACACGGACATTGTAACATTTGCAAAGGTGGCGTCACCATGTCAATAAGTAATACCGCCATTTCTCTCCCATTGCTTCAGCCAAGAAGGACACTGTTACAGAGCCACTATGGGGAAGATCTGGCTGTGCTTCATTCTGGTTTTTGTAAAGGGTCATTTGCAAAACAAAAGGAAGGCTAAGAAAGTATATTCAGATATTGCGAGGTTAACACTCAATATGGTAGGCCAAGACCCAGAGTGGAACCAGAGTTGTCTGGAGCTTGGTTGAGAAAAATTCTAAAATTAACACCATGTAACAGTTCCGCCTAATCTTTAGGGTCTCAGTGTGGTGGTTAAAATGATGATAAGTGATGGATAAGACAAAACAGGTCAGACCTCGTTGAAACCTTCTGTTCTACTTTTAGTTAGAGAAAAAGAAATGAAACACGCATCTGTGTCTTCAGAATTAACTGGGATTGTCAGTCTCTTCAAACAATATAGTGGGGAAGGGCTCTCAAAGTGCGTGCGTGACCTTGGGGGAGACAAAAATCTCTTCACGGCCTTGACCATGAGCTGGTGCCTGTGGACTCTGCACCGTGTCTCGGGTGCTGCTCTGTGAGATTGCTGGCACAGCAGCTGCTTGCCCTAGCCTGCTCCCTCCCCGTCTGGGGACACTTCAGGGAAGATGGGGGTATTCAATCACACTTTCTGTTGGGAAGGCCGTTCAATAATATCTCGTTCAGACATTGTATTCCTAGTTTTGATTAATCATAAATGTTAGTAAAAGCAGCTTAAGCCCCGCAAAGAAGGCTGAGAGCTGAGTGTGAGTCCCACTCCCACTCTTGAATACAGCAGTTCTAAGCCTTACACATTTTGTCTGTAAAAGGGGTTCTACTGCTGGCCTTTGTAAACAATTTCTTTAATTTTGCCCCTCACTTCACAGAAAACTAGACCAGCAAGGGGTGTGATTTACCCAACCACAGGGCCATGCAACTAAATTCAGGAGATTAATAATATAGGAACAATTTTGCTGAATAGAGAGAGAAATAATACATGTTGGACAGAACTTGGTGGCCGGAGAATTAATGAATTGGATGGTAACAGAAAAAAACACATTTTTTTTTTATCGGTATACATGTCTGCTTTCACTCTTGCTTTACTGTTTCTTTAGCCAGAAAATATGGTTTTCTGCTAAGAATCTTAGTTTGGCCACCTATACAAAATAGAAAATTCCTCTCCTGGTAACAGATTTCTCAATCTGAGGTAGCATTGTGGACAATAGAACCATTTCCCATCCCTCAGGTGTTTCATCCGAAGAGCTCATTTTGGTGCCAGAAAAAGAATTCTGCCCTTGGCAATGTGTTGGCTGTGATCCAGCATCCTATGATGCTGATCTCTGACCTTGGCCACCCAGTGTTCAAGACCACTGGACAAAGAGCAAAGTTCTTATACTAAGCTCCCAGGCCCGTGGGAGAGGAGAATCTGTATTCCATCAAGCTCCCCACATCTCTTTCTTCTGAGCTCAGATTCCTGATGTGGCCATAGGATGCCCGTGACTTCATTTTGGCCAAACCCCTCCCCTCTATTGTCTGGCTTCCCTTATTCTTTCAGGGACAGCAGCTGCTGCCAGCCAGCCCACAGCACCATTCTGAGAAGCCTCAGGGAACAGCTGGAACTCTCCCAAGGGCTGATTTTACACCACTGAGTTTGGTACCAAATATTTCTCACTTATGGAAAATACGGAAAATAGATTAAGGAGATACCACTTACAATCAGAAGTTCCAAAATTGACCAGATATTGTGAGAATTGCCTGCACTATTTATTTTTAGTTTATTAAATCAGTTTGGGGGGGTATTTTCTGTATTAATGTGTCGTGATTTTCTGAAGCTCAAATTGAGGTCACAGATTAGATTTACTCACTGAAAAATGCAGCTTTCTTGTGTAGGAAGAGGAAACATTCTTGCTTCTCTTTAGATTCTAAATTATTTTCTCCACCTAACCTTCCCCCACCCCCCACTCCTCTGCCTCCCACCTTTTATAGCTCAGAGATCTAGAGCTAAAGGTTTAAATAAAGGTGCTATGCCTTTAAAAACAGTGAAAGCAAATGAGTTTTAATAACCCAACAGGATCTTGGTCCATCATAACATTTAATCTGCATTATATCTCACTTCCTAATCGCTACTTCCATTCCAATTGTAAGCAGAGAGGGTGGGTGAGTGAGGCATTTCAGATAAGTGCCAGTAAAACAAGTTTGCCTTACAGCTGGTGAGCCCCAAACACACGTTCCCAGTGCCTTATGGCCGTATTCAATCAGATGATCCCATAAACTAAAAATAATCACCCCAATACTAACACCTCTTCTCCTTCATTGTTGCTGGTCGCTATGGCGCTGCATTCGACTGTGAAGAATTCACCGCCATTATTACCCTCAGTGTCTCTCTCTCTGAAATGTGATCTAATTGCAGAATCCACACCTGTTCCACAGTTCAATAGAATTCAGCTTTGATGGAGACAGACTTTCAAATAACACACACACACACACACACACACGCACACACGCACGCACGCACACACATGCACACTTGTGCACACACACAATTACCCAGGAGTTCAATCGGGGTCAAAAATAAATAAACTAATAAAGAGGGTGAGTTTATCAGAAAATAATATCCTGGGGAGGAGGAGGGAAAAAAAGGCTGTGTTTTGTGGTCACTGGAAGATTGCTGATGGGTGCATAAATAAGGCATGCTGGAACATCTGTTCTTTGTTGTGCATTCAGCTTTTTAATGTGTTCAAAGAGCAGCTCTGACGCATCGCTGACTACCACTCCCCATCCGAGCAACATTTTACCAGAAAATAATAAACCTTCCTGGTGGGGTGCAGGGAGCCAAGGCATTCGGGCAATGCCATTAATTTGGAAATATCTCTTTTTCTGGGATTTTAAAATCTCTCTCCCTTTGAACAGTGCACAAATTTGGGACCCAGCCTAGCATCCCTATCAGCCTAAACATTAAATCAGTCTAAATATCTATTCAACCTTTTTTTTTTTAAAGTCAGTAAAGAAAGGGGGGAGCAGTCAAGTCAAAGTTTATGCACATTTTTTCCTGCATTTAATTCTATTAATATGAGCTCTCATCTATTGGGATTATTTTTAACATGTTCCAGTATTTATTTGTACTGATAAAATTCAGAGGCAGCTGAGGCCCCTGACAGTTGAACAATATTGGCTGGTTATTTTGATACAGTGTGGTAGGCAGCAAAAGATTAAAAAATGGAGCATCCTAAACTGAGGAAAACCAGCTTGAATTCTAAAATAAAATTTTAGCAGCATGGATTTCTCTTGCCATAGGCTATGAGGCTACTATGAATTTCAGATGCATTTCCTGAGCTGTCAATGAGGTGGAAAGATGAGATTGGCATTACGAAGATTTGTTGCGGCTCCATTCAGTGTAATCGCAACTGAAGGTAGAGCAACATGAAACCGCCACCCAAGAAGAGCTGTTTATGCACATACAGTGCGGCAATAGCTCGCCAGACAACTCTAGGACCAGGATGGGAATTTCTTTCTGTCACTTTATTTGGCTTTTACATCACCCCCTTTTTTAGGTCACAGCTCAGAAGCACTGCCATACCCATTAGCTGCTGAAGGTCACTTCCGTCATGAGCTGGACTACATCTTGTGAAAGGGAGACAGGACCTTTTAGGTACAGGGCTGCCATTTAAACTCTCTCTTGCCAACATTCTCTCTTAATAATCTTGGTGTCTAGACTCTGTTCGTACCCTTGGCTCAATCGGTCCTTTTCCACAAGATATTTCCATCTGCTCTATGTCAAGGGGAGTGGGTCACCAGCAGGCTCTGCTTCTGGGAAGCATGTTGGGTGTAGTTGGTGGGTCACCCAGAACTAGAGTCTAGTATAGAACACAATGTGGTTAGATGGGCGACTTTTAAAAATTCCATCCTTCTGTTGGCTTAGCGTGGTTCTCTTTTTGGATAATTTCCGGGGGGGTTTACAATGTTCAGTACCAAGATAATGCAGTCTAAAGATACTGGATTTGTCACAGATTAAATCTAATTATGTTATATTTGAATGTATCTTTGCTGCTTAAAAACCCTATAGAATGACAACTTTTTATATGGTCAAATAAAGTGACCATTTCCAAGGGAGCGTTCTACTTTGTATTTTTAACACCATCAGCATGGTGGTAAGTGATGGTATATGGGCAGCTATAGAAAATTTAACAAAATTTAATTATCTTAAAATTGGAAGGCGTATTTTGTGGATGTGTGGTTACGATGTATTATATACAAACTTACTGCACATAACAATTGTCCAGTTAATGAATTTTCACTACATCAAATGATACTGTTTCTCAAACAATGATTTTTTTTGTGTGTGTAACAACTTTTAACCCCCCAAACCCACTAGATAAACATGCTATTAGAAGTGATCTTTTGACATTATTTTTTCAGGCAAAGACATACTAATTCATTTATCACAAGTTTCTAGTCAAAAGAATGTGACATGTGATGGGTCGCCTGGGTGGCTCAGTCGTTAAGCGTCTGCCTTCAGCTCAGGGCGTGATCCCAGGGTCCTGGGATCAAGCCCCATGTCGGGCTCCCTGATCAGCAGGAGCCTGCTTCTTCCTCTCCCACTCCCCCTGCTTGTGTTCCCTCTCTCCCTGGCTGTCTCTCTCTCTGTCAAATAAATAAATAAAATCTTAAAAGAAAAAAAAAAGAATAACTTGTGGAACAAATTTTAATTTCCTGCCATATTTGGATGAACCCCTAAGCTTTGCATTATATATACAAACCAAGTAAAAGGGAGAAAGATGTAGCATTTTCTATGATGCATTTCCATGTGTGTCGAAGCTCAACTTGACCCTTTTTGGTCAAATTTTCAAAGGAAAAAATTATCAAGACAAGGCTGTGTGATTCTGGTATGGAGTATGTGCATGAAAATCAGTCTCATGACTTTCCACCAGCTTCCAAAAAGGCTCTGCTCTGTACTGGAGGCACGGCATCTTGTGGCGCACGGCACAAGTTTCCCTCCAGCACTGAATTACTTGACAGCCCTCAACTTGCAGTCTTCTTTGGGAATTGCCCTAATTTGACATATTGCCACATTCCCAGGGGCAGCCGCACCCCTGGTGAGGTCCAATAACTGGTCAAAGCGAGGCTGTAAAATCCAAGTCTCTTCATTTCACTTGAGGATAATTTGGAAGGCTCATCCCAACTCCAGAACTCTCAGTGGAATTGGCTGAAGAACTTGAGACGACCCTGTCTGATCTTACTTTCTTTCCCCCTCTTCCACAATGTATTGATCCTGGGATCTGTCCTTCAACTTTTGGCATGTTAATCTCTGTTTCAGAATTTCACTCCCTAGAAAGAGACGCTGCTTGCAACACCATTTCATACCTTTTCCAATAACCACCACTAATCACTACCTTTGATGACTACAATTAACCTCATTATCTAACATTTTATGTAGAAACCATATTTATTTATAATCATCTTATTTATTACTTACATGAATTTTTTCATTGTTTGATTGATAGATTTTTCTCAATCAGTGAATTATTTGGATACCTTAGATTGGGATGGAATGCAGTATAGTATTCACCCATTACAGTTAATAAAGGTATTGTTTTATTTAAATGCCTTCACACAGCAATGAGACTTTGGGAAAAGTTGAAGCTGTCAAGTGAGAGATAGTTGTGCTTTGAGGCTGTATCAGAGTGCTTTCAATTACATCGAACAGAAGATCCAACCCCAAATGACTAAACTATAAGAAAAAATATGTATATTCTTTCAATTAGTAAGAAATCCAGAGGTAAGAAAGTTCCAGGCTGGATAATACTTTGGCTCAATAATGTCCTCAAGGACCTAGCTTCCTTCCATCTTTCCATCCTTCCATTTTTCATCCTCAAAATATCACCTATTCCTCATGTGGTTGCAAGATGTTTTGTCACCATGATAGGCATGTCAAAGACTAGAAGAGGGGAAGGGAGCATGGCCCTTTCCTGGGTCCATCTTTAAGAACAAGAAAACCTTTCTCAGAAGCTCCTTTAGGAGACTTCACTCATATCTCTCTGGACAGAATTTTTCTCAGGTGTTCGTTCTTAAACCAATAACTGGCAACAGGAATAAAGTTAACATGATTGTCTTAGATCAATCACTGTTCACCTCTTGGAGCCAGGGCTGGGCCAGGGTTCATCTTTTCCTGAAGCAGAAGGCTATCCAATATCTGAACAGACCTGGAATTTTGTTAGTGAAAACAAAGGGAAGAATAGCCATTGGGTAGGTGTTTATCAGTGTTAGAAAATCCTGTGACTCTTTTGCCAAAGATTCCTTCCCCTGTTCTTGACTTATAGTGATTAACATATGGCTTAAATCTAAGAACCATGATTCAGTAATGACTGTAGGAGCAAAATTATTTTATAAATAAATCAAAATTTCAGCATATGCTTAGTGTATATGTATAGTATAAATGTATGGATATAGATATGAATACACAACCATGCACTAAGCCATGAACGTGTGTGTTGATGACTTTCGGGATGCCATAATTGTCTGGTTAAAGAAGTTAAAATTTCAGGTAAACTCCATATCTGGTGTCATATGTATTTTTTAAAAGGATGTAGGATTAAAAAAAGTTATTTCCCCACCTAATTAAATTCAATCAAGTCACTTTCATTATAATGGCATGGTTTTTATGTAGGATTAAATATTTTATTACTATTTGCAATATAACATATATTTCTTATCACAGAATAATTCACTCTAGATGCAGAAATCTGTGAAAGTCTAAAAGGCACTGGTTACTTGTTTTCTGGAAGGCCCATAAAAATCCAAGGAAATTAAAGTCAGTCATAATTCAAATGTCCAGGGATGACCCCTTTCTATGCCCATCAGGTATTTTTCCTAGCAAAATGTTTTACATAGCATATAAACTCAGCAGTCTATGGCCCCTGAAATTGTGTGGAGTAGCTATATGGTACATAGCAGTTTATTGTGTTTTAAAATTTAATAATATATCATAACTATTTTCTTACATGAATAAACAAGGTTACATGATATGATTTAGAATGCTGCATAGTATTCCACTATCTGGAAGTAACAGTCAGGAAATCAATTTATTATTACTGAATATTTAGATTCAAAAATTTTTTATGTTACCTATTAAAAAGATATTATGAGTAATTTGGGTATGTTTACTCAGAGCTTAGATTTTTTCCTTAAGATAAATTTCTTGAAAGGGAATTGCTGGACCAAAAGACATGCCCATTTAATTTTTTTTTAAGACTTTATTATTTATTAGCGAGAGCGAGAGCGAGAGAGAGAGAGGGAGAACAAGCACGGGGGGCGGGGGAAAGAGAGGGAGAAGCAGGATCCCCGCTGAGCAGGGAGCCCCAACGTGGGGGGTCGATCCCAGGCCCCGAGATCATGACCTGAGCCAAAGGCAGACCTTAACCGACTGAGCCACACAGGCACCCCAAGACATGCCCATTTTAAAGAAATTTGATCCAAATTTCAGTTGACAAAATCTTCCTGAAAAGTTTCTGTTTCCACACTGTCACTAGCACAAGGGATAGGTAAGGTTTTAAATTCCATAGGGGAACAATTGTCTCTCTTTTTTGTTGCTTTGCAAAATTAAAATTTATTAATTTTTTCATTTAAAATAAAGGTTACTGATGTACGGCATGGGGAATATAATTAATAATATTGTATTAACTTTGGTGACAGATGGCAACTAGACTTATTGTGGTGATCATTTCACAATGCATATAAATGTTGAATCACTATGTTGTACACCTAAAACTAACATATTTTATATCAATTGTACCTGAATAAAAAATACTCATAGGATGAAACGATTAACAAAAATAATATAAAATAAAAGCTATTTTTAAAAAGGTAATACATAAAAATGGTATAAAAGTTGAAAGGGCTTGAAGTGAGAAGTAAAACCATGTCTTACCTCTGTCCCTTATCCACCTGGTTTTCCTGGAGATAAACAGTTGTTTCAGTTAGCTATTGCTGTGCAAGCATCGACCCCAAACCTAGTATCTTAAAAAATTATTATTTGTTATTTCTCTTTCTGTGGATTGGCACACTAGCTCCACTGCTCGCTTTGTCTGGGTTTCTTCATCGGGCTGCCTCAGCTGGAGGGTTGGCAAATCCAAGATGGCCTTGCTCGCATGTCCGGCAGCCTCAGTACCACAAGGCTTCTAGCCTCCAGTGAGAATAGATCGGGCTTCTTTAGTGCAAGACAGGCACAGGGCTCCAAGAGGGCATAAATGGAAGTTATAAGGCATGTAAAGACAGTATCTCAGAAATCACATCATGATATATCAACTGCGTTCTATTGGCCAAAACAAGTCATAAGGTCAGACTAGATTCAAAGAAGGGGATAGATTTCACCTCTTGATGAAAAGAGTTAATTGTGGCAAGTGACTAAGTTTCAGCTAATGGCAGATAAGTAATATAAGTATAAGCAATATGTGTGGCTTCCCCAATTTGTTTTTAAAGAGCGGAGACTTGCCACTCTCCTTCCCCTTTGTTCTTCCTGCTTCTGAACTGTGAACATAATCACTGGGCTCCAACAGCCATCTCCAATCATACTGACAAGAACAAGATGGAAGGAACCTGTGTTGTTGATAACCCAGCAGGACTGCCTTACCTGCCTGGTACCAGCCTTATGAGAAAACAAAACCCATGTGCTTAAGGCTATTCAATTTGAAATTTTCTCCAGAGGTGGTCACTTTGAAACCCAACTGATAGGGTATCCCTTTTTTTTTTTCCAACCTTTCTGTTTTATTTCTTTTTATATATGTCTTATATCTTCGGAATATAATCAAGTTTTGCTCTAGATTTTATCTACATTCAAATTTAGCTTACCATTTTTTTTCCTTAATGTTTAGCTTCATACACCTAAGTACAGTTAAACCTCTATTTTTCGACAGATCTTTTTCTCTATGGTTAGGAGTGTATCTTTTACCAGGAACCTGTAAATTTGATGAGGTTTTGGCATCTGAGGAATATTTTTTTCTCATTGGTCTATTGTCATTATGTATCACATTAATAAAATTCCTCTTATTGAATTATCTTTGTACTTCTGAAATAAACTTTATTTTTCTACGGAATATTATTCTTTTAGTGAATTGCTGCATATGTTTCGGGTGTTTTTTTTAGTTTGGGATATGGTTGTATTTTTATTGGTGAAGTTGAGCTGATTATCTTGGTGTTAGAGATCTCTTGAGTTGTAGTGACAGAATTTTGGCAAGCTTTAAAGTGAGTTCAGAAAATTTCCATTTTTCTCATGTTCTGGAACATTTATACAATCTAGGAATTATGAATTACTTGGAACCTTGGACATATTTGTCTACATTATTAGGCCGGAAAACTTTCATGTAGGTAATTTTGGGGGTCAGTTTCTTCAATGATTTTTTTTTTTTTTTGTCCGTTCAGGTTTATTACTACTACTGCTGCCACTAATAATTCCTCCTCTTCTTTTTTAAACTGGAAAAAGTTCAATCTGATTTAATTTGACTTGGCACTTCACAATGATAATACAAATACCACTAAACTGAAAAATTCTATCAAAGATTTGAAGCATTTTCTCCCCAAATTTAAAATTTCCTACTTCATTCTTACCACTTCTCTCCTCTGATTTGTTCCTAATTTTTCCTGCTCTCTCCTTTTCCATTAGTATGTTCTCCATCTCCCTTTAGAATGACAATACAAATGGTAATAAATGTTTTTAGTCATATTTCTAAAAATATATATTTATATTTTAGCTATATATATGTGTATATAGCTATATATATATGGACATATAAATACATATATATCATAATGACCCAGCATTTGTATGGCCAATTCATGTTAGGCATTATTGGTTTAGGTATGCAAACTCTTCAGAATGAAGGCTTTCTTTGCTAAAAAGAGGTAATATGTATTTATTTTTAAAATAAGGTAACTCAAACTGAATTTCATATTTCCAAAGTTATTAGGGACGGAGATAATGACAATACTTTAATGATACATTAAATAAAATTTGATGCTATTTATTTTGTCTGCTAAAGGCATCACAAATTATCTGTTGAACTTTTAAAAAGGATAAATTGGATGAAACCCACTAATGGATGACGATATTTAAACTCTATGATGAAATGTAACCCAAACTATTCTTTGTATCTATTTAAGGCCATACAAACCATTCCTTCACTTTTTGAAGATGAGAAATTATTGAAACGTACCAGTTAAGGCATAGGGTTGACTACACACCATTGGCTGATTGAAAAAAACGATTTCAAGGACTCAACCTGGAGGGCTATGATTTGGCACTTTGGCCCTGTTTGGTGAGTTAAAGATGAGGTTAACCACCAAATTTAAAATGAACAAACACACAAACAAAACCTTATGAAGATGACCTATTTCAAAAAAGCAAACTTCCTTCTCAGCAGGTACCCCAGTATCTGTGGCAGTGTATGGACTGTGATGGTAAGAGGCCTTCCAACTTTTAAGAAAAAAAAAAAAATACGGGTAGTGGGAAAAATCTCTAAGTGGATTTATGATTCTTAATTCTCCATGAGAGAAGTGTTGGTCATTTGTGATGAAAGATTAAGCTGACTTACAATTTTAAGAGCATGTAAGTGTGTCATACAAAGCATTAGCCCTTTGATGTTCCCATAAGAAAGGATTCTGTTTAAGCTATAATTCTTACTATAGCTCCATCATGAAAATTCAAAAGACATTTAAAATTCTCCAAGGAGTCCCACCTATAGAGTTTGGCTTAACCCAGTATTCTCCACTCCCCCCGCCATCCCTCTCTCAAAGAAGGACATCTGGCATCATCCATTCTTTAATTCAGTACGTATAATATGTTAACTAGATGCCCAACTCTATGCAAGGTGCACAGCTACAGCACAACCCCTGTATTCGTAGAGCTTACATTTGAATGGATGAAACTGAGAACAAATTAACAAATGAATTTGAAATAAACTTACCTGAAATAAGTACAGATTTTTTATAAGTCTAGGAAGGAAATGGCCAATGTAGTATAATAAAGAAAAGTAGGGACCCATTGAGGACAGATGATCAGGGACACTGTCTCTGAGTAGGTGATATTTAAGGTGGAGATGTGTTCTTTGACCTAAAAGAAGGGCTAAGGGGAAGAAGAACCAAGATGAAGCTGGAGATGTAGGGAGAGGCCAGATCTCCCTTTGTGTGAAGCTTTGTTAGTCACAATTTGAACTTAGATTTTATTCTAAGATCAATGGGAAGCAACTGAACAATATTAGCAAGAGAATGACATCATCTTCTTTACATTTTGAAGTGTATATTACATTTCATAATGGCTTCCAGGTTTCTGGTTTTAGTAATTAGTCATTTGAGATAGGAATGACTTGGGGAAGGTCAAGGGTTCTGATGAGATCCAAGGAAACTGTCAAGTAGATAGGCTACCTGGATCTTAGTGTAAAGACAAATTTTGGTAAGGAGAGAAAAACGGAGTTGATAGCATATTAACAACATGACAGTGGTTGAGACATCTAGGGATGGAGTATAAATCAAAAGGAGAGCCCAGGAGTGAACTCTGTAGAACTCCAACAGTTGATGATGACATAGAGGTGGGAAGCCAGAAATGAAATGGAGAAGGAGCAGTCCATGAGGTGGAAGAAAAACCACGAAAGTGTGTAATGTCACAGAAAAAATTTCCAAAATGGAGGGAGAGGCCAATTCGGCACAATAGAGCTTAATGTTCAAGTAAGCAGAGAGAAAACAGTATCCTTTGGGTTTGGCAATGTAGAGATTGTTGGTGATATCTCAAGATCAGTTTCAGGTGAAACTGAGGGGAACTGAAACCACTTTGGAATGGATTCAAGAGCATCTAGTACAGAAAGAAGCATGGATGGTGTATATAGAAAGCTTTTTGAGAACTTTTTCTATGAAGGAGTCTGGGAAATGGGGTTGTGAAGGGGGATGTGGGGTCAAGAAAAAGTTTATTAAAGATGAGGTACTAGAGCTGATTGAAATGATCCAGTAGAAACAAAAAGGTAGGTGATGCAGGAGGGATCAAAGAGAGAAGGAGAAGAGACGGGATGGTGTCTGGAGGGCTCAGTCTGTGAGGGAATAGAGGTCACTCTTCTGCCAGAGATCGTGGATGCAGTAATAGAGGATGAGGGCATTTTCCTCTCTGCTGACTTCTGTTTTGCAATGAAATAGGAAGAATACTCATCAACTAATGGCAGAGGGAAATGGGAAGTGTTGAGGAGAGAATGTTTTTATCAGTTGGGGTTCAGTTAAAAAAGCGGAACTATATAGGTCTACAAAGTAAGGGACTTATTACCATAATTCAACTGTGCACAATTGTGGGAGCTGGTGAAGTCCATGGAAGGCCGTAGCTTTTGTATCTGGTATCAGACCTAGTATCATTTTTCCACTTGGGAAAGAAATTTAGAAACTAGACAGGAAGTGGGAGAGGACAAGGACAAACTGGAATGCATGAACACAGGCCAGAACCCGTAAGGACAAACTGGAACCCATGAAGATTAATTGGAAAATTCATCTGTCCTCACCACCTCCAACTGCCACGCTCAAATGAGTTTAATAGGAAACATAGCAGTATTGATGTAACTGTCTATTTTGAGATCATTAATATAAGTGAAATTAGTTGGCTTGCTAGTGTTCTCTAAGAACATTTATGCGGATGATAAGGATTAATTTTAATGCTGGACCATGGATTCTGGACAAAAAGGTAAGTGAAGACAGTAAGGAAGAGAGGACTACCCAGAACTGGTGGAGTTAATCCATTGGAGGACTTAACGTGGCTAAAGAATTGCGGGGGATCAGGAACTAGAGTGAGTAAGCAGGAAAAACACAATCCTAAGAATGGAGTAGTTCAGGGTCAGAGCTGGAGAAATTTTTAGTGATAAGAAAATACTGTATGTGACTATGGCTGTGGTGGTCGAGAAAGTGTTGAGGTGAGGAGGTCAAGGAACTGAGAAGCTAGGCTCATTTACCTAGATATTGAAGTGACCGAAAATGGTGGATGTTATGGGGTGTGTTGAGGCTCACGTGTGTTCCATGAATTAAGGGAAGTTGCTGACAGAAAACAGAGAGCATGAGGAAAATATTGGGATAGCCAAATTATAACAGCCTCAAAGGAACTTTTTTTGTAGGAAACAGGAGAAGAAATAATTGGATGTAGTAATGGAGAGCTGTGAAGAGTAAGTGGGTGTTTGGAGACAAAAGTAGAAATGAAGAGACATGAAGATGGAGAAAATAGAGGCACTCATGTATGCAAGTTTTATACATATATATTAGACAAAACTGTCACAATTGCAGTGGATTCAATGTGAAAGAAAGGGGGGGATTCAAGAACGGTCAGGAAAAGGGAATGCTTGACATTAGCAGGCCCCTATCTGGAGTTTCAGATGGCACCAATGAGAGGATCTCGGAAGGAAGGAAAGGTGGGGTAGGGCCAGATTAAGACCTGTCTGTACCCACACAGGGAGGAGAGGCTGTATGGTAATGCATGGCTGTGAAGGCTCGGAATTTGAGCATCAGTGCAGTAGTTGTGATATAAGACACAGTTGGGATAAAGCTTGGAGGATGCTGGCAAATGTTCCTCACATTTTCACCCCTAGTATTTTGCTCTGTTGAATAGCAGCTTCTGGGATTGCACTACCTAGAGCTAGAGGAGGCTGTGTGGGAAGGTTTTATGTAGTGGAATGGTGGTGTCCATAGATGCATGGAGCCATACAGTTGAAAATCCCATGTTCACTACGCTGAAACAACTGCATAAAATACAAGAAGAATTCTTGCTCCTCCTATTTACCCTCCACAAAAAAGCAGACATTCCACAGAGACATATAATTAAACTTGAAAGTGACAGCAGGGCCAAAGCCAAAATTTTATTACATATGCAACTCTCATGTTGAAAAAGCATGTTGTGTTGGGTATAATCATTAAAGATACTTTACTTTTCATCTACAATTCCTTTAAATCTGTTCTGTAGGGCCAGCTCTTGCCTTGTCCTTATGTGAAATCTAGGGCAAGCCCTGCAACTCTTCTAGTCATCTTAGATAATTGAATGTCCTCCTGTCTCTCCAAGTCACAAAATATAAACTCAGGTTTGTAATTAGTATCTCCAGTCCAGTATAATAATAATACTAATTTTAAAAACCAGGATTGTAGGGAGAGTTGAGGGCCAAGAGGAAAGCAGCAGGAATTTCTACCTTGATAAACACTGTCGTGATAATCTAGTTTCTACAGTTTCTTTGAGTTTGTAGAATTTAAGGCTGAACTTTTCTTTGATGGATGTTTTTTCAGATTCTTTGGAGATGCCCTATGTATCAGACACTTCTTAAGCCTTACCTCACATCTTGACTCAAGTGCCTTGTGTTTCAGTCATCGCTAGGGCAAGCCCAAAGTGCAGGGGTAACCTGGTACCTTCTCACCTCTGGCAGAAAATGCATTTCTTGCTTTCTGTGCAAAGATTTTCTGGTGCTGCTGTGTACGACACCTCTGGGAACCCACCTGAAACTCACATGCAAGTCTGAGAGAGTTTATGCCGATGGATAAATGCTCTTTTTTTCTGTGGACGATTCTGAGGTACATTCTACCCCAGGAGGTCATGGTAGGCTTGCGTCCCAGTTGCTCACAGTCAAGCTCAAGTATATACTTGTAGAGGCTTTCCTCCTTTATTGTTCTTTCTCACCCACTCCCCACTCTTGTTTTCATTTGCTTTCCAAACTAGGCTATCTGTATGCAAACCCTCGTCTCAGGCTCTATGACTTGAGGTAACCCATACAAAGATGCCTCATCACCAGGGAACTCCCACCCACAGTTGCCCGTGACATAAGTAAATGCGTCCTCCCAGCTCATCCCTCACTACCTCTCAGGCTTCTTGGCATCCCATGGTATACTTTCAACTTCTTTCTGCTAAAATCTTTTAGTCCCTTTGGCAGACTCTTCTTGGACAGTATCTAACATGACTCCCACTTCAGCTCTCTGTCTTTGCAAAAGAGCCCATTTCTGGTTCATAGAAAACTCGCAAACTGTAAGTGACAAAACCTGGACATGCAGGCTGATTCCACCATACCCAACTTTATTCATTCTACCCTTCACCAGCCTTTCATATATTAGATTTTTTAGGAGTGAGGAAGACACAGAGCCACTGTGACATCCAGGCTCGGAAGGATGCATATTGAGCTCTTTCAGTGGTTTCCCCTAAAACCCTCTCCTGCCCCTCATGGCTTCCATTTGGAGGATAGAGTGGGATTCATAGCACGTCAAGAGCTCTTTCCAAAATAATATTTTTTCATTGAATCTTTGTTTCCTTATCTTCTCCACTCTTCTCATGAGATAAAGGTGGGTGGTCAGCTAAGAATTGCAAAATTGGGCATCAAACACTTCCTTTGCACGGATCTTACATGGATGTCTCACACTTTGGCTTGGAATATGATTTCTATTGTTTTGGGACCTTCTATTGTTTTGGGAACTACTTAAAAGTAGTTTCAGTTTAGTATGATTACATATCCAAAGGACAGAAACCTCGTGAGTGCTCTGGGTCTCCCAAATCTGATCACTGGGTACAGAATTGTTTGATTATAATTAACTTTGTAGTATATTTTGAATAGGTATGAAGATGGACAGTTTTCCATGTTGGAAGGAAGTGTCAAGGAGATGACAACACTTTAAAATAAAGACCCCTCTCAATTTTAGGAAATAATTGATTGGCAAATAGATACTGAATTAGTGATGTGTGGTGGCTCTCCTACCCCTCAAGTCTTTGTCTAGTTCTTTGTTGATGATTAAAAATATAATCATTCCCTCATGTAAAGCTGTTTTCACAAACTCGCTGTAACTCTTTCTGTATTTTGGGGCCTCAAAAGAGAAAAAAAAATGATCAAACTGATGAAGAGAGAATGGGGAAATAAATGGAGTAATTATGAGCTTGAGTAACAAATACTACTTAGGCATATACCAATTATTTCTGCAAAATCCACAATTTATGGAAAGAAATCTCAATGTTTACATATTGATCAGCTTTTATTCATACCAGAAGAGAATACTTTGTAATAAAGATTTCTCAGTGATTTGGAGGGAAGTGTATTCCACTAAAGTGTTAGATTACGGCTTCATCTCATCATCTCTTATTTTTACTACCACAACAAAAACAGCTTATGTGAGGAAAATATTGTACTGTGTAAATCTCTTCATGAATGAATGAGCCTAAAGAGGAGAGAATTGTCCAGGTTCTGTTTACTATCTGGCTATTCATGTTAATGTATTGTCTGAAATGAAAGTAGATTTGGGTAACTCTTGCATCAAAGCCTCCGACAAAGATTTATGTGGTTTCTCCACAATGAGTAGACTTCCCTTTGAATAATGATGCTGCAGGGGAAGCAGTTTTTATCTTTTCCATGTTTTACGGAAGATGATCCTTGGTTCACAGAATTAGGGAAGTGGGGAGTCGGCTTAGAGATCATCTCATTTATTCTCTTCTTATTATGAATGAAGAAAACTGAGGCCAGAAAGATTAAATGAGAGGCAGTGGGCTAATGGCAAAGGATCGTCTACAACTCAAGTCTTCTGATTCCAAATCTAGCAACCTTCCTACCGTACCTTTATAATACTAACTAGTTCTTTCTCCAAGCCTGAAAAGGCATTACAACATTAGACACATGCCGGTTAAAATATAATGGAGTGTTCAAGTTATAAGTGAAACACAGGGGTTTTATTTCCAAAATGGAAAGGAGGTCAGCTTTCAGTGTTTATTTGATATTTTGTAATCTCACCCAGATCGTGGTAGTGATGAACCAAACCCATGATGCTTCTAAACAAGCCTTTGTCCTTTCTAGTTATCCATGAGTATCACCACAAACTGGGTTCTAGAATGTTCATATAAACACCTGGGATACAACCCTACAAGAGAGTTCATTAATCTAGCAACAGTATAACAGGAAAAACAATCTTTCATCCTCCCACCGTAGTTTCCAATTCTGGATAAAATGAAAATATATATTTATTAGGGTTACAGTGGCTATCCCACCCAAAAATATGGTTTTTACACTGTGCAGGAAAGATGTCATTTCAGTGTTTGCACATAGCTAAAGTAGCTTTGTTACTTGTAAAGACCCTTATGCACCAGCAAGCCTGTAGCCATGGTCTGGAAGTCAGAGAATGAATAAAGGGAAACCAGCTGATGTACCACACCACAAAGCGAAGCATTATTTCTGCTCAGACAAGAGGAAGATTACACTGCGTATAGGAGAATTTTTCCTCTTTTGTCATTTAGGTGTGGACTGCACTGTTTCTGAGAAATTACAGTTTTATTTTAGGTGGTATGTGTGTAAGGTGAGGGGGATTACCCTCCTCAATATTACAGAAGATGAATAAACATTGTCACTACACATGGATGAAGAGATCTTGAAGGGGGTTATCTTAGACTAAATAATTCAGACTTTGGGAAGTATAATTTGTGGGTTATAATAGCTTCCCCTCTTTCTTATGAGGAGAAGAGTACAGACCACCTGCCTATGATATAACCAAGCTCTGTGGAAAAGATTTCAAGTCTTCCAGAAAGGGGGTAAATAGTTGCAAAAGGAAGACAATAAAAGGGCTCCTTCTCCCTCCCTCTCTCTCTCCTTCTCTGAGAGGAAGCAAATCTAGGAATTAAGGATTACCTTCAGGAAATCCCATGAGGAGTTTAAGCTTTAGTTATTTACCCTTAGACCAGTGGTTCTTAGCCCTTAAGGACCACTTAGCAGTGTTTGGAGACCTTTTTTTTTTTTTCTCTTTTGGTCACAACCTGGGGCATGGTGCTGCTGGCATCTAGTGGGTAGAGACCAGGGCTGTTGCTAAGCATACCTACAATGCTTGGGACAATCCCTTACGATGAAGGATTATCCAGCTCCAAATGTTAATAGTGCCAAGGATGAAAAACCCTATCTTAGATTAACAATTGCCACATTATGCGTCCTAATTTAAGTCTTTTCCTTATGGTTTAATTCTCAACCCATCTGTAGAGTGTGTTCTGCACATATTGTCTTGTGTTTATAGTGCAATGGAGATGATCAGGAAGGGGTAGCATAGGGAAATGTGGTCTTCCTCATATCACCCTCCTTGAGGTCTATTCACTGGTTGAAGCATCACATCTAGGGGGAAAATTGTCCCTAGTTCCGAAAAGTCATCTGCTGCAGAGAACGCAGTGGCCCATGGTATTTTCTATTTCTCTGTTGTCTCTGAGCCACAAGCTCACCTTTCCTCTATATTCTACTAGGAGTCTGTGAACTACATTTCCCAGATTCCCTCACTAGTTCAATTTCTACTGGGTTTGTTCTGTTAATGGGCTGCACCGACAGGAGATTGGGAGGATGGGGGAAGGACCTCCTGTTTCCAGCTCCTGGCACATTGCTCCAGCAGCAGAGCAGCTACTTCTGTGGTCTCCAGCTTTTTAAAACACTTGTAGGCCCCGCCTGTGGGACTGCCCTGTAGATTCCATCACCAGCCCTATGGCTGCCCTCCTTTGTAATAAGAACACCAGCTGTACCTCACCTTCCTCAGAGACCTGATAATACCAGTCACGTGGCATCGCCCTACCTGAACACTAGCGACATAGGGCCTTTCCTCTCAACTCCTAGGTTCTGTGAGCACAAATCTAATATATAATCTATTATTTTTCTATGTTCCCTCTTTGGTTTCCTCAACCCTAGGAGTAGTATCCTCTTCTGATAGTTACAATTATTTTTAGGCCTTCTTTTTGTTCTTTTAATCTTCAACACCTGTGTAACCAATTGCTTGTATTAAATCCCCTCTGTTTAAATACGCTGCAAGACATCTACCTTCCTGAATGAACATTGACAGATATACCTATGGTAGAGCTGAGAGTAATGGGCAGAAGCTGGCAGAGTAGAATAGAAGCCACCAAGTGGTTTGTTTGGAGGTCCCTGTGAGGTAACATTCTTTTTCCTCCAAATATACATCTGGTAACACTGGAATGTGGGGAGGCTAACACTGACATTGTATTAGTGAAACACAGAAGTGTTTGCTCCCAGTCTCTATGGTACAGAGGAGGAACTCTGAGGTAGCTGTCCCTCTTGCATGGAATGACATCTATCTTTACACTGAGATAATGGTGAGCAGGACAGTCCTCATTTTCTTCAGCTCACATCTACTCTGAACTGGTAGACATTCTAGTCCCTGGCAAAGAAGCTTCCTGACAAGAGGTTAAAGAAATAGAGAGCTCAGTTACTCTGGGTAGGTACACAGTAGAGACAACTCTGCCCTCTGATCACTGTTGTGGGGGCTACTACAAATATTCCTCTCTGGGTCAAGGAGCTGAAGTTACTCAGGCAACCAGGAGTAACAACCAAATTTGCACAGACAAGGGCAACAAAGTCATGAATGGTTCTAACCAACCAATGACTATCAGATGTTGGTAATTGTATGACACATTCCAATTTCAGAGATGTTAAAAATGTGAACAAATGTTTATCGTGGAAATGATTAAATATTGAAATCCAGAAGCCAGAGAGATAAATGGTAACCAAGGAGGCTAATACAAATAGAGTGGATATAAACAGAAAGACAAATACACAACAAGGACAAATGCCTTGAAAATGGAGACAGCTCTCCATCACAGAATTCGAATCTGATGAAAACTCAGACCCACAGCAAGTTCCTCACTGAAGTCTCCAGATTCAATCAAATGTCAATACCTCATTGGCATGAGGTAAACTTACTTTTTAAACATGTTTGAACAACATTTCTTTATGGGTTGTGTTTGGCCCACACTCCTACTTATGGATAGAAGCAAATTGGAAAATCAATGATTTATGTCCTAGAAAGTGCTTCTATTAGAGTACTTTGGTTTCCAATGATATCATATATTCTTATATTCTGTCTGATGCTTAATATGAATGTCTAAAGTTTTGAGAAATAAGAAGTCATCCCTTTTATAAGCTAGTGGTTTAGTCTTACATGATAACAGGCTTTCTCTTCTCTTCTTCCAATAGTTGGCTGTGATATTACTGGGACACAGGCAAGAGCATCATGAGTTATTATGGTGCAACTGGGCAAAGGAAGAAGTTAGGATATGGCTCAAGATCTGCATGACAACACAGGATAGCTAGGATATGTGGCCCAGCTGCGATGATGGACCCTAGAGAGTCAGGTGGGTCATTAAAACTGTGTCCTAGTCTTCAAAGAGCTTACTCTCTTGGATGGGAGACTGAGAAGTGAACAAATCTACTTTAAGCCATATGCTCAGTGCTGGCATAGGAATGTGTGCACCAGGTTCTAGGGGAACATAGAAAAATGATGTATTAAATGTTTCTCAAAAGCACGGACAAAATTCAAAATGAATGTAGTGTCTGGGTTGATGCTTGAGGGATGACTGGGGATTTCCCAAAAAGACAAGATTGCAAAGGAGGGAGATTAAATTCCAAGAATAATGGCTGGCATGTGTTAAGTCAGGGTAAGAGATAATGTGTGGGCATTCTGGACATTTCAGGAAGCTCAATATGAATTTAAGGAACAGCAATTTTATTCTGAAGATGATAGGGTTCTAAGAAGGGAGTGATGTGATCATATGTACATTACAGTGTAACCACTCTTTTAAAATTATGGACAAGGTAGAAACGCCAGTAGGGGTCATGCAACTAATTTAAGTAAGAAGGATGAGGGCCTGAATTAAACAAGGATGGAAGAAAGTTATTAACTCAAAAAATGACAAAATAGTAGAAAATGCAGAACTTGGTGAGTGGCTAAATGCAAGGCTTGGAAGAGAGAGGGAGGATTTTGTGGATGGCGTTACTAGTACCTCCTATCAGAAGTACAAGAGGGTGGAGGAGAAATAAAATCATTGAAATGCCGGAGGAAGATTTCCATCTAGCTATTCTCTCTCAGCCAGAAGTCTGGTTTTAGAGCATAAGAGAAGGGCCAGGCTCTGGACATAGATTTGGAAGCAATCAGGATTCAGGTGTAAGTTGAAGCTTTGGGCATGAATGAGATCGTTTTATGATTTAAAAAGAAGAAGGAGAAGAAGGAGAAGGAGGAGGAGGAGAAGGAGGAGAAGGAGGAGAAGGAGAAGGGTGCCTGGGTGGCTCAGTTGGCTAAGTTTCTGACTCTTGGTTTCAGCTCAGGTCATCATCTCAGGATCATGAGATTGAGCCCCACCTCAGGTTCTGTACTCAGCATGGAGTCTGCTTGATATTCTCTCTCTGTGTCTCCCTCCCCCTCTCTCCCTGCTCATGTATGCTCTCTCTCTTTCTCTCAATAAATAAAATCTTTAAAAAGATAGATGATAGATAGATAGATAGATAGATAGATAGATAGATAGATAGATGATAGATAATTTTAAGAAGAAGAAGAAAAGGAAAAAGAGAGCCCTCTGAACAGAATGCTGGGACATTTTGCTCAAAGAGAAAAATAAAGGTCAAGGAGGCAGGGGGAGGGCAGAGGAGAATGGAGTCATGGAGACAAGAGAGAAGAAAATTTTATAAAGGAAGCAAAGTTGCCGCTATACAGCAGAAAGTGAGAATGGAAGAGCAAAGAGTGTTTATGCGATCTCCCAAGTGGGAGACGATGGGTCATCTTGGCATGGGTATTTTAGTGGACTTGTTGAGTGAAAATTGGGTAAATTAAGGAACAAAAAGAAAATAGAAAAAGCTAGTGCAAACTAGTTCCGTGACAGTGGAAGGGACAATGTGACAGTAAAGGGAAAGAAGAATAAAGAGTAGCGGTTAGAGGTCAATGTGATAATTGAGTAAAGACGGGCCAGACTTGAACATGCCTGTATGCTGAGTTGACAGAGTAAGTCAAGAGGGAGAAAATGGAAGGAGAAGGAAAGGAATGGAATCTCAAACACACGGGGAAGTAGGTGTTTTATTCTGAGAGAAAGATGTCTGTTATTCTGAGGTGGAAAGGAAGAATAAGTTTGTTATGAATATTTATTCATCTAGTAGGACCACTGGTCCTAGGGGAGAAGGTATGACATGGTGACAGAGAATCCATATAGCTGCCAACATTCATGAGTGAGGTGGGAAATCTGTACTTTCTGTTTTGGAAAAAAAAAAAATCTCTAGCCGGGGGAGACTTTTGAAATACTGGTTAAAAAACATGGTCTTTGGAAGGTAACAGACCAGTGGGTACTGATTCTAATATTTGCTAGCTGAGTAACCTCAAATTATTTAAATCCTTTGTAGGCTTTAATTCCTTCATGTGTAAATTGGGGGTTATAATAGTATCAACGTTATACCATTTTATGAAGATTGAATGAAAAAATGCATGTAAAGAGTCTGGTACCTCATAGGTATGCATATATAATTGGGCTAAAAAAAAAAAAAAAGTAAGAGCCAAAGTAGAAATTCAGATAGATGTATGGACCAGGCCAACTTGGAAACAGGAAAAAGAATCACTAGAATTTAGCAGTAACCCAGAAGACTGGCAGGTATTGGCAGGAAATGATTTCCGAGAGCCACATGGGAGTCCATCAGTTACTGCTGACCCTGTGGATAACAGATCTGCATTGGCACTCTAAGGCTAAGCCCCAACAGAGAGACTGCCGCAGCCTCCGAGACACGCTCTGCATAGTTAGATGTTCCTGCCTCACTTCTAGGTAAAGACAGCATCTCAGGCACGAATGTCTTCCAAATGCCAAAGAAAGTGTCAAAGGGAACAGAAGAACTGGGGAACCTTGGAAGCTAGAGAAGAATACCTTTCGCATGCAGAAATGTCAGGTAAGTTTTTGCGAATGGAATCCTATTTCTGAGAGACACTGTACTCCTCATTTCTTGAGAAAGTGATGTGACCTTGAGAAGAAAAAAGTGAAGGAGATCCTGAATGCATTTTAATAACACCTTGAAATCTAGGTCTGTGGTGGGAGGATACAACAGGTTGTGGGGCTGGCAGGCAATTTCCCCCTTCAGGTCCTACAGAACCAGAGGGCAGTCACTGCTTGAGGCCGGGCACTTGTGGCTGCACCATGCGGCTAGAAGTTGAATTACGAAGTGGGGGATTCTCCCTAAAGGCAACAGGGTCTTTTTCAGTCTGTTTTTTGATAGCAAAAAGGATGAGGCCAGATCATTCCAGATCAGATCCCTGGCACAATGGCTTTGCCATACACAGAGAAAGCTATGACCTCCCCTCACGTAAAGTCAGGATAAATCCTTCGTCAGTATGTTAATCACTAGATGGGTAAATGGGTAAATGCTGTACACCATAAGATCTAAGAAGATTAGAACAAAAACCAAGTAAAGTATAATGGGATCCTAGAGAAATCTATTCACTCTGTTTTGCAGAGAAATAACAGGCCAGATAAAATAGTCATCATTCAAGGATGAATAAACAGGCAAAATAAAACCTCATTATGAGGCATATGAAAAATTCTGTAACTTTAAGAAATGAAAATATAGCACTCAAGAGGCAGAGGAAGAGCATACTTTTGAAAAAGATTTACTACAGGAAATGGGAATAAATTTTAAACAGCATATGCTTTGTGATCTAAATAACATTCAAGGACCCCATGAAGCAGGAGATGAAAAATGAGAGCAAAAAACATATTGAGGTATGTAGAAAACTGGTTGAGAAACTAGAATTTAAGGAGAGCAAGATGAAAGGAGAGAAAATGTTGTGAAACTGAATATGAAATAAGAAAATTGAAAATACATTAGAAGCAATAAAGTACTTAATTGACAATGCTTGTAATTAATCAGTAGTATAGGGAACAGATTTGAAGCACTCTTCCAAGAATTAAAAGAAAGTAAGTATGAGATAAAAAATATTGAGAAAGGAGATGATAAATTCTACTGAAATCCAACATGAAGAAAACTAGTATCTGCAGAGAAGGCGCCCAAACAAATAGAAAAAATAGCAATGATTCCAGAGCCTATAGAAAATAACTTCCTGAATTTGAGAAGTAAATGTTCAGATCAAATGGACTTGATGAGTAATAGACAAAATTTATATAAAGAGACCAGTTCCTATGGAAATTTGGAATTCTAATTTTTCAAAAGAAAATCCTGGTAGATAGGGGAAAAAAACAAAATAAAACAAACAAATACAATAAACAAGTTAACCATAAGGGAAAACAAATCAGGACCAGAAGTTAGTGAAGCAACATCTCTGGAGGCCCAATTCAGGGAGAAGGCTAAGATCTAAGAATGCTAAATCTAGACGGTTATCATTCACATTTGAAGGGAAAAAAAAATCATTCTCTGATACCAAATATCAAAAACTAAATCAATCAGGTTCTCTTCATGGAAAAAAAAAAGCAAAGATTTCCAGACAATCATGAAATGAACTCAGTTTTAAAACCCTCATATACAAGGAAGATGTACTTTGGAGAGCCTGGAGGCTCAGTTGGTTGAGCTTCTGACTCTTGATTTCCACTCACAACATGATCTTAGGGTCCTGGGATTGAGCTCTCTGTCAGACTCCATGCTCATCAGAGAGTCTACTTGGGATCCTTTCTCCCTCTGTCCCTTCCTTGGCTCACACACTCTCTCTCTGTCTCTGTCTCTCTCTTTCTCTCTTCCAATCTAAAAGAAAATAAATAAATTTTTTTTTAAAAAGGAAGGTGTACT
Organism: Ursus maritimus; assembly: GCF_017311325.1. NCBI lineage: Eukaryota > Metazoa > Chordata > Mammalia > Carnivora > Ursidae > Ursus > Ursus maritimus. The sequence goes on from NW_024424453.1 coordinate 34,299,312, forward strand.
TTATTAAAAGGGCTGGCAGTAAGTACTGAAATATTTTAGTGAGGAATAAAGTATAAATTGGTGCAAATACACTGTAACTACAACAGAGATTGCAAACTTCACCAATAATCCTGAAAAAGAAGCTATAGCATGTACATACAATAGTCCCTCCTTATCCATAGGCGATATATTCCAAGATGCCTGAATGTCTGAAACCACAGACAATACCAAAACCTATATGTTTTTTCCTATACATACACACCCATGATAAATTTAATTTATATTGGGCACAGTAGGAGATTAACAATAATAAAAAAATAGAACAGTTATAACAATATACTATAATGAAAGTTATGCGAATATGGTCTCTCTCTCTCAAAATATCTTCTTTTATTATACTTACCTTCTTCTTCTTGTGATAATGTCAGATGATAAAATGCTACATGATGAGATGAAGTGAGGGGAATGATATAGGCATTGTGACATAGTGTTAGGTTACTGAGCTTCTGACAATTCATCAGAAAAATGATCGTCTCCTTCCAGACCATAGTTGACCACAGGTAACTGAAACCACAGACAGTGAAACTATGGATGAGGGAGGACTACTGTAATATCACTTAGCAAATAAGAAGTTGGGTCTAAATTTGCAGGCAGTGGAGGAGATACAGGAAAAAAAAATGCTAGCATCTCTATTGTGCAGAAGGGGAAAGTGGTAGACACTAATTTATTCCCCTTGACATGGACAGAGAAACAGAGCTGTTTATTTTTAATCTTTAGCAAAATTAAAAGTAAGATGTGTGCTCTTACATTTGAAGAGAGAAAAAGGGAAAGAAAACATGTATGAGAGAGTCAAAGATAAATATCAAAAGTAATAGCAAAGGAACTGAAACAGAATAAAATGTGTTGATTTGAATAAGCACAGACATGTAATTTGTGGCAAATACAACTTTAGCATAGTAAATGGCAAAGATTAGCTCATAAGCATTAATAGTTGCCTACCAAAGATACCTCAGAAAGAGCAATTCGGGAAAACTCAAAGTATAAGATTGTATTAAACTAATATGAACTATTCCCCACCAGATGATTCGAATTACAATCATAGAAGATGAAATCGGTTTCCAAGGAAAAAATGTAAATGTCTCGTATGTAATCTTTTCTTGATGGTGGTAAGAAGATCCCAGATGAAAACATATCAGGATTCAACTTTCATGTGCCAAATAACAGAGTATGTAAGAAGCATAAAGCAAACACTAGAACTAGCTAGAACTAGAAAGAGAAATTGACTGAAATGGATGCATAGTAAGAAAATGAAGCTTTGTTCTGTTCTCCAGAGTTAGAGCAGGCAATAAACAAGGAAATAAAGGATCTGATAATATAGTCAATTGAGTTAACTTGAAAATACACAAGGAAACTTAATAACCTCAAACTGATGATATATTCTCTTTGTTAAATATTTGAGAAACACTTAAAATTTCATTTATACTGGATCACAAAAAGAAAGCATCAGAATTTTCTAAAAAGCAGACCTATATAGACCATATTCTTTGATCAAAATGCAACAAAATTAATGGTTGAACAACAATACTTTTTAAAAAGATTTCTCAAGCTTTAGATGGTGGCAAAACAAAACAATATTCTTCTATGCAACTCTGGATCAAATAGGAGATTAAAAGTGTAATTACATCAAAAAGAATGAAATCTTGCCATTCACAATGATGTGCATGGAGCTAGAGTGTAATACTAAGTGAAACAAGTCAGTCAGTGAAAGACAAATACCATATGATTTCATTTATATGTGGAATTTAAGAAACAAAACACATGAACATAGGGAGGGGAAGGGGATAAAGAGAGAGAGGGAAACAAACCATAAGAGATTCTTTTTTTAATGTTTTTTAAGATTTTATTTTATTTAAATTCAATTAATTAACATGTAGTGCATTATTAGTTTCAGAGGTAGAGTTCAGTGATTCATCAGGTGTATATAACACACAGCGTTCATTCCATCACGTGCCCTCCTTAATGCTCATCACCCAATTACCTCATCCCCCTACCCCTACCCCTCCAGGAACCCTCAGTTTGTTTCTTATAGTTAAGAGTATTTTATGGTTTGTCCCCCTCTCTGATTTTATCTTATTTTATTTTTCCTTCCCTTCCCCTATGATCCTCTGCTTTGCTTCTTAAATTCCACATATGAGTGAAATAATATGATAATTGTCTTTCTCTGATTGACTTATTTGCTCAGCATAACACCCTCTAGTTCCATCCACATCATTGCAAATGGAAAGATTCCATTTTTTGATAGCTGAGTAGTATTCCATTACATATATATATATATACACACACACACACACACACACACACACACATCTTCTTTATCCATTCATCTGTCAGTGGACATCTGGACTCTTTCCATAGTTTGGCTATTGTGGACATTGCTGCTATAAACATTGGGGTAAACCATAAGAGATTCTTAACTATAGAGAAAAAACTGAGGGTTGATGAAGGGGAAGTGGCCAGGGAATTGGCAAAATGGGTGATGGGTATTAAGGAGGGCACTTGCTGTGTTGAGCACTGGGTGTTATTTATTTGTAAGTGATGAGTCACTAAATTCTACTCCTGAAACCACTAGTACGGTATATGTTAATTAACTAGAATTCAAATAAAAATTTGTAAAAAAACACTAAAACATATTTTTTAAAGTATAATTACAAAATACTTAGAAAATTACAATTATAAAAATGCTACATATTCAAACCTATGGTATTTAGTCAAAGCCATAATTGGGCAAGTTCACTGGCACACCCGGGTGGCTCAGTTGATTGAGTTTCTGACTCTTGGTTTCAGCTCAGGTCATGATCTCAGGGTTGTGAGATCGAACCCTGCCTTGGGCTCGATGTTCAGCAGGGAGTCTATTTGAGATTCTCTCTCTCTCTCTCTCCCTCTGCCCCTCCCCCTGCTCGCAGACGCACTCTCTCTCTCTCTCTCAAATAAATAAATAAATCTTTAACAAAAGCCATAATTGGGTGAATTCACAAAATATACTTCTATTATTTTTAAATAATAAAAGAAACAAGTGAATTAAGCCATTAACTTGAGAAGCTAAGAGCAAAACAAAACAAGCCTAAAGAAAAAAGAAGAATTTATTACAGATGAAGCCAGAAATTAAAATTAAGTGAACAAAAGGGAATAGAATAGATAAATAAATCTTAGAGTGTTTCTTTAGAAAAAAAGAAGCAATAAATAGAACAAAAAGCATAAAATATACAAACCTTTATTTATTCTAATCAAGTAAAGAACAAGAGATGAAGAAAAATTAGGGATAAGAAAGGAGGTGTCATCTTAGATACAAAAACATTTGAAAATCTTGATAAAATGAATGATTCCCATTCATATCAAATATGAATATTAACTGCAAAGAGGCAGGAAACATTCTTAAGAAGGAATTGAAAACAAATGTAAACATTTACCTGTTAGAGGATTTAAAGAAAATTATTTCAAAATTTAAAGAACAAATCATTTTCTCACTTTGTTAACTCTTCAAGGATATTAAAATATGTTGGAGAAAATTCCAATTCAACCACAAAACTCTATCATTAAAAGCTTTCCAACTAACACAAAAGAGAAACCACAACAATCTCATAAATATTTAGGTTTAGATGCCAAAATCTAAAATGCAATATTAAATTTATCCAGCTGTTTATGGAATAATGAAAAGAAACTCCTAGTAGGTTTTGTTTCAAGAATACAAAGACAATTCAGTATTATAAATTCATTAATATAATTTTTCACATTGATATGTCATAGAAGAAAAATGAAGTGATTATCTCCAAGTATGCCAAAAAGTAATTTGAAAAAAATACAACATCCATTTTTAGTAAAAGCACCTGATAACTAGGACTGGAATAGGAATGAAGTCTTCTTTTTCAAGTTGGTACAGATTATTCATCTCAGTACATGATATCTAATAATAACTTCTAGGAGCATTCACTTTAAAAGAAGAAAAAATACAAAGATGTTTTTTATCATAAATATTATTCAACACTGTTCTGCAATAGCTATAACCCACACGATAAGATCAGAGAAAAAAAAGTTTAGTTACTGAAGAGAAAGAGGAAAAATATTATTTACTGATGTTAGGATTGTCTATCCAGAAGTATCAAAAACAAGAAAGAAGCAGTTGAAAAATGAATATCCTTAATAAGAGATTTTGTCTAAGCGACCAGTCACAAACCAAATATACAAAAATCAATTGGTTTTATGTATACAAGCAATAATTAACTTGAAGATTTCATTTAAACATCCCACTCATAATAAAATGAATAAATTACCTAGGAATATATTTAATATGAAATGTTTAAGACTCACAGGAAGAAAACTACAAAATTTATTACAGACTTAAAAGAAGACTTGAATAAATGGAGAGAAACACTACTTTGCTCCAGTTTGTTTACTGAGAACTTGTAAAGCTGTCAGTTATGAATGGGGCTCAGAGCAACATAATCTAGTTCCACTCATGAATGGAGATGCAAAAATCCTAAGCAGAACAATATCAAATCAAGTCTAGCAGCATATTAAAAGAGTAACACATCTAGAACGAATACGGTTTATTCAAAGAACGCAAAGATTGATCAGTTTCAGGGCAAAAAACTTGTCTGTGTTGTTCTTGTTTATATTTATCATAGTTCGTGGCATATAATAGGTGCTCAATAATTTTGAATGAATGAACGAACATTAAGTGATTTTTTATTTTGCTACGCTAACAGATTAAAGGAGAAAATCACATAATATCTTAATAGATGCCCCCCAATTTTTTATAAAATTTAATATCCACTTTTCATCCAACTCTGAGATAAAATGAGCCCTTTTATCTTACTAAAGTTTTTTTTTTTTTTTTTTTTTTTTTTTTTTTTTTTTTTTTTTTACCAGAAGCACACAGCAAGTGTTATACTTGGTAATGAAAGACTAATTCAGGAGTAAGATAAGTGTGCTTACCTTGACTTGTCAAAACCTTACTGGAAGTCTTAGTTAATGAATCAATAAAGAGAGAATTTTTTTAAAAAGAACTACGAATTTGGGAAAGCAAAGAGACAAAAACAGTCATTATCCACAGATGATACCATCTTATGCTCAGGAACTGGAAGAGGTTCAAGGGACAACTGATAAAAGATCGATTCCAAGATCAACGTACAGTCATCGGTGCCTTTTTCCTGTTCCAGCAATAACCAAATAAAACTTTAATAATCGTCCCAATCACAATTGTAACAAAACAAATAAAGTCTTAGTAGTAAAACTGAGAGAAATATGCTGAGAACTAGATGAAAAATATTATAGAACTTCATGGAAAATTGAATAAATGAAGAGGAAACCATGTTCCTGGATTGTAAAAATATCACTTCTCTATAATTTATCTATAAATTCAATTAAATCTTAATCAAAAATCCCATATGAATTTTTTTGAAAGAAAGTCAACAAAACACTTCCAAACTTTGGAAATAAAAATAAAGTCAAGATTTTTTTTTTTTTCTAAAGGGGACAATGAGGAGCAACTTGCCCTGTGGTTTGTGAAAACAAACTATAATCTCTAGTAACTAAAAAAAATGCAATATTACTCAGGAGCCCAATCAGTCAGTAGTTCAAAAAGGAAATCTAGATGCCTACCCCACCCCATTCAGTAAGAGGAAAGTCCATATACATTAAAAAACTGGGAAGTTTTTTAAACATTTAAAAATATAGAGACAAAGATAATATTTTTATAACTTTGGCATGGAGGCCTTCATAAGTAAGATATAAAATCCAAAAGACACGAAGTAACAGATGGACAGATTTGCCCACATCAAAATCAAAATTGTCTGTATGACAAAAAACAATATGAAGCTTTAAAGCAGGTTTAGACTCAAACTGCTTTTGCACCATATTTAATAGAGGATTCATAACCCGACAAAAATAGGAGCACCTTTAAATAGTAAAGGAAGAGAAACAACCAATTTTTAAAATGGGCAAAGCATATGAATAAAAATTTACTGAAAAAGAATTATAATTAGCCCCTAAAGATGTTTAACCTCATTATTAATTGGGGACACGTGAATTAAAATGAAAGAGTTTTGGGCGCCTGGGTGGCTCAATCGTTTAAGCATCTGCCTTTGGCTCAGGTCATGATCCCAGGGTCCTGGGATTGAGTCCCATATTGGGCTCCCTGCTCAGCCAGGAGTCTGCTTCTTCCTCTCCCTCACGCCCCTCCTCCCCACTCGTGCATACTGTCTCTCTCTCTCTCTCTCTCTCTCAAATATATAAATGAAATCTTAGAGAGAGAGAGAGAGTTTTGCTCCCAGAACACTGACTCAAGTATTGGTGAGGGTTAGGTAAGAGGCACTCTCCTGTGTTGCTGGTAGGGGTATAAATTGGTGAAGATGGGTTGGCAATATCAGAATTAAGCATGCAGTCCCCCCCAGTTACACTTTTTGGTCTTTACATTGAAAGAAAATACATTGTTCATAATAGCCAAACATTGGAAACATCATATGTCTCTGACAATACGAATCTCTCTAGTACCATGTAATGTATGTGGGCAGGAAAAAGGAATTATATTGACCTGTATATATGGACATATAAAGCAAGACATTATTACATAAACATAAGTCCCATGAAGTCGAGGACTTTATTTTGTTCATCTTGTATCCTTATCGCCTTCAACAATGCTTGGCAAGTAGAAGGTTCTCAGTTAAAAATCTCTTGAGCCAATGAGTATGAGAAAAGCAAATGTATGAACAATTTAAATACAATAGTCCTGTTAATGTTAAAAATTGAATATGTACATATGTTTAAAAGTATAGAAAAGGGACTTGAAAATGGAGCAGCAAAGTATTTCTAGTGTGGATTTGTAGATATAGAGTACAGAAGTTGTTGGTAAGGAGAGGATCTCAGTTATCCTTTTCCATGTAACAAACCGCTCAAATTCAGGGGCACAAAACAACCACCATGTTATTATTTTCTCTCGTTCTGTGGATCGTGAATTTAGAGAAAGAACAACAGAGATAGGCTGTGTCTGCTCTAAGATAGCTGAAGCCTTAGCTGGGCAGACTCAGAGGTCTGAGGAGATTTCAAAAGACTGCGGTTGGGTCCTCTGGAGACTTCTTACTCACATATTTGTGCCTGGGTTAGGATGGCTCAAAGCCTGTTCAGCTGGGACGTCAACTAGAGCAGCCACTGGTGACTTCTCCATGTGGCAGGGCTTCCTTGTGACATGGTGACTTCAGGGTACCTGGAGGTGTTATGGCGGCTTAGAGCTCCAAGAGCAAATATTCCAATGAAAAAAGTAGAAGGTGTGTGACCTATTATGACCTAACCTTGTCAGGCACACAGCCTCCCTTCCACTGTAGTCTATTGATTGAAAACTTCACAAGCCCACACAAAATCCAGGGGAGGGGATGTAGACCCCACCTCTCAGTGGGAAGAATGGTAAAGAAATTGTGGCTGCACTTTAAAACCACCAGAGAAGGGAAATGATTATTTCTTATTAATCTTCTTAAAAAATGTAATCTTTTTAGTATGAAGATTTATTCATGGTAGTAAAAGAGATAGTTAAAAACACAGACTCTGGAACCAGAAGGTCAAGCCTGGCTTTTCCATTTAATAGCTGACTGACCTTGGGCAAACGCTTAGCCTCTCCGTGCCTAGGTTATTTTATATGTAAAATTCAGGTAACGATAATACCTACCTCACAGGACGATGGTGAAGATTTCATGTGTCAGTACATTTAAAAGTCTACAGAATGAAGTTTGACATGTATTAGCCATAACTCTTGCTTGTGTATAAAAATGAAAAATAAAGGAGCATGGATAAGAATTGGTCTTTCAAAAATAATAATAATGAGATAAGTCTTCGTATTAATTGAACCCTTAACCCTCAGCCGAACTTAAAATCTTCTGTTGTAGTTGCGTAAGAAATCACTCTAAAACTAGTCTGAACTCCCTCACAACATGACACCTTATGCGTCTTACACAACTGTTTGGGGCTCCAAAGATGAGTGTCTCAAATGAACAAGATGGATGCTGAAAAGCCTTCTTCTGTGGCCTAACATCTCAAGCCAACAGAGTCTCTGCTGCCAGACTCTATTTGTCTGCCACTCCCTGAGCTTAGTTCAGATTCAAGGGTAACACTTACTGATTACGTATTCAAGAATACTTACAGATCACCTTTCCTTAGGAGGAATGGCAAAAAATGTGAAGATATGTTTGAAAATCTCTGTACTCTCACGCAGGAAGGACAGCATACTGGAGTAGAAACAGCTTTGGGTGTCAGATCCCCTGGTTTGAATACCATCACTTACTGTTTAGACTTGTTCTGACTGTTTAATAAATTAACACATGTGAGGTACTTGGTATATACCAAATTAAGTGTTTAGTGAAAGTGAACTTCATTGCTTTAGCTAAAAATAAAGGATTCATTTATTAATAAAGGATTTGTTTATTAATAAGGGATTTGTTGGAATAATCACAGTATTACCCTTTTCTATTGAGGTAAAGGATAAATCTTGGGCTGCTGTGCTATAGGCCAGGAAATTTAAAAAATTAAACAGTAGGTAAATTTATATGATATATGAATATAGAGTGGTAATAAAATTTCTTGGTGTCCTTCACCTTCTTAGAAATTACAAAAAATGCATCTTTGCCCAGAGAATTCTCCACACTGCATATTCCCCCCTGGGTAAATGTCTGGTTTCCCACTTTGGGGGTAGTCTAGCTTCAAGCAAATAAAAGCCTCTGTCAGATTTGAATATATACTTCCCTTTCTCTTTCTAATCACCTTGGCATTATAGCACATTTCTAGAAAACTTAGGACTCATGTAGAAACCCTTCTCAGGATTCACCATTCAATTCTTCTTTTCTCATGCCTAGATGGTGAGCAAGGGCTCATAAAATGGATATCATATCATTATATTATGTTTAAACATTTTTATTTCTCCAGAGAATTTAAAATATACAAACATGTGACTCTGTGAGGAAATGATCCAAAAAAGATTATAAATACAGCCATAAATGTCAAAGTTCCTAAAACATTTCACTGGCTCTATCTTCAGAAGAAAGTGTTTACACAGAGAGCACACGCCAGCATGTTTTATTATTGTTATTGTGGGCATTAAATGTTACAAATGCAATCTGTTTGACATACACATAAACGATGGTCTCCACAAACCTTTAAGAATCACCTCTAACACCGGGGAGCCCGCGAGCAGGAACAATTCAGTAAAGCATGGGCAACAGGCTCTCCAGAGCAAGCAAGATATTGCCATCCCTGGGAGACAATTAGGAATTCCTCTTCAGCTTTTATCTTCCTAAATGCTGAATTTAAAATTTTATTTGTTTCACTTGCAGATTTTCTGCAAGTATTATATAGTAAGTGGTTAATCATCACTTGCTTTTCTGTTGGACCTATTCAAGATAATCAAGACTTTTTTCTCTTTTCTTAAAAAAAAAAAAAAAAGACAGGGAAGGAAGAAGGAAGGAAGGAGGAGGGAGAGGAGGGGTAGGTGGAGTAAGAAGACAGGGAGGAAAGGAAATGGAACAAGGAAGTAGATGCCTCCTGCACCAGACTGGTGGTAGGCAGCTAGAGGGTCTCTTTCCTTGTTGGTTTCTCTTGCTCTGTAGTGGGTCCGCAGAAAGCTTTATCCAGCAAGCCCATCCTCCTTTCAAGAGGGAACAGCCCCAGGGCAGTAGGTTGAGCCTGGGACTCTTGATTTCTGCTCAGGCTGTGGTCTCAGGGACCGGAGATCAGCCCTGTTACTGCGCTCTGTGCTCAGTAGGGAGTCTGCTTATCCTTCCCCACCCCCATCCCTGGCTTATGCTCTTTCTCTCTCTCTCAAATATATACCTGCATACATGCATACAGACATCATACATACGTACAAAGGGAACTGCCCCATTCGCAGTCCCTGCTGCCTTCCTGTTTTGTACAATGAGAATACCCCCAACTTAAATCCCAACACCTGCATCTCTAGAGCTGTGTGTGCTGTGCTGTCCAATAGACATAGAACATGAGCCACAAATGTGAGCCACCTGTAAAATTTTATATTTTCTCGTAGCCATATTATGAAAAGGTAGAAGAAATAGGTGAAATTATTTTGAATAGTATATCTTCTTTAAGCTAGTATATCCAAAATATTATCATATCAACATTTCATCACTGTAAAACTGAAATATTCTATTCTTTTTTTATCACTGACTTTTTGAAATCCGCAGTGTATTTTGCACTTATCGAGGATCCCAATTAGAACCAGCCACCTTTCCATTATATCCTGTCTCCCTATTACTTCCTATTCATATTTAAAATAAACCTCTCTTCTCTTGAACCAATTTGAATTGGGCTCTGCTTCTTAAAACCGAACAAAGCTGAACACAACAGCAAGTGGAGGGTTTGGTCACAGTGTCTTATTTACTTATCTCCTGTCTTCTAAAGAATTACTGGTATAGCACCAGACTCCTTTTATTCAGCTATGTGCCACTGGAGATGTTAGGGATTATTTGTGGCTTTATGGGATGATAGGGCTTAACTTTGTTTTTTATTTTTCTTATCATGTACCCCTTTCTATTCGATGTTACATTTTGTTTGCAAAAATACTGGTACAATGCAATTTTTCATCAGGCAATTTGGAGAGTTCCTCTTAACAATGCCCTTTGAGACTATTACGAAAGTTGTTAACATTAAATCGCCCTAGCGAGGTGCTGTCTTTGATACCGTATAATTTCATTAACTGAAATCCAAGTAAAGATCAAATTTTCCAATTCATCTAAGCCATTTATTAGCCCTAGCTTTCTTGGTGATTAACTTTGATGACAATAGCATTTCGCACAATGTTCAAACATAAAACTCTGTTTCTTACATTACCGTGGGATTATCTTTTGGTAAACATTTTACTCAGGAGCAGTTTGGAACAACCACGAATTTATGAGTTAATGATCCAAGCCTCAGTTTACCTACTAATTAAAAGGAAGCTTTTTGACTATAAAATGTGCTGAAAACAACAGACCTCAATGATACTTACCAGTGGTGTATGAATGCACTATGACACAAATATTATAATTGCTTTAAAAAGTAACTTTAACACCATCTATAACATTGAAAAGTAAGACGATTGCTTGGGAAGAGTGAACACTTTTGTTATTTGTAAAATTTATCCCAGTTGTAATTATTTCCTCACCTCTGACCATTTATGTCCAGCAAGGTTGGGACTAGGACCTTGAATGCACTATTTAAGGGAATGCCCCAAAACTCATAATCAAGATTTTAAAATATTTTCATACACTACTATGAAAATTAAAAATTAATGCCAAAAATGTGTGATGAAAAAGTCAGAATTTTAGATAAAGACAGGATCAGAGACTGCAGTGAGTAGAGAACACTGCTCCCAGGCCATGATGGGATTTTGTTATCAAACCACATTACTATAATTTGCAAAAATTTCAGAGGCTTCCACCATACATAGAACTCAATCAATTTTAAGTTCTTAAGCAATCACTGGGCTCTAATATCTTCTCTTACATACTGTTGTTCTCCTCTCAATCTTCACACTTTGGGGTTCTCCCCAAATATTATATTAGGAAATTCAAATGTATTTCACTCTTCAGATCAAAATTAAAGAAGTTCTCTGTTGGTGCTGCATGATTCTAAATAACTGTGAAACCTACTTTTAGGCAGAGTATAAATAACATGGTTGAGAATAGAAATCTATGAATAGTGCTTTGAGTGAAAGAACGGTGTAGCCAATTTCACTCCATTGAGGTAACACTAAACAAGATGAGCTTGTTTTATTTCATACAAAGGAATGACCAAATTAAGCATGAGAAAATGTGAGAAGATTTTCAATCGTGACTTTTTTTTTTTCCAGCTTGAATTTTTACTCTTCTGTGCTGCTAGAAATAGAATTCTCAAGAGCCACCCTTTCTTTCATGAGCTTTGGAAAAATCAGTTTGTTCTAGACTTTCTCAGTGGCCTCCCAATGCTTTGGGACTTTCATCACTGTTCTAGATGTTAAGGGCAAATGGGAAGAAGCGACTAGTAAGGGTGGTAGTAAAGGGGCTAAGAGCTAAGCCAGCACATCTCAAGCTCTCCAGTTCCCTGGGATGTTATTAAAATGCAGACTCTGGGATGGGCCCTGAAATTCTGCACTTCTGACAGGTTCCTAGGTGATGTCAAACTTTCTGTTCCATGCGCCAGACTTTGAGTAGCAAGGATCTATGCTAATTGTGAATTTCTATAGTTGCTTTTGGGACTGAATGATTAAGAAATTACTGTAATTGGAAAAACAAATGAATTTGCCTTTCTAGAATATAAGGTTCTTGAAAGTAGGAATTCTGTCTTGTTTGTTCTTATATCCCTAGTGCTTAGAACATTACAGGGCATATTGAAGGTACCCAAATGCTGGTTGTGTCAAATGAGTGAATAAAAGAAACTTGGGGCCAATTTTAGAACCGGAGTTCTTAAGGTTTTTTGGTGACTGGTTTCCCATCCCTTCGGCAATCTGGTAAAGACTACGGACCCCTTCTCAGGTTAATATTTTTAAATGCATAAAATAAAATGCATAGAGATTACAAAGGAAGCCAATTATATGGAATTATACTTATCAAAATATATTAAAGTCATATGTGTGATGTAATAATATGTGCTTTTAAAAGACAAAATCTAGCAGATTTAATAATTACTGTAATTTTGAAGAAGTGATGAATATAAACAATGTTTTCAGATATCTGCAACAACTGTAATTTGATAGGAAACTATCTGTGATTTGGGGGGGTATGAAGAGACAGGTACTGCTAATATTACTCTAGGTTATTGCCCTATATATGTAACTGGAGAATATACTCAATTCCAATCGGAGGTGAGAGAAAGTAATGTGATTGTCTTCACATTCAAGTTCACAGACATCCTGAAATCTTTTCATGAACCTGTTAAGGTCTGTGAACCCCAGTTTAAGAACCTGTTTTTGGATAGTTCACGGGTTTTACTTATTAAGTTTTTCCAGCGTTTGCTAAAAATTGCTGCGTGAAGAGAAAAAAAAAAACAGTGATACTTACGATTATTTTATTTTATCCAACAAAGTGTCTAGTGCTGGACGTATTATTTCATGTTCTTTTTTAACACAGTACTTCAACTTGCAGAAATCTGAAATAGCTTTTTCCAGCGATAATTTTCCTCCCTTTCATTCATGTCTACAGCAGTGACAAAAATATAATGGATACCTATAGTCACTGAATAAACAACTCACAAATGCAACTTTGTAAAGTGCGTTCCCATGAAACAGATCCATAAACCTGGTAAGCACGCCGAGACCCCATCAGGAATGTGCGAACTAAATCTTAATCTGTTATTCACGAACACTTCACATGGCCTTCTAAATGAATGATGTGCTGCCTCATTGACAAGAAATGTAACCGACTACACATCTGAGAGACAGAACAGGGCTTGTGGGATTGTTTTATTGAACAATTTCACAGGTGTTAACAATAGAAGTGGGCTGAAGAGTTGCAGCGGAAAGAAGGTAACTGAGCCTAGAGTCATTCAAACACCTGTTGGCAAGTTGTCCTCTTTCCTCTACCTCCTTTCCTCTGTAAGCATTTTGTAGGGCCACCTTATTGGTCTTTTCCATCAGAAGTCAGAGAGCGAAGCGAAGGGAGAGAAGGAAGAGATAAAAGGAAGGAGGGACATAACAAATCCGGCCCCCCGTTGATGACAGCTGAAGGCCTAGATCTAAATTCAGAGCTGGATACAGGAGCACATGAGCTCTGTTTGACTCTTACACCATTGATAAAAATGGAATTTGAATGGTCTTAGACGGTAGGGTGCGGGTAAATGTTTAATAACCAGCTCTCTGGGGGTGGGGGAGGGGCGGAAGCCCTGATGGGTAGGGTTTGCCCTCTCTGTGGTATAAATGGTTGCTTTCTGGCTACCAAGGTGAGGACGCAACAAGGGGATTTAGGAAGAGATGTAGGTGTACTGTCAGCTCTGGGCCCCTGCACGCCCGCTCCAGCACAACCCTTTCAGCAAGGCATGCCCTCTCTTGGGTTCCCAGCTTTCCATGGCGTCTTCACCTGACTTCCCTTCCCTCTTCCCACTCCCTTGGTCCCAGTGGGTGCTGGAATCCATGACTTCCGCCCAGAGCTTTTCTGGGCTCCTTACGTTGGTCAGAAAGCCAGTGTGAGGAATGTGCTGGCTATTTTGAGGTGCGATCAGAAACTTGTGTTCATTGTGAAGAAAGCAGGGGATTTGGCAGAAAACAGCAAGGACTGAGCCTCGATGCAGATGCTCTACGAAGTGTGGCTTGGGTGTCACTTGATTGGCTGCTACCTGTCTCTGTTTTTCCATCTGCCAGAAACAGCTGGGAGGTCACAACTCAATGAAAGGTGGAAAATAATCTGAAAAAGTCATGGGGCCACACAGAAAAAAAGTAGTACTATTATTTCTTCCCCTCAGCTTCCCCACTCTACTAAATGAGAGATTCTGCAAGGATTGGATACTATTTCTGTCTTTTCACACTTTTTCTCTTGCTAATTTTCAGTGGGCTTCTGAGATCTGATATAAATGTGCAGGCAACGTGGAAACTGATCAGGAGGCAGAGATTTATATTAAAAATGATATGCATATATTTTACCACCCATTTTAATGTTGCGATTTTGGTGACGATCCATTTGCTTAAAAGGAAATAAAGACTGCAAGAACATATTACTTAAAAAATCATATCATGTGTCTTTTGGCCTCACATTTAAACCAGAATACAAAACCTATATTTACTGGTGGTAACGCTTAGAACAGAAGTAAAAGATTTTATTCAGAGTTCCTAAATCAGTAGATCAGGATCCATCAGGAGACTGCAAAGCCCTATCAAGTTCCAAACTGGCTGCTGAAGAACACCCCCAACTTCCCTCCTCCTGCCCAACATATACTTCCCTCCCGGCTGATATATTAGAGGTGCTCTGCTGGGGAGGGACTAATGAAGCCAGCTGCTGCACTTTCTTACAGCCCATTGCTCCCCTGGAAGTTACTGCCCGCACCCTGGTGACATTAACAGAGTGCTGCTCCTGGCTGCAAGTCTGGGGACTATGGTTTCATTCCAGGCCCTCGCTCCCTTCTTCACTGAGTCTTCCTTCTAGCTTCAGTAGCCACCTCCTGTCCTGCCTGCCACCAGAGGATGAGAGGACTAAAAGTAGCAAGCCGCAAGATTTGAATATTTGTTTCAAGAGCACTTTAATGGTACTTTAGGAAGATAAACAGTAAACCAGGCTTAAATACGGTAGCACCCCTTGGGGTGGGGGGAGGTTGGATATGTTCTGAGACTCCCACTGGATGCCTGAAACCACAGATAGTACCAAACCCTAGATATACTATGTTTTTTTCCTTTATGTACCTACCCATGCTAAAGTTTGATTTATAAATCAAACACAGTAAGGGATTAACAATAAGAACTAATAATAAAGTAAAACAACTAAACAATATATTGTAACAAAAGTTAGTGAATGTGGTCTCTCTCTCTCTCTCAGAATATCTTCCTGTACTGCGCTCACCCTTATTGTGATGCTGTGAGATGATAAAATGCCTGCGTGATGAGATGACGGGAGGGAATGTCGCAGGCGTTGTGACGTCAGAAGGAGGGGCATCTGTTTCCAACCCACAGTTGACTGTGGATAAGTGGAACCACAGAAAGCAGACCCATAGATTAGGGGGGACTACTGTAATGATAAGAAGAATTCTAGAAGCCATCTCCTACTACTTTGTGATATATACATTATCTCATTTAATTCCTCCCTCAGATGTCCATAGTCTGCCTATGGTCCCAAGGGCAAGTCAGTCTGAAGGGGGAGAAAAGACAGACTCACAAACACTTGAGCAAAAGAAGCTACAATGATAACTGTAGTTCCCGTCCTACTGTTTCCAGTCTCTGCACTAACCTCCATGCCTTGGATGCCCAGCCTGGCTAACTTCTACTCATCTTCTAAGATTCATTACAGACACTATATCTTTCAGGAACCTTCCCTGTTAGCTTTCCCAGTGGCATCCCTTTAGATGGACTCCTCTGATCATTGCCCTTGCCACAATATATGGTCCTTCTGAGAATAGAGAGTAGAGAATGCAACTTATTCTTCTCCATGCCCCCATCCTTTTTAAAATTTGTTGGCTTTGTATACAGTAAGCACTCAAAAATGTTTTGTGAATGAATGAATGCTGAAGGGATAATACAACAAAAGAAGAGAAACTGGATGGAGGTTGTAGCAGAGAGGAGTTTTGAGCAGAATTTTGAAGGCGGCAGTGTTTGGGATGGGAAGGTATGTTTCTAAAGGGAAATGAAGAAGTAAATGATATATATATGTAGAGGGAAGTGTATCGTTAGTTAAGGTCTGAACTTCGGATCAACAGGAAATAAGGGAGGGCAATTGGTGGCAGTTAATTTGAAGCCGCTATGCAGAGAAATTTAGCCATGACGAGGACCTATACATGCCACAGTGAATCTGCATACACCATGCATCTTGAATGCTCAAATGCATTCGAGGTTGTCTTGCAAAGTCAAAATTCCCAACAGTGTTATAGGCACACCGGAAAGGAATGGAGAAAACCTTGGGCTCTAGGCTTTGTCTGGGGCTGCCTCTTTCAGCTGTACTTCCGACTGCAAAAATGAACCTGTTCTGGAAGTCCACATTTCCCCTTCAGCCGTTGGAAAATAAAATTCAGCTGCACATATGTATTTTCACTAAATTATTAACGGCATCACAAAATGTTCCCATTTCCACTTTTTATGATTAAATCTCATCTTTCATGAAAATCATGTGTAGTTTCTTCATCAGCTGGTAGGCAGAACAGCTTGATACCTCAGGAAATCCCTTATGTCTTAGATTCTTTGTTCTCTCATTAAACACTTTTGAGAAGGATTACTCCATTTTCTCCTATGCACACAAACATGCACGCTCACATGCACTCACACACACACACACACACACACACACACGCAGGCTCATGTGCCCTTACGTCATTAATGGTGTATCTTTATCTTCTACAGCAAGCCTGCCATATGTTTTTTTAAAATCTTCACTTCATAGCTGTTGTTGCCTGGTTGGTAAAGAAGATAGGAAATCACGTCTGGCGCCAGAAGCAGCTAACCAAAAACCTGTACTGTTCCTTCAACCCTCTTCTTCTACTCTTTAAGAATGCCTGCCCCTTTCTATCTCATCTATTATCTTAAGAAATTTGCTATTTTTCCCCCAAGGGGAGGGACAAAAACTCACTCTTCAAGATGTTACTTTGTTTACTCCAGTTAATTATTCAAGAGGCTTCTTGAAGCCCTCACTCCTCAACCTTTACAACTCCACACAGAAACAAAGATAATTTAGAAGGCTGAGAATCTTTATGCAAATTGAGATGTTTCAGAGCTGGAAAGGGCACATCACAGCTTCATCCTGGTGAGGGCTGGACACCAGGGCATCGTGGTGTTTGGTAGCTCATGATGAGGGGGATTTTGGCCACGAACGTGGAGCCATTTGTTGAACATGTAAACAAATATTAATAATACAGCATTAATTTATTGCTTCTGCAGATTATTTCTAATACAGACTTGCTGACTTGAACATGTATAATACATAAACACATCCATAAAAGTTTAATGCCTGCAGAGTAGTACATTCACCCACAACACTGCCTGTTGACACATTTTCAGTCTTCTTAACACTGCTTCCTGAAGGAGTCAGCACGATGTCAAGGTGGCAGAATGAAGACTGACACCAGAGGAAGGGTCAGCAAATTAACTTTTTCAAAACTGGCAAGTCAGCTAGACATTTGGAGAGGCATTCAGCAAAATGTGTGGTGATCACCAGTGTGGCGTTAGTTGATTTTGAAAACTGGATCTTGAATTACCACTAAGAGCAGAAGAGCCTGTCTATAGTCCGAGGACAAGATACACTGAGTTCAAAAGCCATTCTGAAGAGTCCCCTAGACGTTTTGTCTGAAGACATTTTGCACCATTCGACAGAGCCTCATCAATCTTAAAGAAAAACTTGAACCACGTATTCCTTTCAAAATTAACACTTAACGAAGAAAGAATAGAATAACGGAATAGTGATAATTTCTGCAGGATCTGAGTCCCAAAGTTTTGGGCACACATGAATCCTATGTCTCCCTCTGTCCGAGCAGCTAAGGCAGGATCCCTCTCTTACTGGGAGCTCAGATTTCCAAGTAGAAGCCCTCCTTTCCTTATAGGAAAGACAGGACACAACAGAAAAGCATTCCAAATCATTTCTTCTTCACCCTTTTGCCGATTGGCAACTAGACTCACCCATAGTTTGGATTGTTTTTAAAGGCATTTGAATGCACACTCTGCTTTTTCAGCTTCTGCGTGGCTGGCACAGAAATGGAAATTGGAACCAGCCGGCTCCATCCATCGTCCACCCCCAAACAGTCTCTGAAATTTCTGTTCCTCTCTGGATAGTGAATGTTCAGTCATTTTGCAGCACTCAGCTCGGCTCTAATAACAACTCTATTATGGCCCTGTGGCCTTTTTCATAACATTTATTTTCAGGTCTGCCATGTGTTGGGCATCCATAACAGCCGGGCTGACTATCACTCTGTGGCTCCAAAGGCGTCGGCAGTGAGCATGGATCTGGACTCCTGCAAAGTGTGATAGAATTGGCCCAATTTCGTGCCACGAGCTCCGATGATGGTCCTTTGTCCAGAGCAGGCATGAAAGAAACAGAGAGCTTCCATACAGGGCCTGCTTCCTAAGACCGTAAAGGACCCTTTATGGTGATGTTTTAGAGTAAAGCTCAACTTTTTCTAGATCTTAAAGCTCTATCAGTTAGGTAGGCAGCTTGCTTTCCTGGGAATTTTCTTACGATTCCTATTTGTGGAGGACAAGGGAAGCTGGTTCCACTTATGGCTGAAACTAACACTTGGATAGCACCTTGGTAATTTACTTCTTTCTGAGTCAGTTATGACCACATTCCCCTAGAATCTCGGCCTGGTATCTCTTCACAGAGATTTCAGCACCACCTGCTTACAGGTGGGTCTGTATGTATTACCTACATCTCTCAGTGATTAGCAAAGTAACAGATACTGCCTCTTTCCTTCTTACCTTGTACTGTTCCCTTAATCACTGCACTTATCAAAAGCTTTTATCATATTCAAAGGCTATGTGAAAACCCCCAAAACATGGGCCCGGGCAAAAAAGTAATTATAATTAGAATTTATCACTGTCCTACACTACTTGTTTCAGTATTTGAATAGCTAACAATGAGAACAGCCATCTTTACATAAACATACTGTTAGGTTGAGTCTATTGAGAGCAATTTACAGTTACCAACTTGCTGATCACTGATGGATAGCCGATGCCCAGAAAGCAAAATGAAGTTGCATAGTTTAAACTCACAAAAAATACTTTGAGTTGGGCAAGTCTCCAGGATAGCCAATCGCCTACATGACATCTCTATTTGGATGTGTAATAGGTCTCTCAAACGAGTCATGTCCACACAAAATTCTTGATTTCTGTCGCACTCCAAAATTTATCCTCTCCTAGGCTTCCTCATCTTTTTAATGGCACCATTTTGGTTGAGATGCTTAGGTTAAAAACTCGGGTATCATCCTTGATGCTCTTTTTATCACATACCCTATAAAAGAGATAGAAAAGCATAAGGTGATATTAGCTCTCCCTTCAAAATATATCTCCAATCTGAACAGTTCTCAACATCTCCATTCCTCCACCCTCTTCCAAGCCAGCATCACATCTTTGTGCTGTAATATTGCCCACTGTTAGTCTATTCTTCACCAGTAGCTAGAGTGGTGATTATTTCACAATGTTGTAAGATTACATTGCCTCCCTGCTCAAAACCCTCCAATGGTTTCTCATCACACTTACGATCTACAGGATCCTGTATGATTTTTTTCTCTGCCCCTTTCCCTCAACTCATTGCCCATCACTCCTCTCCCCATTTACCGTGTCCTCACTGGACTCACTTTCTTGCTCTTCTTCAAACACAGCTGAGGTTTGTTCCGCCTCAACACCATTGCACTTACTGCTCCTTGAACCTGGAAGGTCCTGTCTGTGTCTTTGCCTGGCTCCCTCCCTCACTTCTATTGCTATGTCATTTCCCCAGGGAGCCCTGTCTTGACAGCCTCTCCAAACTGTATCCCCCTCCCATTCCCACATCATCTCTCCATTCCACCTGCTTCATTCCCTTAATAGTACATGCACCCCTAAGGGTTATCCAGAGAAACAGAACCAATAGGAGCCTTCTACATATAAACATGGATATATTTGTTTTGAGGAATTTGTTCATGCAATTGTAGGGGTTGGCAAGTTTGAAATCTGTAGAGCAAGTCAGCAGACTGGAAAGTTACACAGGATTTCTGTCACAGTCTTGAGGAGGAATTTCTTTTTCTCAGGGTAACCTCAGTTTGTGCTCTTAAAACCCTTCAATTGATTGAATGAATCCCAACTACCTTATCAAATTTAATCTCCTTTACTAAAATCAACTGACTTTAAATATTTTAATTTAATATACAAAATACAATATCAACCTTCATATCAACATCTAGGCTAGTGTTTGACAGAACAACTGAGCACACATAACATTTGACCATCACAACACCTATCTCTTTGTGGCATCATACAGACATGGATCTTACTTGTGTATAATAAATCTTCTTCACTGGAATGCAAGGGCCATGACAGCAAGAACCCTGTCTATTTGTAGTAACACCATACTCCTATGAGGATGTAAGAGTAACTGGCACACAATAAACACTGGATAAATAAATTAATTGGGCTTCTTTCTCATCTTGCATGAAACCAAAGAGTCACAGACAGTATTTTTGACAGCACAGCCATTCACTATAGAGATATCAACAACTGAGAAGTTATTGAAAATAGTTCTTCTGGTGTGCTGATATGTACTTGCTCAGGTTCTCAAGGTGAGCAGGAGACCAGTTGTTGACAGGAAAAGCTGATAACTGATGAGAAAGAGCTAGCCAATTTCAATCAACAGGTGTGTGATTCCAACATCAATCATTTCATTTGGATATGAGAGAAGAAAATTCATAATGGACATTCGTTTTGTGTTTTATGAAATAGTAAACTAGTCCTATATTAAATTAAAATTTAGAGTAAAAATTAGCACCTCAAGATACTTACTCAGCCATTTAAGTTATAACTTTATTTTGCCTTTGAGTTTTGGGGGATTACATGGCAAATTTTATAGCTTTGATGAGACTTTTTTTTTAAAGATTTTACGAATTTATTTGAGAGAGAGCGCCTGCGCTCAAAGAGGGGAGGGGCTGGGAGAGTGTGGAGGAGAAGCAGACTCCCCACTGAGCAGGGAGACTGATGCAGGGGGTTCTAGGACCCTGAGATCATGACCTGAGCTGAAGGCAGTTGCTTAACAACTGAGCCACCCAGGCACCCCTTGATTAGACTTTTTAAAAACTTTATATATTTTTTCATTAAAGGATCTTTCTTGGTTAATTTGATAGAGTGGGAGGAGATAAAAGTGACAAACACCAAGGGACCCGGAAGTTTTAGGCCAAGCACCTGGAAGAAAGTAGGACATTGTATGCTCTGGGGATAGAGTCAGATGGGTTTGAGCCAACACATTTTTCAAGTTGTGATGTGTGTTTGCCAAGGCAAGATTAAGAAAGTCAGGCTTTCCAGATAGCAGAAAGACTTAAGCTTATTTGATCTTGGTAGTTATTAAAATATTTTGCAAAAATGGACCCTACAGCCCTTCCAGACTTTGGAATTTTAAAATGGACTGATATTTTGGACCTGGGGAATCCTGTGGGTATTTTTTTAAGTTAGTCATGTGAGATTTATGGATTTCAATATCCCACAACATTTAACTTTATAGTCTTCAATCCCAACTGTTTGCAAAGATCTTTTTCACATTTCTCATCTTGTGACCACTCTGTGAGGAAAGCAGGGTAATATTATCATCCTTATTTCACTGGATTGGAAACTGAGGCTCTGGACATTTAAGTCACCCAATAGAGGTCACACAGCTATAGAAAATGACAGCATTAGGACTCAAACGGAAGGCTTAGGAACCTTTCAAACTCCATTATTCTGTCTCCTTCTTAGTGAAGGCTGAGATTATCAAGGTATAAACCTTTTGGCTCTTTAGAGCTAAATTATTGATGAGATGCTCATTCTATTAACTGGGCTGCTGAATTATTTTTCCAATGATGAATCCAAGAGTTTTGTTGAGACACAGACAGTTTCTTTGCCTAAGCCTTGTAACAATTTAGGAAATGCTTTATTCTAGCAGAACAAGTGGGCCAGTTCTTGCCTCCTGTATTGAAGGCCTCTCTCTATTAACTATTATCACGTGTAGTGTGACCACTTTCTGTTCCACAAAGAATCATAAGGAAATATTTTTCCCCAAGAGGAATAATTTCTCCAGTGATCAACATAGTCTTTTCTGGTTTCTGGCTTGGATTGTGTGTGTGTGTGTGTGTGTGTATGTGTTAATCAGAATATTTTCTTTTGTTTTGTGTATTTGTTTTGGTCTATTCCTTACTTCAATTTTGTACAACCCCTGGCACATTATTTTTATATCCACTGCTTCAAGAAATAAATTTTACTTCATATCCATAACAGTTTTGCTGACTCTTTGGGGCTGCTTTTATCTTTTTCTAAACTGTTTCTCTTGCTATGAAAAAAAAAAGTAATATGGTATAAACTTGGACAAAATATTTGATATAATACAAATTAAAACAACTTTGGATTTGGCAAAAATTGAAACATTTATTAATATGAAGCTCTGGTGAAAGTGGAGGAAAGCAGGCAATTTCCTACCCTGGTGGCGGACGATGCAGGGGGGTAATCTTTTTGGAAACAGTCTGGTAGCAATGATACCAAAGATTTTCAAAACTTGCAAACTCTTTGACATCTCAATTCTGTATTTAGGAATTTATCCCAAATATTCAAGGATTTGTGCAAAGGCTTATTTCCACGGCTTTCAGTGAACATTGTTTTGAAGAGTTAAATTTGGAATAGCTTAGATAGCCAATGTGAGGAGATTGGTTAAATACATTATGGTACGTCCTGACTCCAAATTCTTGTGCATCCGTTTAAGAAAGACGTTGAAGGAAAAAATATATGACATCATAGAAAGATGTTCAAAATATTTTAAAAAATCCAATTAAAAACAGTATTTGGAGTAGGATCTCACTTTTTAAAAAAGCATGTTTAGAAAAAAAAAGACTGGACAATTACACACAAAAATATTAATAGTTGATGTCCTTGGGATGTAGGTTTATGAATGATTTCTTTTTCTTATCTTTAATTTCTATACTTTTTTAAAAAGTTTATATTACTTTTATGAAGAGAAAAAGGTAGACATTATTAAAAATCACGAACACTTGATTTAGTAGGTCTTGATTGTTTATGAAGTGATTTGTTATGCATGATTTTATGTGCTTTTTAATGATAATTTTATCTTCTAGGATATCTCACTGACTGACTTAGAAGTAAAATTTTTTGAAACCATTAGATTGTTTTTAAATGCCATTTCATTTTATTTAGTTATTTTATTTAGATATAATTGGCATATAACATTCTATTAATTCAGGCGTACAATATAATGATTCAATATTTATATATATTATAAAATAATTACCACAAAAGGTCTAGGTAACATCCGTCATCATAAATGACATTTTATAAAGCACTAATGAACCGCTTTCAAAAAGACCTTATTTAAAATGTTCCAAACTCACTATTTGCAGATAGAGAAGTGAGCATCCTATAAAAAAATGACAACTGAATTGTTTTCTATTTCTATTGCAATAATTGTCTTAGCACAGCAAATCCTACACCTAGCAAAGGAAGAAAGCTTTGTAGAGGAACTGGTCCGTAATTGTGAACGAATTAACCCCAAGTAGAGTACAACAGATTTGAACACCTGTAATCAGGTAACTGTTTTAATCTTGTTGAATTTGAGGTGCCAAAGATACATAGCACAATCTTAGGATTATAAAAATTTGGAAATTCAGTGTTGGGTAACATTGGTGGGATCTTTTGCTCTCATTTTACAGATAAGATGACAATGGCCCAGTAAGGCTAAGTGTTGCATTCAAAACACAGACCCAAGTAATGTCAAAACCAGAGTGAGAGTTCTACTCCTATAACCTTTGGCTCAACACTTATTCCAGAATGAGGGTCCAAGTACCAGGACTGTATCAAAAAATATATGATTTTGAGCAAGTTATTTAATCTCTTGGAGTCTTGATATTCTCATCTGTAAGGAGTGTACAATATTATCTACATGTAGAATTGTGGAGGAAACAAAATAAGAATGAAAACGAGCAACGTACTACTGTGTCTAGACCATAGTAGATGCTGGATATATTGTGGCTGTTATTGTTACCAGTATTATGCTTCTGAGATCCACCTGAAAGTTGGATTTGTAAGGTGGAGCTTGGAAGAGAACTTAGAGCTTATTTGAGGAGATCTCTGCATGGTGATGGCATCTGGAACCGAGAAAGTAGATATAATTGTCGACAGCATAGAGAGAGAAGGGAGAAGAACTGAGCGTATAACCTTGAGTAAAGCCACACTGAGAGTTTAGAAAGTAGAGGAGGAACCAGTTAAAAACACAGAAGAAATAAGATTGAGGACATCCCAGAGACCATGTGAGCAGCAGCTGCTGGGTTTGCCATTTTCATTGGTCATCTTTGAGCAAATCATTGCTGTTGGGAGAGAAATAGAATCCAGATGCAAAAAAGGAAAAAAAAAATAAAGAAAGAGTATGTATGTGTTGAGATATTTAAAAGGTTGGAGAAATTTGGTTATTTAAGGTGGTGATAGGGTCAAGGAAAGATTTTGCTTTTTAAATATATGGCAGATCCGAGCATGTACAGAAATGGGCAAGAGAGTTGGACCTAACAGAGAATGGGAGATGAGGTAAATAATAGCTAAAATTGTCAGAGGTAGGAGCCGGTCATAGGATAAGGTTGAGTGAGTCTTGGCAGAAAAGGGAAATATCTCTTTCTCTGAAATAAGGGCAAAGGGAAGGTAAGGGTAGAGTGATTTTGAGGTGAGGAGGAGAGAGACTGAGGATTCTTATATTGTATGCTCTCAGTCTCCCAGGCAGACTAAGTAGTCAGGTTATTTCTCTCTAATGAAGAGCCAGGGGCTGGAGTGGGAGTTTGAGAGAGACAGAAAGTTTGGAACAAAGCACTGTGGGGAACTGGCAGAGTCGATTCAAGAGCAATACAAATATGCTGGTATCGGCTAACGGCCCACCTGTGGTCAAACAGCACGACTGGGTGGTAGACTCCGTCGGCCCAGTATCAATATCTTGATCTCCTCAGCTTCGGCAGACCACAGCGCTTCTAGAAGAAGAGGGGTTTGGAAATGACAAGGGAGCAAAGAAGTCTGGGTTGGGTGAGAGAGGTTAGGTCAGAACCACGGTGATGAAGTGGAAAAATAAAGGGAAAAGCTTTGTGCTCCGTGGACAGCCAGTGGCAGGAGCCGGGGAGAATTTTAGTGAGTGACATCTTGCCAGTGGCACGGTTTTGAGAGATAATGTTAAGGTTTGTGGCGGAGGTGAAGTGAGGCAGAAATGGGAGTGTTTGCAACAGAGGTTAAGAAACTGAGAGCAGAAGTTTCATCAACGTCGACCACGGAGACTGGGTGACAGCAGAAGGCTGTGAGCAAGGATACCCCTCCTGTGGCTGTGGGAATGGCGTGACATGCCCTGAATCGGGGGGCCCTTACAGCAACCTCAGCTCAGAGCTTGGCGTTTTCTGCTCTCTTCCCTGCCTGCACCGAGACTTCTGGATGTCTCCTCCCAGGAATCTTGAAAGGCTGGTATTTTGAATTCCGGTCGTCCTGTTCCTCTCAAGAGACCCTGCACTTCTGGGTCTCCCTGCAGGGAGAGAATGGGCCTACCTGCATTTTCCCTGAAGTGCTTGTTTGCTGCTACCCAGACTCCCACTACCGTCAGCCTCCCCCGTCGTGCCAGCCCGCGCCTCTCATTTAGAGCGTGATGCCGCTATCCATTTTGCAGTCTTTGTACACATCAAAACAAACAAACAGAGACCCAAACACACCCCAGCAGGCTTATTGTCAGAGAATTAGCTCCCATGCTGGCGCAGCCAGACGAATTCAGATAAGAATAGCTTAAAATAAATCCTCCCAGGCAAACTGGTCACAGGCCAGAGCTATGGGATAACTTCTGGCTACAACCACATTCTGTACACATGATCTGTTACCCTAAAAGATTTTATTTTATATTTTTAAAAGGAGCCAGAGATAACAGAGCAGTGAATTAAAATTGCCTTCTCCCCACTGGGGCCTCAGGTAGTTGCGGAGGTATTTGGTTGGAAAGTCCGACCGCGTGGCTGAACATTCAGGAGCACCTGTTTATGATTACTTTTTGCCTCCAGGTAAATAGAAATTTGATCTTCTACCGCTGGAGGCTTCTCATCCCTACAAACATTAACCACATGCATCAGTTGGAAGGCATTCCACTCCTAGGTCAAGCCTGGGGTTCCCTCCTCTATAACCTTGAAAGCTACCTATGAACGCTCCTTGACACTTGGTACCGGTTTAACATAATGAACATCTTTGGGGACGACCTCAGTAATTACAGAAAGAAAAATAATTTTCATCTCATAGTTAACTCAGGTGGATTTGAAGCCTAGATTATCCTTACATACCTCTTCCTTCAGGGAAATCTGAGTCAAACATTGTGACATTGCATATGACAGTTTCAAATTATAACTATTATTTCAACACTCCCCCATCTGACTGTGTGGATACACGATGACCCAGCAAGGAACAAGGTGTAGAGCCTGGAGTAAGATGAACGCTTTTCAGCTGGTGATGCGGAAAATACGTATGAGCCTAGCTCGTGGCTGTTCTGTTTTCTTTCTGAGTGAATTTTTGCAAGCTGCAAGTCACTTTGTTGAAAAAGTGAGCAACAAGCTCTGATTTATTTCATGGACCAATAAGTGAAACTATGTTTCCAAACCTCCATTTCTAAATCAAAAACTTTTGCTCTCTCTTGGCACTCCCACTCCCCAACCCAGGAGGGCTCGCTCCATTCTGAAGTGAGTTATAAAGCTGGGCAGGAGTGTGACATCGTATGTAAGGGCAGTGGTTATAGGGCCACACAGAGATGTGTTTCGATCTCAGCTCAATCACCACGTGGTCTTTTTTATTTTTTAAAGATTTTATTTATTTATTTGACAGAGAGAGAGGCAGCGAGAGAGGGAACACAAGCAAGGGGAGTGGGAGAGGAAGAAGCAGGCTCCCAGCAGAGCAGGGAGCCCCATGCTGGGCTGGATCCTGGGACTCTGGGATCACGCCCTGAGCCAAAGGCAGATGCTTAATGTCTGAGCCACCCAGGCGCCCCTCAATCACCAAGTGGTCTTGAGCAAGTAACTTAACCTCTAATGCTTTAGTCTCATCGTTTATAAGATTATCCTAACATTTTCCACCTTGCAGGGGACCATGAGGATTAAATGACATAATGCATATTGAACAATTAGTACTAAGCATGTTTGATAGCAGGAAGAGGAATTAATAATAGTGAATTCTGACCATGTAGGAGGCATGGTGCTCAATTCTTTGTCCAGAGTAAGTCACTGAATCCTCACAACAAACCTCTGACATAGGAGGTAGAAGATCCATTCTTTTTTTCACACAGAAATACAAAAAGCTCAAAGAACAGAGGAATGAGAATAAATCATCTGTATAGGAATAAGAAGTGGGTTGATGGTGGTGGTGATAGTACTGGCAGCTAGCATTTGTTGAGCACTGAACAAGTACCAGGTCTTCTGCTAATTTTTAAAATATGCATTACCTTGTTCATGTCTTCCAATAATTGTAAGAGATAAGGTACGATGTTTAGCCCATCTCACACTAAAGAAAACAGAAGCGTAGAGAAGATTAAAACCTCGCCCAAGGTCCCACAACTGATTCGTGGCAGTCTGGGACTGAATTTAGCTCCTTGTGACTTCAGAAACTGTACTTTTAACTACTAGTCCAGTGATTCTCAAAGTATGATCTGAAGACACAGCATCATCATCACCTCAGAATTTATAACAAAGGCAAATTCTCCCCACCCAAGTGCATCTGAATCAGAAACTCTGGGAGTAGAATCCAGTGATGTTAACTGAGTCAACTTCTCTGTGTCTCCATGTCTTTAGCTGTGCAATGGAGACAGCCACATCACCCATTTCAAATGGTCATAATGACTATTCAGTGTGACAACCCATGTGTCAAGTATGAGCTCTGAGTTTAGCATCTTTCCTCAATAAACATTAGCTACTATTATTAGAAAAAAAATCTGTCTGAAAAGAATCAGGCATCATCCTAAAAGAATATATAAGGTAAATAAAAGTTTATACTCTTAATATATAGAGATAAACCTAAGAGAAAGGCAGTCAGTGTCCAAAGTACCTTGTTTCCCAAGTACTGTCCATCTCAGGAAGTAACTAACTGAACCAAAGATGGCGATTTTTCTACTCTGTGATTTCAATAAGGGCCGCAGACTTAGCTTAAACAGGCTGTGAATTGTGGACTTCGCTGCTCCGACTCACTAATGAGTGATAAAGAAATGGATACTTTTTCAAATATATTTTTTCTTTTTATTTCACCAGGGCGAACTGCCTCTAAATAGCCCATTTGTTAAAACACTTGGATGGAAGCGCATAAGCAAGGGTAATGGGGTTGTTTCATCAGCCAGCCTTTCTCTGTACCCAACTGCTTCCCACTTCTATTTAAAGGCACGGAAAGCTAAATGTGCTCCTCGGTGTGAGCCCTGCAAGAGCGCCAACCGCTGAAGGCTTTGGAGGCATCACCTTATCCCAAGAAAAGTGAAGAACTTGCGGGAGGGACCCTGGCTGCCTGAGAGGGAGGTGACATCTTGTGCCCTATTTATTCCCCCTAAATTTCTGTATCATCCAGAAGATAGATGTGAGGGTGTCTTTCCTAGGGCACCGCATGCCCAGGCCCTCCATCGTGGGAAACCTAAGGAATAGTATAGTCATTTACTAGGGCTGCCCTTGCAAGTACCACAAACTGGGTGGCTTAAGCAACAGGATTTTATGGTTTGACCGCTCTAGAGGCTAGAAGTCTGAGATGAAGGTGTTGGTGGGACTGTGAGGGAGGATCTGTTCCCGGCCCCTCTGCTCGATTCTGGGGCTTTGATGGCAATCTTTGGTGTCCCTTGGCTTCTGCTGCATCCCCCTGGTCACTGCCTTCACCCTCACATCTGTCCTCCTGTGTGAGAGTCTGGGTCCAAATGCCCCCCCCCCTTTTTTTTAAAGATTTTATTTATTTATTTGACAGAGATAGAGACAGCCAGCGAGAGAGGGAACACAAGCAGGGGGAGTGGGAGAGGAAGAAGCAGGCTCCCAGCGGAGGAGCCTGATGTGGGGCTCGATCCCATAACGCTGGGATCACGCCCTGAGCCGAAGGCAGACGCTTAACGACTGCACCACCCAGGCGCCCCCAAATGCCCCCTTTTATAAGGGCTCCAGTCACATTGGATAAGGGACCCATCTTACTCCAGTACCACCTCCTCTTAACTAATTTTATCTGAAACAATCCTATTTCCAAATAAGGTCGCATTCCAGTGTAGTGGCGGTTAAGACTTCAACACACAAATTCTGAGGGGCCACAATTCAACTCTTACCAGATGGTAAATGAAACTCTATCCACCAAGCAGACAGTCGTGGCCCTTTGAAACAGGCTTGGAGCCGCGTTTCTCCAACTGCAACGTGCACATGCATCACCTGGGCCTCTTACTAAAATGCAGACTCTGAGTCCACAGGCCGGGGGAAGGGGCCGAGATTCTGCATTTCTAGCCTGCGCCTGGTGAGGACGCTGCTGCTGCTTGGAGTATCAAGGTCCCAGAAGAACCGGAGGGCAGTCTATTCTCATTCCTGATCTCTGACATCGGTTATGCTCACTGCACTTCATCCCAAGGGCTTGAAGGTCACCACCTCCTCACCCGGAGCCCTGTTCTAGCGCAGGGCCTAAAAATGATCGGATTCACAAAATTCAGAGACTCTTAGCACCACTCAGGTCTGAACCAGTGGAAGTGAAACATCGTCTGCCATACAAATTCTTTTCTGAACTCCGTCCAAGCACCTGGTTCATCCGCATCATCTTTCAGCCTGTACTAGAGCTGTGGTCTGAGCGCGGCCAGCGTGGCTTCTGTGTGGTTTAAGTGCCCTGGGCTCCCACTAGCAGTAGTCGAGGATGGGTTCACGTTCCCTTGGAGGGCTTTAATGAATTAATACCTAGACAGGGGGAAACATATTTGCATATAGCAAACAAAGTATTAGCATGCAGAACTTACAGAGAAGCTTTACCAATTAACAACTCAGTATAAAAATGCCCAAAGACTAGGAGGAGGGAATTCCCCTAGAAGGACGCCTCAGTGACCAATAAACATGCGAAAATATTTTCGTTCCATTAATAATTTCAGAAATTCAAATTAAAACATACTGGAATTAAAATTTTAAAAATTTATTTTTTTAATTTTTTAAAGATTATTTATTTATTTATTTGAGAGAGAGAGCAGGTGCAGGGGGGAGGAGCAGAGGGAGAGGGACAAGCAGACTCCCCCCTGAGCAGGGAGCCCGATTTGGGGCTCGGTCCCAGGACACCACGAACATGATCTGAACTAAATGCAGACATGCAACCAGCTGAGCCACCCAGGCGCCCAGAAAACTTAATAAAATTAAAAAAACATTAAAACAAAATTATTTCTTGTTCTTTAACAGGATGAATATTTAAAACAGCAGTTGACGGTGAGAATGTGGAGAGCTGGGTACTCTCATTTATGGACAGAAATATAAATTGGAAGTCAATTTGGCATTACCGCTGTGCCGTACATGTGTAATCCCTACATCTGTGGAGTTGTGCTTTTCACGTCTACCCTCCAGAAACACATGGATACGTGAGGAAGCATATTCAGGGGCAGTCATTGAAGTATTTATTCGTTATTGATAATAGCAAAACTTGTTGACAATCTAAGTGTACATCAGTAGGGAAACAACTGTAGTGTAGACATAGCACATAGCCTTTAAAATGAAGAAAAACTGATAACATTTCTTGGCTAACTTACAAAGTATCAGAATCTGTTCTAAGTGCTTTCATGTATTAACTTTTTAGTATGACATAGGACCTATCTTACCCCATTTCTGATGCAGAAACTGAAGCACAGAAAGAGCTAATAATTTTCTCAAGGTGCTTTAGCAGGGACAGAGACGAAATTTGGGTCCATGTAGTCTAGCTACAAGGGATGGATTCTTAACCCTTTCAAGGCACCACATCTAGAGCAGGAGAATGGGGTGTTCTCATGTGGGAAGATCTCTAAGAAAAAATTATTATATAATGTAATGTAAATGTAAATATATAAGTAATACAAATATTAACGAATGAAAAGCAAGGTGCAAAATGACTCATATGGCCTATGTAAAAAAAAACTCCTAACATTCATACACTTGATGGGAACTTGTACCTGTCAATGCAGTGAAAAGTTCTGGAAGGTATTGTAACAAAAAAATCCGTTATCTCTAAAGAGGGAAGGGGTGGCTCTGGAAGTTATGGAGGTGGTAGAAAGGACATTTTTACTCTTATTGGCAATAACGTTTTTTTGAGGGATTATATGTTGAGTAATTATTTTGTAATTGAAATTAATTTTAACACATTAATTGACGCTATTGGTTCTTAGTTCTGCGCTGACGTGGCTCTGCCCTCTGAGAAGCAGAGAGACATCGCCACATCCCCTTTCACCCTGGATGGGCAAACCTTTCTATTCCTGCTGCATCTGCACGGAGCCAGCCTCCAAGCACATGACCTTCCCTCTCTTGTTCTCATCATCATCACTATGTGTTTATCTTCTACTAGAGTGTTATTTATTAGCCCCGTGGTGGTTGTTTATGAAAGTTCCTGTTGTAATTGGGAAGGATATGAAAACTCTAGTTTGAGAGAGCCTGGGAATCCAATGGCTGCAGCACGGTTTAAAGTGGCTGATGTCTGGGGAAGGGAGAGTATTTTGGAAGATCTCTATGCTCTCGAAATTGTCTATCCTCCACTGGGTCTGACACAACATCCTCAATTTCCCTGATGAATCAAAATGACTTTGTCCCTTAAGTATAGTTTATCCCAGTTTATCTCCTGGTCCTCCCATTCCTCCCCACCACACCACCCCTGTAATCAAATGAACACAGCCTTGTGAGAAGAAATGGCATTTATAGTTGATTGTTATTTGTTGACCAAGCCGGTATTCTAGGTGATGCCTAGTGCATATAGACGGTAGATTTAAACAGGCACTTTTCATTTTTAGGCTGAAACCAGATGGCCACTTCTACTTGCCACTGCATCTAGCACATTCTGAGCTGCTGGCCTGGAAAACGATATGCTTGCAGCATATTCCAGCTCTGTCCTCTCCTCCTCTGCACTTATACCTAGGTCACACAAAGAAACCACTTCTCCCACCAAAGACACACCTTCTAGGACTCAAATTTTAGGGATTCTTTTATGCTTGACCACCGGAATACATGGACAAGATATCAGATTCTGCTTAACTCCAATACAGATAAGTTTGCTTCTATATTCCTGTAAGTGTTGTAAAATTTTTAAAAAATGTACACGTGCAAAAAAGTGAATTTAAAATCTTCTCCCACGAAAATGGATTGTAAACTTAAGTACAAAAGTGAAACAATAGAACTTCTAGAGTAAAATATAGAAAATCTTTGTGATCTTGGGTTGGCCAAAGACTTCTTAGCTACTATTTAACAAGCATGATCCTTAAAAGGAAAAACTGGTAAGTTGGACTTTATCAAATTTGGAAAATTTTGTGCTTCAGAAGATATCATTAAAAAAATTTTTTTTAAAGAAGATATCATTAAGACAATGAAAAGACAAGCTATAGACTGGGAGAAAATATTTGCAAACCATAGATCTAATAAAGAACTTTATTCAGAATATATAAAGAATTATGACAATTTAATAAGAAGAAGACAAACAACTCAATTATAAAACAGGTAAAAGATTTGATAGACATTTCACCAAAGAAGAAATTTGAATGGCAAATAAGCATATAAATATATGCTTATAATCATTACTCATTAGAGAAACGCAAATTAAAAACACAATGAGATACCACTATACACCCCCTAGAAAGGCCCTATTATTAAAAAGGACCAACTGTTGGGAAGGATGTGTATGGAGCAACTGGAAACTTCCTGCATTGCTGGTGGAAACCGAAAATGGTTACAGCTATTCTAGAAGCAGCTTGGCAGTTTCTTAAAAACAATCTTTCCATACCTCATAGGAATTCTACTTCTAGGAATCTATGCAAGAGAAATGAAAACATATGTCTACACAAAGATGTGTGCAAATGTTCATAGCAGCATTATTCATAATAACCAAAAACTGGAAACAACCTAGTTGTCCAAAAACTGGTGGAGAGATAACAAAATATGGTATGTGTATATATAGTGGAATGGTATTTAGCAATAAAAAGAAATGAAGTATTGATGCTTGCTACAACATGGAAGGGCCTCAAAAAACATGCTAAGCGGAAGAAGTCAGATGCGAAAAGACTACATATTGTATAATTCCATTTATATGAAATGTCTAGAAGAGACCAATTGATAACAGACAGAAAGCAGACCAATGATTGCCTAGGGCTGGGAGTGGGCACAGTGTCTAATTGGAAATGGTCATGAGGAAACTCTTTGGGGTGATAGAAATGTTAAAAACCTATAATGTGGGGACACCTGGCTGGCTCAGCGGGTAGAGCATGTGACTCTTGATCTTGGGGTCATGAGTTCAAGTCTCAGGTTGGGCATAGAGATTACTTAAAAGAAATTAAGAATATGTATATATCTAGAATGTGGTGATGGTTGCAAAACTATAAATTGATTACAAATCAATGAGTTGTATTCTTACAACTGGTGGATTTTATGGTATGTAAATTATACTTCAATAAAGCTATTTAAAAAAAGGAAACTTAATAGCATATCCTCATGTGCCTGACCTGGACAGGGTCATTTGATCTATCTCTCTAATAGGAGCTTAGTTATTTGCCAGCCACATTAAGCAGGACCTTTTGTCCCCAGAGAAGTTCATTACTCACGTTAGGGATTGACCAGTACTCTGTATCATTTTAAAGACAGAGTACCAAAATAGTAAAGGGCAGAGCAGATAACAAGGCTGCCCACTCAATCACATGGTGGTTACGATTCCGAGAAAATTCAACTTGCAGGAAAAAGAGCTGCCAACCTATAGTTACTTAAAGAGGTCTCAATAAGAGCTGCTGGCATTTTTGTAGACAAATACTCCCTTCTCACCCATAGTTGAAACTCTTTCAGATTAATGTGGCCATTTTATATTCTCCAATCACAGGTGACAGAGGCCCAACATGCACATTGGAGAAGTCAGAGTGAAATCAAGATGGAGCCAGAAGTCATAGATTCCAATCCCAACTCCTACAACTCAGTAAGGTAATATGTACCAGTATTTGGGAATTTATAAAGTGCTTTATGCATACTGGCCAATGTTAGTATAATTCAATAGTTTTACAGTATTTAAAGGAATTTTTATTTGTTTATTTTTTGAAGATTTTATTTATTTGAGAGAGAGAGAGAATGTAAGCAGGGGGGATGGGCAGAGGGAGAGGGAGAAGTAGACTACGTGCTAAGGGGGGAACCCGACACAGAGCTCGATCCCAAGACCCTGAGATCATGACCTGAGCAGAAGGCAGACATTTAACCAACTGAGGCACCCAGATACCCCTAAAAGAATTTTTTAAATGATGGCTTATCTTAAAATCAGGGAGTCTATGTTGAATTATTATCATTGTGAATCCATATTTATGATAAACTTGATTTGAACTCATCTCCTCTCCCAAACTTTTAATTTGCCCATTGGTTTAAAGACTTTTCCTAAATCCCTCAAGCTTAAATTCATTCCCAAATTTTGCCTATTCACCTTTTGACATATTCCTTGTCTCTCTCCTTTGCTCCATTTCAATGGTTGCTACTCCAATGGAAGTCATCAGCTTCTGAGCCTGTGACAGAAACCTTCTGTTTTGCTTCTCCTTTTTAAGCCATTCACATGGCTGTCCTGATCCCGTCACTTTTCTGGTCTAAAACATGCAGTGGCTCACTACCAACTCCAGTCTTACTGTCTGTTGATTCACTAGCTAGGCCAGGAGTCTCATCTCATCCAACAGGTCCCAATCTCACTCCTCCCAATGTGGATCCCCTTCTCCAATCAAACCAGCCCCTTTCCTGTCCACCCTGTCTTGTCCATCATGGTTTATGCCCGGACGGCCCTCTTTTTATTCCTGAATATTTCCTTCAAGAATCATCTCAAGACTTACTTTGTAAATGGTGAAGTAGAAGGGTGGCTCTTGGGCCCCACATGTTCCTCAGTCTGTCCATCTTCTTAGACACCCAATGCCTCCTGATTCTGAGTTTCTCACTGAGGCCTCCTCCAAGTGGGCTTCAAAGTTCTTCTCTCTTGACCTGTCCATCTATGGTTCCATTCCCTGGGGTTCAGGTTTCAGGAGCTTTTTGGAGCTTAAATGGCCTGATAAACTAATGCATATAATAGAATAAATATAGATATACTTTTGAACCCTGTCATAACGATCTCATTTTAAAATGGGATAGAGTGTGACATGATGCAGTAGCCCAACAATCACTAGAAATACAGCATGTCATGCAAGTAGAAGGGAAACATGGGGGGAGGTGAGAAGAGAGCATGGGAGAA
Organism: Ursus maritimus; assembly: GCF_017311325.1. Classification (NCBI taxonomy): domain Eukaryota; kingdom Metazoa; phylum Chordata; class Mammalia; order Carnivora; family Ursidae; genus Ursus; species Ursus maritimus. The sequence goes on from NW_024424453.1 coordinate 34,335,061, forward strand.
TCACCCCAATGTCCTTGACATCACTCCACTTACTCTGCTTGTTAAAACTCTGCCTCACTTCATGGTGATGTGTGTCCCAACTCTTTTCCGGCATAGTGTTCCTGGGGACACACAGGTTTAAGAGTCAAAAAGACCTGGATCTAATGCCTCATTCTGCTACTGACTAGCTGTGCAACCTTGGGTAAGTCATTCAACCTCTCTGGGCCTCAGTCGTCTCAGCTGTATATTAGGGACCAGAACATTTAGCTCGTGGAGAGGCTGTGAAGGTCAGATGAAAGAAGATATACAAAATGCTTAGCAACAATAAGTGTGGTAAAAGGTGAATACAGAGGTGATATACTCCCTTATGGAGACTTGCTCTTGAATAATTCCATGAATTCATGTTGCACGTCCTCAGACTATTTTCAAAGATAGGGACTTTGTCTTATTTTTCTTTCCTTTTTTTTCCCCAGAATTACAATGGTTCCCTTATGTATGTATGTATGTGTGTATGTGTGTATTTATGTATATTTATTTGTCCTCATATCATTCTATAAGATTTTCCACGTGGCTTTTCTTATTCCTAAAATGAAGCACTAAAAAAAAAATAACCTCTGGGCGCCTGTTGGCTCAGTCAAGTAAGCGTCGGACTCTTCATTTCAGCTCAGGTCATGATCTCAGGGTTGTGAGAGCAAGCCCGGCTTTGGGCTCCTGCTGGGCGTGGAGCCTGCTTGAGATTCTCTCTCCTTCTCCAGAAAGGAAATAACCTCAAGTTTATACTTAGTTGTAAATTTGCAGAAATCTACATAGGAGGGCAAAACTCAAGAAGTCATTTTGTCCACCCGAGAAGTGCCATGGCCTGGCTTTTTGTTTTGTTTTGTTTTTCAATCCAGGATATCTCTAGTAGCATAATACATCAACATACAGATTTGTATGAGGTCAGAGAGCTTCTAAATGCATTCTTGTTTCAATCTAAATACCTTTTTTCTTTTCTTTGGAGGAAAATTATTCAATGTTTTCAAATACTTGACTAACTTCACCACCAGTCTTTCTCTGTGGCAGATTCTAAATAGGCTTCATATTCTAACTAATATATAATATGAGCCTTTGGGATGAAAAAACAAATGAATATTCACTAAGAACGTATTCATGCGGAGAGTGGTGTGGTGACGAAGAGCATAGTTTTAGCTTTGGCTTGAATCCCAGTTCTTGCCCTCTCAGAAGGCCTGACCCCTCCTCAGCCTCAGCTTCCTCATCAGGAGAATGGACCGGAACTGCAACCTGATCCATACGGTTAAAATGAGGATAAATGGAAATAATGAATAGAGAAGATTGTACAATGTTTGGCACATAGGAGACTCTTGGTTATTACTCTACTTATACAGTTATCATTTCAATAGTCAAATATAATACAGGTAAACCGTGTTCCATTGAGCTTCCCTTTGCCGCACTTCACAGACACTGCGTTTTTTTACTAACTGAAGGTTTGTGGCAACCCCAAGTCTCGGCGCCATTTTTCCAAGAGCATTTGCGCACTTCATGTCTCTGGGTTGTATTTTGGTAATTCTCATAACACTTCAAACCTTGTCGTTATTGTTAGATTTCTTACAGTGATCTGTGATCAGCGATTAGGACTCACTGAAAGCTCAGACAATGGTTAGAATTTTATAGCATTAAAGTATTTTTTAATTAAGGTATGTACATTGTTTTTTAGACATAATACTATTGCACACTCTGTGGACTACGGTATAGTGTAAACATAACCATTATATGCACTGGGAAACCAAAAGGTTTGTTGGACTCACCTTAGTGAAATATTTACTTTATGTAATGGTCTGGAACTGAACCTACAATATCTCCGAGGTATGCCTGTACTAGGTGCTTTGACATACATCCTCCTTATGGACCTGGGACTTCTCAGATCCCAGAAGTCTAGGGAAAAGGACCGTTCACAAAAACAGCCAGCATTTCTCTGATTCCTCTTCCACTCATTCTAAGGACCTTTTCTTTTCCTATCACTATTGTTTTTTTAAATCTTGGTAAAATACACATCACATTAAATTTACCCTCTTAACCATTTTTAAGGGTCTAGCTCAGTAACATTAAGTCCATACACACTGTTGTAAAACCAATCTCCAGAACTCTTTTATTCTTGCAAAACTAAAATTTTTAGTTTTTGATATTTATCAAACGTTTCCCCCTTCCTCCTCCCCTTAGCCCCTGGCAATCATTGTTCTATTTTCTGTCCCTATGAATTGAGCCATTCTAGGCACCTCATATAAGTGGAACATACAGTATTTGTCTTTTTGTAACTGGCTTATTTCACTTAGTATAACGCCCTCAAGTTTCATCTATGTTGTAGCATGCGTCAGAATTTCTTTCCTTTTTATAGCTAAATAATATTCCATCGTGTATATATACCACAGTTTATTTATCCATTCATCCACTGACGGACACTTGAGTGGCTTCCACCTTTTGACTACTGTGTTTAATGGTGCTATGAGCACAGGTGGGCAAAGATCTCTTCCAGATCCTGCTTCCAAGTCTTCTGGTTATATATCCAAAAGTATCATGGCTGGATCACAGGGTAATTTTATTTTTAACTTTTTGAGGAACTGCCATACTGTTTTCCACAGTGTGAGCCACCCTTTTATGGTTCCCTCTCAAGTGCCAAGAATCTTCAGAGGCTGTGACACATGACTTCACAGCTGCCTCACTTCTTCCTGTCTTATTCGGCCCACACAGTAGTATTGACTTGCCTCTCGTAGTGGCCAAAGTTTCCTCTGTCCTGCTGCTGGTCTTGACGTCTGCCACAACGGATACTCTGTGCACTGGTGCTGTCTGTGACTTGGTGGTGGCTCTTGTTACAGCTGAAGAAAACTGCCGGTAACAGGCAAGGATTATTGAGGGACTACCATGTGGCAGGGGTAGGCTAAGCACTTTGGGGCATTATCTCATTTAACCCCTACAACAGCCTTCTGGAATGGGCCTGGATACTGGCCTCTTGGACCAGTGTGATTCTCAAAAATGGCTGCACATTAGACTTGGTGAGGAGGAGAAGGGGGCTCTGAGGCACAGGCTTAACAGATCCCAATATCTGGACCAGGCCCCAGGCTAATTACATCAGAACCTTCAGGGAGCGTTGCCTTTTTTTTTTTTTTTAAGATTTATTTGTTTTTTATTATTTATTTATTTATTTATTTATTTTAAAGATTTTATTTATTTATATGACAGAGAGACAGCCAGCGAGAGAGGGAACACAAGCAGGGGGAGTGGGAGAGGAAGAAGCAGGCTTCCAGTAGAGCAGGGAGCCTGATGTGGGGCTCGATCCCAGGACCCTGGGATCACGCCCTGAGCCCAAGGCAGACGCTTAACGACTGAGCCACCCAGTCGTCCCTATGACTTATTTATTTTTTTAAGTAATCTCTACACCCAACATGGGGCTTGAACTCACAACTCAAGATCAAGAGTTGCATGCTCCACCGACGGGGCCAGTTAGGCACCCCACCTCTGGGGAGTTTTTAAAAAGCTCTCCAGCTCATTGCAATGTGCAGCCAATTTTGAAAAACAGACTTCAGACCCCAGCTGCTCAAGGTGTGGTCCAGCAGCATTGAACTCGCTGGCAACTTGTCAGAAATGCAGACTCAAGCCACACCCCAAACCTGCTGAATCAGAACCCCCATTTTAATGAGAACCCCCTGGGATCTACATGCACATTAAAGTTTGAGAAGCACTGCCTTCGCACACAGAACATTTAGGCAAATAAATCCAATAGAGCCATAAAGCTTCCACCTGAGGTCTCTAAGTGCTTCCTGGTCATTAACTAATTCATCTTCCTAACGGGACACTAGACCTATTTTAGAGATGCATAAAGAAAGGCATGTTTGCAATTTTTAATTATTTGATTATTTCTCATTGTTGAGTATTCTAATTTCCATGTTGAGGCATTATAACTCCTTAAATCATTCCCTCCCTTATTATCCCTAAACCAGTTTCTAAAGTAAAAATCAAACGCAGTGAGCAAGCAGATGAAGGCATATCCATATACAGGGGGAAAAATGCCTTTTTACCCTCAGAACGGGTTCTTGCCTGTTTTTCTTGTTGCCTGTGCCGTGTACCTGAGAACCACGAGAAATGTTTCCTTCCAGATTTTCTGCAAGCTTCTACTTGCAGTTCTGACTGCAAGAGCCCCAGCTTCTCCTAAGAATTTAGCACATCATGTGCTCTTAGGTCCTATTTTCTTAGCACTCTGCTAACCTTTCCAGCTTCATACTAAAACAACAAATTAGCACTCACCTTCGCCAAACCCACAAATATTTGTACAATTAAGCAGCAAGCTTTGTAGTTAGAAAGGGAAGAGTGTTCCCTTGTATTTTGTGGCGCCAAGCAGCCTTTTTTTTTTCTTTTTTTTTTCTTTTTTTGGTTCAGCTAGATTAAGTCAGATTAGCAATATCAGATAAATAGGGCAACTGTCAAGGCACTCGATAATAAATTGAAACATTCTATTTAAGGAATGTATAATTCAACAGCTTTGATATGTGGAAATTCTCAAAAGCTCCTAGGGAGGAGGCCTGTAGAGAAATTCATCAGTAAGTCACCAGAACAAGAGATTTTACTGGATTTCAGAAAATTAACAATCAAGGAATACGCCTGGGACAAAACCCAAAGCCCTAGAGGGTAACCAAGGTGAATGCTTTCTGACCCCAAGCCCTATTAGGGCTCTTTATTTCCAGGGGTATTGTGGGCTAATCTTCTGTAAATGATCTATGCTCACTTAGCTTTTGGTTTCTGGTTCCCGGGGCCAGTCACAATGCAAAAACAGGCCAGAGTTCAATGGAAGCCAGATCCCACGCCTGGAACAGATATGGTGCGTACCATCAGCTTCCTATTCTTCTAAGAGTAACTGTTCCTTGGCCTCATTCTTTTTGGAAGGGTGGAGTGTATTAGCCGTAAGATAAATGTCTCTATCTGAAGACGGCTTTCTGAACAAAACCTCGCCTCTTTTGAAGGAAGAGTAAAAAAGGAGAGGGTGGAACAGAATAGAAGTTTGAGTGGAGGGGGAGGAGAGCATATCACTGCACCCGGGGAGGTAAAACTCTATTTGACACACAGGCCAAACACCAATGGCATGCAGGCCCATCTTCCGAGGATTCTGTATCATCCTGGACATGGGTCAGAGGCAAAGATGCCCACGTGAAAAAACAAATAAACAAACAAACAACAAACAAACACGGAACAGAACAGAGGAAAATATTCCACCAAAGGTTTTTTTGTTTTACTTTATTTTTAAAACCACATTGCTAAGGTATGTTTGACACGTAGAAAGCTGTGTATGTTTAATATATACAACTTGACACATTTGGGAATAAGTATACACCTGTGGAACCATCGCCACCATCAAGGCCATAAACATATTCATTCCCTCCCAAACCTCCCTCCCACCTCCATTATGATGATGATGATGATTGTAAATTTTTGGTGCCTGTGGTAAGATCATGTAACCTAAGATCTACCCTCTTAGCAGATTTTAAGTCTATATTATAGTATCGTTAGCTATGGAGCCATGTTGTAGAGTAGGTCTGCAGAACTTATTTCTCTTGCATAACTGAAAGTTGGTACACTTTGATTAGAATTTTGAAATATGAATGCAGGTCAGCCAGGCCAGTCTCCCTGAAAAGTCATTAGGCCTGCAAGCTTTGGAGCAAGGGGTTTGTTTGATTGATGTAGCCCACCCAGGATGAACACAATCTGTTCTATTTTCTTTCAGTCCTCACCTCCCAGACTCTCTTCCTCATTACCAAAAAAAAAAAAAAAAAAAAAAAAAGGGAATGGAAGGTTCCTGCCCACAGTGAAAACATTCAGATTCCTCCAAGGACAACTGTTAGGAATCTGACTGGTATTCCCCAGGTCTCCTTTGCTTAGCAAAATTGGTCACCATTCATTAGCACCCTCTGTTCCTGGGGGAAAGGAGAATCATTACATTGGGGAGTTTCTTGAGAATTCCAAACAATCTAGCAGAGGTGTCGATGAAACAGTGCTTTTTCTCAAAGCCCCTAAATTTTTGCAGGATTTAAAAACAAGAGGAGTGGGGAGAACAGAATAAGTTCCCCGATATACTTGGAATCCCCCTTCCCTTCATCTCCAACAAGCTGACGAGTGTTGATCAGCCACCCTGTGCACGCGGCGACTCTTCCTCATGGTGAGCTTGTCTCCGGTGGTTCTTCACCAATCTTCCAGAAATCTTGTCTATCTTCTGATACAATAAACCCTAGGAGTCCACACTGCATGCCACTCAGAATGTCTAGTCTTTTCTGATCTCTAGCAGTGAACAGAACTTAAATGCTAGCTGGAATGTTCCAGTGGATATCCAATGTAGAGACCACAAAATCCAATGGCCCAGGCCACAGGTACGCATCCCTGCATGACCACAGATACCACATGAGGAATGCTCCAAGGTAGAGGATAATAGTATTAGTAAAAGAATGATAGCCAACACTGGAGTCCTTAATACATGCCAGCATTATTACAAGGGCATTGTATTTATGAATTACAAGTGCATGGTATGTTTAATCCTCACAGCAATTAAGTGTTTATTATGGGGGTGGGGAAAGTGAGGTACAAAGAAGTTAAACAACTTGCTCAAGATCTCACAGACAGTAAATTACTAAACCAAGATTTAAACCCATGTAGTTCAGTCCCAGACCCTGCCCTTTCAAGCATTATGCTATTCTGAAGAGAACCAAACATCCATGATTTCAGATAACTGAAGCAGTTTGATCTAAGTCCATCAACTCTGAAAATGGAGATTCCCTACCTCTTCCAAGACCTTCAGTGAGTTCCTAGGAGTAGGGCAAAGCAGTAGTCTTTGAGCAGTCTTTCAGCTTGGTCTCCTAGTGAGTTGTTACAGATGCTGGGTTTTAACACCCAGCAGCCACCATATTGGATGTGTGTGCCAGAAACCAAGTTCAATGCTTTAAAGCGGTAGAATTACCTTTCAGATGGGAATGCACTCCTCCCTAAGGGTCTTTACCCTCTATGAGAATTCTCTCTCATGGCATCAAAAGAGGATAAGAAGGCAATAGATAGCCCACTACTACAAGTTTGATATCACTAGAAAGGCAAATTTTGGTATAAAATAGTAGCTCTCTTCTAGTGGCATACTCTAGTGCTGCTCGGTTGCTTCCTGTTTCCCACAATTCCTGATGAAATTCCACAGTGCTTGGCAAATTATCCAAGCATTACAGTTGTCTCTGGTATTTACAAAGCAGTGGGATTAAATAATAGGAAAGATCAATATAATTGATAGATTTGAGAACAAAAAAGGTCACATTCCTTTGGTTTGTTTTAAATAAATCAAATTAAATCCAGATCTAGCCACCACTCAACAAAATTGATGAGACATCCAACATTGGTCACTTTTCAACTTCAAAGGCTCTTTTCTCTTATCTTCAATGACATAAAATCTTAGGGATCCACATAATCCAGAGTAAGGAAGGTTCTCAGGCCCCTGTGTCGTTTTTTGCTCAGGCCTGCATGGATTATTTGAAATTCCAGCTCCGATGTCATTCCACTCTTTCTATAACAAGCTCAACCTCTGGAGCCTTTAAGGCCATGACGCCTGAGAGCCCGGTCTACACCAATACCATACAGCCCAGCTTCCTGCAGGATTGCATATAGTCTGCACTGTTTTCTACAGAAATCAGTTCATTTTGATAGTAATTACCTGAAATAACAGCAGATCTCTGCAAGTTAAGGGCTTTGTCGCACAAGACTGCCCTCCTTTCAGAAACCAGTTGCAAGTCCCAGGTTGTCGAATGTACTTCTAAACAACTGGCTATAAATTAGAAGTCTCCATGACCCCATCTTCAGGTTCTACAATTTGCTAGAACAGTGCATAGAACCCAGGAAAACACTTTACTTGCCCTTACTGTTTTATGATGGACACAACTCAGTAATAGAAAACGGAAGAGATGCGTAGGGCAAGGAACGAGATAAGGGTGTGTAGGCAGTTTACCCACGCTCTCTGGGTGTACTGCCCTCCCAGGACCTCTAAGTGTTCACCAACTCAGAAGCCTTCCAACCCCTGTCATTTAGGGGGTTTTATGGAGGTTTCATTATGCAGGAATGATAGATTAAATCCTTTGGCCACCAGTAATTAACTCAACTCCAGCCCCTCTTCCCTCCTCAGAGCTTGGGGCTGGAGCTTAAAGCTCTAATCCCCTAATCACGCTTGGTTTTTCTGGTGACCAACTTCATCTTCTAGCAATCATCTCATTAGCATTCAAAAGACTCTTATCACCTCAGATATCCCAAGGGTTTTAGGAGGTTTGTGCCAGGAATTTGGGACAAAGACCAAATATCTATTTTATTATATCACATGTGGTAATCTGGTCTTTGTCCCCTGTAGTGCTCATAATTTTCTGTCTCCCCTTACCATTCTTCAGAATCATCTGTAGTCAGACTAACCTTATTAGTCCTTGAAGTACACAGCCTCATCCTACCCTTTCTTATGACAATATGGTGGGCATACTTGATAGAGCTTATCTTTATGTTATTGAGAGAACACTACATATCACTTATTGTGGTTAAACTTGTTCTAAGCACTCTCCATGTTTTAACTCATCTAATGCCTACAACAGTCCTATGAAGTAAATACTATTATTATCTCCATTTGACAAAAACAAAACAAAACAAAACAAAACTGAAGCGCAGGAAGATTCAGTAACTTGCACAAGGTCAAAGAGTAGTGGAGCCAGGATTCAAATTCTCTTCTTGCTCTGAAATATAATACACTGTTATCAACTCCCTGCATCACCACCCACCTCACCAAGAAGTCAATCCTTTAGAAAAATAGTGCTGTTGTCTCTCATCTGAGAGAAAGAGGGGAGATGCTGCATTTCTTCCCCTATGAGTCTATAGCAGAAAAAAAAATGCCACTGCTGTAAGATGCTGAATTTTCAGAAAACCATTGGTTAGAGAAACAAATATCCCTAAGGCTCAGAGTCAGGCAACATCTCTGAGACACCAAGATGGCAGAAAGGGCCTGGGCTGAGTTCAGTGATTCAAGAAGAACCAGCAGGCTTGTACCTTGAGGAAAAAGCAACATGAATGATGACAGAGAGCCTCAGGGTCCCTGGCAAATATTACAATGGTTCAGCATTGTTCTCCCTGACCTCTTGAAAACAACATAGAGGCTTGAGTAGCAGTTTACTCAGAGGGCAGCTGTAACAACTAAAGCAGGAGGCTGGGGCTCATTAGGATGGGCCACACCATGGACTCCAGCACCTGTTCTGGATAGAATCTACTGGGGCTATCCCCGTATTTACTTTAACATCAGGCCACCAGCAGCGACGGTAGCTCATGACAGAGCTACCATTTTCCAGGAGCACTGTAGTCCTCCAGCCTCAGGAGGGCGCACCTGATTAATAACTCCATGGTTGAGGTGGAGTAAATGGACTGTTATTGACTATTGCACACTTGTTGTCGCCCTTGGAGTTTCCTAAACATATGAACAATATAGTGCATGGGGGGGGGGAGAGTTAGAGATTAGAGAACTCTGTAAAAGAGAACAAGGCTTTGGAATCCAACAAGCTTGGGTTCAAATGCTGACTCTGCTATTCCCTTGCAAATTGCTCTTGGGTGAAATTATTATACTCCTCTACTTCCGTCTCTAATTTGTAATATTGGGACCTATCCCTGTGACTATTGCTTGTATTTAGTGACATAGTGTTTTCCAATTCAGCAATTCAATGTTTCAGGCATTGTTAATAACTGGCAAATGATAGGAGTATTATGATTACTATTTCTTAAATCTACCTTACCTTTATTTTCTGAAAAATGCTGTTGCCTCACAAGGCTGTTGGGAGAATAATTAAATACAGTTAATAATTCAAAGTGCCTTGGGTTGGGGGCACCTGGGTGGCTCAGTCAGTTGAGCGTTGGACTCTTTCAGCTCAGGTCATGATCTCAGGGTCCAGGGATGGAGCCTTGGGTGGGTCTCCGAGCTCTGCCTGGAGTCGGCTTGGGATTCTCTCTGTTCCTCTGCCTCTCCCACCATCCTCTCACCCCGCTTGAATTCTCTCTCTCTCTCTCTAAAAATAAATAAACAAAATCATTAAAAAAAAAAAAAGTGCCTTGGAGTGGAAGTACCCACAATATACAGATTTCTAAAACCAAAACAAGCACAACTCCTTCACATACCTCTCCTCCTCAAGCGCCCCTAGCGCCCCTTTTCTTCATGAGGTCTTGCTGTAGAATGATTGATTTTTCTCATTTGGGTGGAACTCTTTGAAAGGAGAAATACAATGAAACCTTGTTATATTGCTTGTCTATTCCCACATTCAACATTTCCCTGCCTGTAGTGTTCCCAGTTCCTTGAAAAATGAAAACAACATGGTTTTCTGTGTGTCTTTCAGTCTTCAAAGAACTCTCCTGCCTGCCCCTGGCACTGGAGGCCTTGGACATGTCTCTTTATGCTGTTGTTTAGTGACGTTTTGCATGCTTTTTAACAGCATCGGCCTCTCCACCCGCATGGGTTCCAGCTATCTTGGCAATGGTGGGGGTGTTTTTCATTGTTCTTGCAGAAGGCAGAATTTGGCTGCTTCCACTGCAGCTGCTCAACTTCAGCAAAGATAGAAATGTGAGGGTCCGAGACATCCTTTAAACAGACTTCCTTCTTTTCACATTAGGTTGAATCTTTGAGGGTCAACCATTATAATCACATTGTGGCTTTAATGCAATGGGAAGCAGTAATTCTAATGTTGCTGTTATTGTTTAAACTGTATGTGCTTCTATGCAGTTGTAATACTGCTGATGGTTTATTTGACCGATGCCACTCAAATTTTGACCCCTAAGAGTCTATGCCAATAAAGAGTTCAAACTGGAAGCAGAAGACCATTTAATTAGTCTTCACTTACAACGATCTGATGAGTTGGGTTAGCTTTAAAACAAAAAGGTTCAGTTGCCAACGAAGGATGCTAATTTTATACATTACATGTGGAGAAGGTCCAGAAATAACCTTCTTACAACATGTTACTTGGAAGCCAAGCATTTCAAGTCCACTAAATTAAAAGGTATAAGCATTCATGGTCAAATTTAGAAAACTACGAAAATCTCATGAGCCTTTTTTGAAAGCTTATTTTGGAGCTGTGCTCTCCACTTGGCTTTTACTTAAGTCCAAATACGTAGGTTAAAAATTGTATTGTATCCAATTTGCATAAGCTTACTAAAGTTGCCCTGTCCTTCTTAGCTGTTAATGGTGATAATACTTTCCTTGGGGTTATCATTTATCGCTGCTCACTCATTCCATGGCATGTTGTATTCAAAAGTATTATGAGAACATACAGAATGGTGCTCCCTAGGGACCACTTTCCACTTGACTAAGATAACCTTCACACTCTAAATCCTATACATAAAGGCCCCTAATAGGCTGACTAATTTAAGGATATAACTTAGTGAGACAAGATGGAATATGATATGAACACAGAAACACAGAAGCATATACATACTCTTAAAAGAAGAAAGAAATCGTATCAGCAAAGGAAGTTATGATACAAAAAAGAAAATCAATACTGAATAAAAATGATGATTTTATTCAGTTCTAAGCATTTATCTAAGTGCAATACATATGTTTTCTTATTTATTCCTCACAAAACCCCCAATAAGCTGGGTTGTATTATCCCCATTTTATAGATGAGCAAAGTAAAGTCCAAAGAGAGTAAGTAACTTGACCAGTGGCACATAACAGGCAAGAATTCTGAAATCTGAACTGTGCTGCATAAAATGACATCAGCATGGATAGAGCACAGGTGGCAAGAATAGGAAGACATCAGATAAGGTGAGGTGAAAAGGCAAAGAATTACTGGGAAGCTTCTCACTCTGGTTAAATATTTGCTAAATTTAAATGATATAGGAAAATTTTCATTCTTACATAAGATGACATGCAAATTCATGATTAGTCCCATATTTTTATTAAATATGCATAGTAAAATTTCAAGGCTAACTTCTAAAAGAATAGGATGAGAGTGTATAACTCCCAAACCAAGGCAGGATGAAACATTTAATAAGAAACAAACAAAATAAAAAGCAAATGCTAAATCATCTTTTCTTTAAAGGAAGGAAAGGACAAATAAGCATTAAAAAAGCACAGAAAAGAACGTGGTAGATCCAAATTCAAACACATTAGTAATTACAATAAATGTATTTGGATAAAATTCCGAAGTTAAAAGAAAAAGATTTTCACTTTGGTATTTAAAAATTCAGTATAAACTGCTTACAAAGTAACACTCAAAATACAAGAATATGGAAAGGCTGAATATAAAGAGATGAAGAACACACTCAGAATACTAGCAAAGGGTATAATTATAATAATAACAAACAAAATAGATGCTATGACAAAAAAATATCATTCTTAAGGATAAAGAGAATGTATTAGTTTTCTATTGCTGTATAACAAATTGCCACAAACTCAGACTTAAAAAAACACCAACTTATTATCTCATAGTTTCCATGGATCGGAAGTCTGGCACAGCATGGCTAGGCTCTGTGTTTAGGGTCTCATAAAGTTGATATCAAAGTATTAGCAAGTTGCATCTCCATCTAGAGTCTTGACTAAGGAGAGCTAGCTGCAGGCATCTTTTGATTATTGGCAGAACTTATTTCCTTGTTATTGAGATTTCTGTTGTTTTGCTGGCTGTTAACCTGGGACCATTTTCAGCTCTTACAGGCCATTTTCAGGTTCTTGCCCTGGGCTCCCTCCCATCTCAGCGACAGAGAACTTCTCTCGCATCAAATCTCTGATGCTTTAAATCTCTCTGGCTTCTGCGTCTGCTCCCAGCTACAGAAACTTTTTTGAAAAAGCTGTGTGATTAAATTAGGTGCACCCAGATCATCTCTCATCTCCCTTTCTTAAGGTCAGATGTGCCATAACATAATCATGGGGTAATAGCCATCAAATTCTCAGTCCTGGAATTGTGTAGGGTGTGTAGCAAGGAGGCAGGAAATCTTGGGGACATATTAGCATTCTGCCTACCAAAAAAGCCATTATATGAGGGCTATGCCAGGGAAGGGGGCCTACTCTTGGGCTAAAGTTTGTTTTCCAGCAGGATAACAAAATCTAAATGTCTGTGGATCACTAAATATCTCAAAGTAATAATCAATATTTGGTAGAAATCTGGAAGAAAATTACATATCCATGATATAGTGGGATATTTCAATATGCCTGCCCCAAAGGGCCAAAAAATTAATATAACTGGACTATTTAAAAAGGGCAACTAAAAAATTTGTGATTCTGGACTTTGCAGAATATTGCAATCAAAGAAAACACATTCTTTTTAAGCAAACATAGAGCCACTACATGATAGCAATAAATTTAAACATAAGATAAAACATGAAAATTTCTAGAAAAAATGTAACTTTCTCAACTTTCTCAAGAAAAACGTAACTTACTCAACTTTCTCAAGAAGAAGTCTGTATAAGCCAATAATCCCTAAAGAAATCAATCAGTAGTTAAAATATTTCTACAAGAAAATGCCAGTCCCAGATGGTTTTTTAAGTGAGTCTACAAACTTTCAAAAACAGTAATTCCAAATTTCCCCAAAACTTTCCAAAATATAGGGGAAACACAGATATTTTCCAATTCAATTTATGAGTCTAATAAAGATTTAATATCAAATCTAGACAAAGGAGAATATAAGATAAGTCATTTTTATACGTGAACATAGATAAAAACTTCTAAAACAGCATATGGCCAAAATGATTCAAGAAGCATATGAAAAGATAATACATCATGATCAGGTTGAATTTATCATATTTATATAAGGACCATATAATAGTAGAAAAATGTATAAATATAAATTACACCATTAAAAGATTTTTAAAAATGTATTTATGTGATCTTTTTGATATATGCAAAATAGACATTTGATAAATTTCAGCATTCAATAATTATTTTTTTTTAAGATTTTATTTATTTATTCGACAGAGACAGAGACAGCCAGCGAGAGAGGGAACACAAGCAGGGGGAGTGGGAGAGGAAGAAGCAGGCTCATAGCGGAGGAGCCTGATGTGGGGCTCGATCCCAGAACGCCGGGATCACGCCCTGAGCCGAAGGCAGACGCTTAACCACTGTGCCACCCAGGCGCCCCTCAGCATTCAATAATTATTAAACATTCCTTTAGCAAAATAGGAATACAATTGTACTTTAGCCTGATAAATGCCATCACTGAAAAGGTTAAGCAAATATTCTCTTAATAGTGAGAATATTCCTCTAAAATGAGGAACAACATAAAAATGTCCACTACCCACCAACTTCATTCAAGCCTGAATTTGAATTCCTAGCCAGTGTAATAAAACAAACAAACAAAAGGATTTGAAGATATAAGGGCCACAGACAAAGAAACAAAGTTATCATTTTTGAAAAGGATGTGACTTCAATATAGAAAAATTTCCAAAAATTATGGATAAATTAGCAGAAGTAAGAGAGCTTAACAAAACATATGGATTTAGGATCTTTTTAGAAATAATAAAATCAAACCCCTATCTAGCACTCCTTACAGTACATTCCCTAAAGATTAAACCTTGATAATTTAATGGAATAGAAAAATTTGATATTTTTTTCACTATACCATTTTTGTAGAAAGAATATTATGAACCTATATCAGGATTTCCCTTTTTCCTTCTGCAAACCTGTTCCCATAAAAATACTCTACAAAAAAAGGCTTTCATTGGCAACACCTTTGGGGCATTATCTCTGAAATTCAGACTATGTGAAAGACAAAATATAACATTTTGAAGTAATTATGGAGAAGTTATTTCTAACCTCAATGTACAAAGCCTTTCTTAAATAAAACACAAAAACATTGACTATGTGAGAAATGATTGACAAATTAAATTACCATAAAAATAAGATCACTATAAAGATTATGATAAGACAAGTCACAAAGTGAAAGAAGATAATTGCAATAAAATTAACAAAGAGTTAACTTCCAGAATATATAAACATTAACAAATCAGTAAGAAAACAAACAACCCAAGCAATTAAAAAAAAATGGATAAAAGGTATAATCAGAACCCTCTCAAGTAACACATAAACTTGTGAAAATATGGTGTCTTAGGTCAGGTAACCCAAGGAAACGGACTCTGAGATTGAGATTTATGTGCAGGAGAATTATTGGGAAATCCTCTCATAAAATGAAATATAATGAAAAGAGATCTTTGCAATATATAAATCTATATTATATTTGTCATATAATATAATATATATGTGTGTCATATATTGGTACGTCTATACAATATGTATATTATGTATACATTATATGTATGCTTAAGAAAACACCAGAAGGAGGTCCATGACAACATTTGCAATGTTTGTGCTAGGTGATGGTACTGGGGACTTTCTTTTAATATATTTACTCTCCTATATTTTCTAAAGTTCCTGCAATGAATATAACTTTCATAATGAGGCAGAAGAAAAATAGATGGTAACTGAAAAAACTCACTGAGGGAGCAGTGGGAACAGTCTCTAGAATTCCTCCTAAGAATAGGACGTAACTGGGAATAGGGATAAAAAGATGGGGACTGGGAGGCCAATTACACCAAGTCCAACTAGCCAAGGAAAAATCTGCCTGAAGTAGTCCCTCTTTCCTCAGACTTCTTACATCATACCTGCGCTCCCGTGTGGTAGTTTCCCAAATATAAGCTCTTCATGTCCACACTGTGTGGATCGAAAATTTCCATGGAATTGTTTGCTCTTTGAAAGCAAAGTTTGAATGTGTAGAGTTCTAGCCTTGGAATTATTAAAAGTAGAAAGAGCAAGTTGAGGAATTTTAGAAACACAGAGAAGATAGTTTCTGTAACTGAGTGTATACTGAAGCTCACAGGATTTAGAACATTCACATGGGAGAACTTCTAGAAGATGAAAAATTATTGAACATTAGAGCAGACTATTATTTGTATTTGGTGGGGAAAGAAGAATAAAGAACAAACTATCAAAGAGTTTACAGGATCTCATTTCCAAAATATCCTTTCAACATCAAATAAGTAACCAAATATTTTGAAGGCATGGATGGAAGCTAAGTTTAGAGGATAAGACATGTCTGGTGATCTAAAGTCCTGAGATGGTTTTTGCTTGTTTATAGAGTAAAAGAAATAAGAAATAACTTTATATATTAGTATGAGGTGATCTTCAAGTTGTACTCGAAGTAAAAAAAGCAAAGAGGATAAAAATGTATATATTAAGCTACTGTTTATCTAAAGAGGGGCAAATACATACATAAATATGGGTAACATATACCTGGGAGATTTTATTCATTTATTTAATGAACTTACATTTAACTTACATTAAACTTGCATTTAATAAACAAGCAACTGAAAGGTTAAACTATAACTTGATTTTTTAAAAATATATAATAACCTATGAGGAAGTAATTTTAAAAAACACATTCCATATGGTTTACAGAAAAGGGAAGGCAGGAGGACAGAGATATATGCTAGACTTTATTGAATTTTCCTTATTTGTAGTTTTGGCTTTGGCACCATGTAAATATTTTACACAATTATAAAATAAAAATAGGTTTTTTAAAGTATTTTTATTAAAAAAATGAAACAAATAGACCTAATGTATATCCAGTTGGTGGCATAGCAACAAAGAGAGAAACAATTCCAAGTGATATACTCAAACACAGTAATTTGACAGCTCTAATAGGATATAGTCTATGTACAAAAAGAATTAAAAACAATTATTTTTGGTAATCATATTATTGTTGGTAGTGTAAGTATTGTTATTCTGATCCTGCTGTGAATATACTGTGGGATAAAGCAATTGAATAGTTATGAGATTGTCCAATTCCATCATTTCTGGCATTGTTGAGACCCAGGATTCTTAAATCAGATCCATATTTAAGATTGAAGAGTTTAAGTAAAAATTCTGTAGTCCTGAATTTGAATTGGAACCATTTCTGTGAAGTAATGATATGCATATCTCTCCCAGTCCACCGAGAAGATCTAGAAACATTTCCCAACCCAGTAACAATGACCAGTCCTAGTGTCCAGATTGTGGTATCCAAACACCATTTCCCACTAAAGGAGTCTGGGCACCTTAGGAAGTCACTGATTCTGGCTCTGGGGCAGAATGTGTGCAAAATGAGCCTGGAATGTCTTGTAGCAGATAACAAAGAAGTGATCGAAGATTACTGGCAACAGCTCAAAAGTCTCCTCATCAGGAAAAATCTTCAAAATATATCAAAATATATAAAACTTCAAATGTAGAAAACATTTCAAAACTGTTTACATCCATTTTACAATTATACTTAAAAAAATAACCATTGGCTATGCTAGAAAATTATTTTGAAAACTGATAGATAAGAGGGAAAAATCAAATATTTTATCCTGCCTTTCCTATATGACCTGTACCACTGAGTAATCACTAATAGATCGGGGGAAATGTTTCTCTTTATCAAATTATTACAGCTCATACATGAGGAATCACAATATTTTTCAAGGACTCAACTACTGAATCTTGATATTGGTCAATAATGACTGTTGACATGACATAAACAGAAATAACCAGACACCGCACACCTCCTACTAGAAGAAGAAATACTGCCAATGAGACTGTTCTAGCAAAGAAATCAAGCCCGAACTGGAGTAAGTCTCTAATGTACAAAATGTACATATAAACTATATACTAACATGCACAAAATGCAGAGGACATAAGAACATGTTCAAGGACACCACAGGGATGCAATCTGCAAAATCCAGACTGTGGGGAATCTCTACATGACAGATAATCATGCAAGGAATAAATGGAAAGAAAACGGCAATGTATGGATCATATTCGGATTCTGCTTCAAACAAATACACTTTAAAAAATCATGAGACAATTGGAAATGTTAACAACTAACTGGATATTTGAAGACATTGAGAAACCACTGTGATATTTTTAAGAGAGATAATGATTATGATTATGTTTTTAAAAATGCAACCTAATTCTCTAGGAGGGCACATAGATGGGAGCCAAAGAACAAAAGGATTTATGGAAAGTGCAAAGGAGAGATATGCTAAGGAAGCTCTTTTTTTTTTAAGTTTGCAAGAGGATATCTATAGAATAACAACAGATGTCCTAGAAAGCATGCAAAGCCTCTTTCTCTCTGAAGATTCTAGAGCTATTCATAAACTGTTCAACTATTTTATGTCATCAGCAGAGTTCCTCCAGTGAATTACAGCCTTCTATCCACTTTGGGACCATCCATTACAAGATGCAACTAGCAGCCAAGATACAGTTGGCTCATTTCACTAAGTGTTTTCATAAACAGATTTATAATGAGAGAGAAATGCATTTTTATCGATAGTAAGCGGGGCTGCAGAGAACTCCCCCCAGTTATTAGGGAGCTACTATTAATACAGGAGCAATTTACAGAGCCTTCGTCCTACCAGATAGTAAAACAGCCTCCAGCCCTGCTAGCTTTTTAAAATCTACTAAACAATGTGAAGCCACAGTTTCATTTTTTTCTTTCTGGCTGGAGATGGTGGAAATGTTCATCACCCAGTGTGAAGTAATATGTGAAACAGGTGTTTTATTCCCTAGCAGGTAAAATGGGTTTGATTCCTGTGAGATGTAGACATTTCAAGGCTACCAGCAAGAGGTCCAGATGGTGTGTATTTTCATATCTAATATTATATAAAAGATTTCAAATGTATCCTGACTCTTAACAAAACCATAAATTTACAGCTTATTGCCATGCTGAACAGCTCTGGTAGCTACTAATTAGTATTACTGTTTTCGCTTTGCTCTTCCAGGGATCACTAGCATATCTGAGCCTTTCATTTTTAGCTTCCGGTGAAAAGACAAAGAATTCCAGGGTAGGAGCCCATCTCACTTCAGGGCCAGCTGCATGTAGAACAGTAGAACCGTAGGGGATACACAAATGTTTCCGGAGCCACTGGAGAAATGAGGGTCAACCCTCTAAGGAAAAGCACTTCCAACTTTGAGGGCAGAGGTCTGTGCCTAGTTGTTCCCAATTTGGTCATGGAACGATTTCAGAAATAGTGTTGAACGTATTTTAGGAATAATGACACCAAATCGCAAGTATTACTGCAAGTTTATTATGAGCCAGGCAGTTTGCAGATTATGCTACATACACTCTCATTTGATATTCTTAATGGCCCTTGGAGACAGCAGTCAGAGCTCTGTGTTACGCAGGAGGCAACTGAGGCTCAGACAACTTCAGCCACTTACTCGAGGTCTCACTAGTAGCTGAGCCCTCACTCTGCATACGAACAGAATGCTCTCTGGCGGTCCAGAAGGCCCAGGGTCCGTGGTGCACATAAGGAGCCTGGTGGTGAGAGTTCCATGGGATGTAGACAACACTGTGATGGAGAAGGGAAGTCAAGTCAGCCAAGTCGTGGGGCAGAGTTGTTTCCACTCTAGAAAGCAATGGTCTGGGTGGAGATGAAGGGTAATGAGGCAGCCCCTGGCTCCTAACAGCCATGGGCGACGTTTAACCTTCCATGCTCTGGCCTCCCACTCTGATGTGCTAATCAGTGTATCACTCTCAGCTCTGGAAAGGAACACTTTGCTTCCTTCTTAATATTTAATATGCTATACAGAGTGGGGAGAAAGAAAATATAGGAGCTAATAGGGGAAACTGTACGAGCTCGCATTGTTCATTTTATGAACAAGCTCTTGCTTTCTGTGGAGAAGAGTCGGTAAGGCTGATTTCTTCCATCCCGATGCCCCAAGGTTTAAGCTGCGTTGATACCAGCCAATATAAATAGCCCAATCCCGCTTCCTCCTCAAGAGCGTGAAGAGGACAAAGTGATGTAGAAAGAATTCAGGCTGATATTCAGCCACTTGGCTTGGCCATAAAACTGCTCCTGTGAGTTTTAGTCCGTCCCTTCACCTCAGTGGGGCTCAGCGTTCTCATCTCCTAAAGCTTGCATGAACTATGCATGTAACTGAAAAATCAATAGCTTAATGCACATGCTGGTAGCTCCAAAGAGAGGGTTCATCAGAATAATAATAACATGATTGTTTGGGGGGACATGATTGATTGGATAGAAACCCTTGAAAAGAGAGATTTTAGAATCCTTCTTGTGAAAATAAAAGCATGGGTACAATTTGCCATAATCTTACCTGCAAGGCAGACTCTACAATGGAAAGTTAACATAAGAGAACCCTAAAGAAATCTGACCATATTTCTGGGCAAGTTTTGTGGAATGAAGTGCTCTGTTTTCACTTCATGCCATTTAAGCGTTCGAGGTAACAGACACATTGGCATCTTAAATTTAGAGAAGAGCCAAGGGGCCATCACATAAATAACTAAAGCCCTTAATTTTTAACCTCTACAGTAACTCTCGCAGACAAATATAGCTTGGCTTTTACTTATCTTTTCAGTCTGGTCATTTTTTTCACAAGTGAGAAAGATCTTGACCAACAAGGGTCTAAATAGATTTTCCACGTCCACGCTCCACCGAATGCCGAATGAATCCCCCGTCTTCCCACTTCTGTTTGGATGCACAGAAGTCACGAGTGAAAGGCAGGGGTAAAGGTGAGTGGCCCTCCGCGAGGAACAAGTGACCTCCCCGAGTCTAATCCCAGTGTGTGACTCCAGATTCTGCTTCCATTTCTCAGTGATTCTGAGTTTTGTGCCATATCTTCTCCCCCTTTATTTCTGCAATATTTGCACTTCGTGTTCTTATTCTCTTAATGCCTGAGCAATTTGAAACTCTCATATATAGGCAATTCCCAGATCTCGTTCCTAAAGCATTGTGAGTCCCTTTCAGCTTTTCAGAGGCACGTGTGCTGGGAAGGAACGGAGCCCTCCCTGTCAATCCAATTTGTGATAAGGATTTCCCCAGGTGCACCCATTCCATGGTCCCCGTGTTGCTTTGTGCCTGGTTGGCATCCTTTTGGGGAGCATTTGTATTGCTTTTTCATCTCAGAAAAGATACTCTAGTCACAAACCAGTCATCTGCCTGTTAAGCTGTATTTAGAACAAATCACTCTGAAGCAAAACAATGACAACGACAACAAAAGAGCTACACTTCTTTTTTTCTAGACTTTTAACAAAATGTTTGATGTTGTGGAGATTTCCAAACAATTAATGTGAAATTGGGGACTGTTGTTCGCATGATTTATTTACCACATAGAGAGAGCTCAGCTGGAGTGCTGCTGTGGCGGACGGTCCCAATGAAATTTTCGCGGAGAGTTGGAAAATCAGTGAACTCTTTCCTCCGAAGCTGTACATTTTTGAAGGACAAAAGTAACCAGGAATCACAGGGCTTAAAATCCACCAGGTACAGGGGAGTCCACCTCACGCCACCAAAGGGGACACACTGCTTTGAGCACTTGATTCCGTATTCACGGCTGGTGGGTTATTTCAAACAGGGATCTCTTGCGGGTTGACAAATATACTAGGGTTTTGCATTGTCCTTCATGTCGTAGATCGGGGGCCTATCCTTGTGCACGCGTGTGCGTGTCTACGGAACAAGGCCAAGAGAGGAGGTTGGACAGCAAGCACATTTTACGGAAGTGAAAGACCCAAACCTGGAAAACCCCAAACTCTCATAAGCTTGACTAATCCCAAAGGAAATACTCAAGAAGAATCCAACCGATTTCTCTCGAGCACTTTTTCAAAATCTCAGTACAGACCACGTGAGGTGGGCCAGATTTCCATTCCACAGCACAGGGCAAAAAGAGGCCAGGAATACAAAAGAGCAACGGTACCACCCAAAATAGTAAAAATGAAATAGAGAATGTGTGAAGTTAGATGCTTGATTTATGTGTGGAAAACCAGCACCGAGAATATTGTTATGGGCCTGGCTCCTGGAGGCAAGATTTGTTAGCAAAAACTGTCTCTAAATATTTATGCTCAGCGAAATAATTGCTAAATAATTCCAGTTCTCAGCTGGAAATCTAGGATCAGGACTAGCCGACATTGGTAGATCTGTGAGATGGTATATTGGTATTTTATCCAGCAATACTCTTGCTCAGTGATACTTTTAACTTTCAGCATATAATTAATATCCTTTTACAAAAGGCTTTTCACGGCCCCACATAGGAAGTCTTCCTTTGGAAATATTTCCCTAAAATAAACAAAGCACTTAAAGCAGTCCATTCAATAGCATTTGTTTTCGGGTTATTAAAGACATACAGAGTTTTGGCTTTCACACTGTGTGCCTCCGTGGACTCTTTGATTTGCTGAGCCTTGTTTTTGGAGCAGTGCATTGAAAGTGGGGATAGCAGTGGCCTCTTTCTTCGTCTACCTTCCTGAGAATCGGCATATGTTTCTAACATTCTTTGGATGGCCCTGACTGGTGCTTAGTGAACCCAAGCTTAAAAGCAGGACTCCAGTCTGCAGGGACTCTAGAAGAAAATATTTTGTACGAGCCAAGAGATAAAGAGGAAGCTTCATCTCTTACTTCAACTGCCAGAGAAACACAGAGAGATTCTCACTTTTTTCTCATATCGGAACAGGGGACTTTTGTGGGGTTTTGGCCCAAAATAGAAATAGTCTACATTTAAAAGGCATCCGTTGAAATGAAATCCTGTACTTAGATGTCTTTTTTTTCCCCGTCTTGGACACCATAAACCTGTTTTTAAAAAATCATATAAAGGAGACGTAGAGTCTAACGTGGTCTCTGCCCTAAGCAAGTTCTGTGATAGGTTGCTTCCCCTCTTCCTTTCTTTGAGCTCATTTCCTCATCTGTGCATGACAGACCGGATGTGACATCTGGTGAGCCTTTCCAGTTAGCTCTAGCCTTCGATAATTCATCTCTGACTTAAAAACCATGCTGCAAAAACAAAAAGAATAACAGAGGGGAAAAACCGATGAAAGAAACCATCTCCTTTGGAGACTGGGAGGGGTTGATGTAAATGTTTTATTTTTATGGTGTATAGGAGAGACTTTGACCTTGGCCCTTGATTTAACTATGCCTCCCTTGAGAAGCCCCGTCATGAAACGTTGGTAAAGAGCAAGGGCCCCAGAGTCTCCCTGCTGACTTCCTAACCCATGGCACCTGCTTGCCATCTGGGCAAGTTACTCAACTTCTCTGTGCCTCAGTTTCCTCATCTGTATAAATGGAGATAATAAATAATAAAGTCAGCCTCAAAACGCCACTTGAGGATTAAACAAAGTCACATGATAGAGCACAGGGCTTGGGACAGAATAAAAACTCAGTGTTATCTGTTGTTACTGTTTCTTGACTCTAGCATTCTGAGCTACAGGAAAACAATGTATCGATGTTAACCAAAAGGTATTTTGAGGAAAGGGTAGAGAGAGAAATTATGTAGCTAGAGCAAATAAATGTATATGGTTTCCTATGCTGTTTTTTTTTTAAGAGACTAGGAAATAGGTTTTTCTCTCTGTACCAGACAAGAGATACAGAGATGAAGCTTTGCAATCTAAAACAGATCTATTTTGTCTACTAATGCAGAAATAACATCATGTGCATTTCGAAGGCTCTGGATCTGTTTAAATCAATTAAGATAAAGTTAATGTATTTTAATATCTGAGCTCTTTCCTTATCAAGGTAGCTCTGCAATGTTTTCTTCTCAGAGTCCAAGGTGATGAAAAATGACTCATTTATTCTATTACATCTTATAACGGTGGCTTCAAGAATTTTTTTGTTTTATTTTGTTTTAGTTGTGAGTTTACAAGAAGACTTTACGTGCCTCTAAACTGCTGTCGGTTTTCCTACCACAATACTCAAGGGCATTTGTCTCCTTCAGGCTGCTATTGTTTCCAATGTGGAGATAAACGTGCACTTGATAAAACTATTTTAATGATGCTAATGTTAATACTTTGGTAGAATACTTTATCTGCTAGTAATAGCTTTAAAGAGTTTGTTGAGATTTTGTCATCTCATACATTTTAATAGAATATTAGGTTTGTAATTAGCAAGAAAAATACAGTAGCTCCACCTTCACTTCCTTCACAGTCACGTAATGATTACCAGTGGAATGTTTGCTGTTTTGTACCCTTTGTAGGCCAATCAATATTTTGGTGAATGGAGAAGTCTGAAGCCTAGAATTGTAGTGTAAACAACTGAGAAACATTAAAAGTATGCTAAATATTATAGCCAGTTGATTATGTAAATTTAAACAGTGTGGGGGAAAGGAATTGCTTATTAAATTAGTCTGTTTTTAGTTCACTGTGGCATTGTTTATTATACACCATAGCCGGATATTTCATGAATAGACTACTTTTACAACCTGGAGGTTTTGGGAATGCCAGCCGACTCATGAAATGGTGTATGGGCTTAGAGGCCGTGATGGAGATAATTTATCTTATGACCATTTCTGTTATACATCGTACAGACCAGGCCTTCTGTGGGGTGGCTCTGATGGATAGTTCATTTCACTCCGAGCACCTGTTACATCAATCTGAAAATTGGTTGATTCTTAGCGGCAGCCTGATAGTGGTCTTCACAGAATCAGCAGCGGAAGGTTTTCTGCCAAGAATTAAATGAACCCATCCCACCCGTAGTAGACTGGATTTGCCAGCTGGGGGGGTATCTACAAGTTTATGACTCAAGAGAATACGGAGAGAAATCTCAATCAAAGTGACAGAGTGACCTGGGAAACATCTTTCACTGATGGGTTAGAAACTCAATTGCAATCTTAGAAGGAGAGACCTGATCTCTCAAGCAGGATACAGTTTGAGAACTGTTAATAGAAAAAGAATAACCAAAGAATAATAAATTGGCATTTCTGTTGTTTAGAAGTCAAAAAGGATGACCCACATCAGACTGTTGTCTTTCACAATAAATCCTCATTTTGAAGACTTCTCAGTCTACCAAGTCTGATGCTACTAGACCTGCGTGTTCTATTTCTCAATTCCTCAGATTTCCCAGTAACTCTGATTTGCATTTGGCATTCACTCTTCTGCTTCTTCTCTACTTAGAGGTCATTCCATCCACCAACCTGGCCCCGTTAGCTGTCTATAAGAACAGAAATTCATCTATTCTTCCAAAGTTCTAGCTCCATGTAGCTCCTGTCCACATGAGCACTCTCCCTTGCACCTTCTCTCCCTTGGCATAATTCCTTCCCGTCTGCCCCTAGTCTCATAGATAAAAGGGCCTTCTCTTGTTCCAACTCTGCTCCTGTATATTTCCATCTATTTTCTCCTGCACAGCCACTGAGGCTCTTGAAAAAGGCCTTCCCAGTCCCTACTCTTGTTTCCTCAGTGCTTGCTTATACCCGAAGGCCATACATTCTGATTCTGGTGCCTGTCATTTCATGGAAACTGTAACTTTGAAAATTGCCAGTGACACTTTCATGAACAAATCCAGGGCCTTCTCTCAGCTCAACTCTCCATCTTTCTGTATCATGTGAGTCTAGGCCCACTTTTCAATCTGGAAATTCCTTCCTTGGCATTCGATCTCTGATTGTAATCTCTGATTGCTGCTTTTATGTTTCCTTTGCATTTCAAAAGTACTTCATATGTATATATGCTGTGTGTATATCATCCAGAACTTTAATGGGCTGAGTATGTGGTAGTTGCCATTTTCCAGATGAAGAGGTGGAGGCTGAGGGAGCTCAATGACTTGCTCAGAGTCACATGCCTCACTACTGGTGGAGTCAGGATTTGATAGCAGGCCTAACTCCAAAGCCCTGTCCTGTACAGTCTTTAGCTAACACATTCAGAGAACTCTGAAATGTTTTCTTCTCAGAGCCCAAGGTGATGAAAAATAGACTTATGTATTCTTTTGCGTCTTCTAACTGTGGCTTCCAGATATTTTTCAACTAGTGAGATTGTGGAGCCACGAGCAATATCACTGGAACTCTTCCACCTTCCAAGCCAGACACTTCATCAACAAATCTACCTGCATCTGGACCCACATTTTCTGCTTTTCCTCCAGGTACAGTAGAAGAGCAGTGCCTTTCATGTATGCTCTGGGTCCCTCTTAGGTTGCTTTCTTAAGGTCTTACCTCCTCTGTCCCAGTTCCGTCATCATTTCCCCCACTGTTGCGTCAGCGTGATAAACGTGCGAGTCTGCTCTGCTCCCTCCCATTCTACAAGCGGTCCTCTCCTGTGACCAGGTCCCGTTGCAGCTTCTGCCCCATTTCTGAAGAGATTCTCAAGAGTCAACTGCCTCCATTACTTCACTTCTCATTTATGTTTCAACCTATTTTGTTCCGGCTTATGTCCCTACTACTCAACTGAAACTACTCTTGACTGGGTTTCCAAAGACCTCCCGGGGATGGCTTCAGTGCGACCCTCCGGTCCTCATCCTACTCTCCTGCTCAGCCATTTTCCAGCTCCTTAATCCACTGCCATACCGCCACACAGTCCTGGTTTTCCTTCTACCTCCCTGGCTGCTCCGTCTCAGTCCCTCCGCTGGCTCCTCTCCTTCTACGCCACTGTGAAATGCTGGAAAGTCCCAGGGCTTAGTCTGTGGCCCTTTTTTATTTCCTCTCTACTTCCATTCATCATGGATGATTTCATCCAACATTGTAGATTTAAATACCACTGATTTGTGGTAATTTCAAATTGATACCTCTGACCTTAATTTTTCATCAGGATCCAGGTTTATCTATCCAACTAGCTATTGTTCAACATTCTGATTCAGATCTTTTTTTGTTTTTTTTAAGATATATTTATTTATTTGCGAGGAGGAAGAGGGAGAGGGAGACACAGTCTTAGGCAGACTCCACACTGAGCACAGGGCTCGACGCTGGGCCCAATCTCACCACCCTGAGATCACCACCTAAGCTGAAACCAAGAGTCAGTCCCTTAACCGACTGTGCCACCCAGGTACCCCCCCCCAATCAGATCCTCACTGACATTTTAAGCTTACCATACCCAAATGAGAAATCACATTCACTTACCCCAAACTGGCCCCTCAGTAATCTTCCCAGTCTCCGTAGATTGTATTCTCACCCCCTCAGCTCCTCCGTGCAGAAATCCAGGGGTCCTCTTTGGCTCTTCCCTCTTTCTCATACCCAACATCTAATCCATGAACAGTCCACTCATTTCAAATAATATTTTGCTTCCATCCTAATTTCCAGTTGCATGCCACAGTTTTAGCCCCACTTACTTTAATATTTACCTTTGAACAGACATCTCACCTTCTACCCTTGCCCCATCCAGTCTGTTCTTCACGTGGAAGCCTGTATGTTAAATCATAATCTAAACATGCCGTTTCCTTTAAATCCTTTAAAGTGATTTCCCATGCATCTTAGCATAAAACCCTACTCCTTCTCATGGTTTCCTTCCCTCCTCTGTCCCGTGCCCCTTACTTCCTCTCTCACAGTCCTCCAGCCATATTCACTTCTTTTCTATTCCTTGTGCACATCCCTTTCTTTCATGCCTCAGAGCCTTTGCACATGCTGATTCCTCTGCTTTGACAGCTTTTCACAGAGTTGAATTCTTTAAGTTTTAGTTAAAATGCACTCTTGTCAGAGATGTCTATCTCGATCACCTTATAAAAAGTGGCCATCCCACTCTCCAAATGGTCTCTAGCACATCCTCCTGTTTATTTCCTGCAGAGTTGTTATCAGAGTCTAAAAATGTCTTCTTTGTTCAATTATTTATTGTTTGTTCTCTGTCTCCACCCTCTAGAATGGCACTGTCTGAGAGAACTTTCTGTGATATTGAAAATATTCTCCTCTGCTATCCCTTATCGCAACAGTTAGCCACATGTGGCCATTGGTCACTTGAAATTTGACTAGTGAGACTGAGGAATTGAATTTTTAATTTTAATTAATTTAAATTGAAATGTAAATAGCCACATGTGGCTACTGGCTACAGAAAGCTCTCAGATGTATGTTCCATGAAAGCAGGGATCCTACTTTCATTTGTTCATTGCCACACCCCCAATGTTGACAAAAGTACCTGTAACACACGTGATGCTCAGTGATATCTGGTTAATGATAAATGAGTGAATGAGTGATTCCTGGTGGAGCTGAAATTCTGGGAGAAAAAAGAATGGTTCCTAATTGTGGCATGCTTTGCAAGTAATATAACCCTCCTTCCAGAGATGCGTTTGGACTGTATATGCCTTTCCTGAGTTCTTTAATTAGGATTCCAAGAGAAGAACCCAATATTGTAAATTAAATTTTTGACCATGTTGAAAACATGCTTGATTCTCTTGCTGTGTTTTGTTAACCAGGGATACAGTTATGCTATCTATGGAGTTATCATACGTAATTAATGAATTAATCAATTTACTTAATTCACAGGCAGAAAGGTATTCTGTTTTCTAGTGTTGTCTACTAATTATGCAGTAAATCAAGGCTTTGAAGAGTTTCAACAACCATTCATTTTTTATGAATTAATCTTTCTTTGGCTTTCTTCTCTAGGGGTGAGCAAATAATGCAAACATAGACCCAAGGATACATGAAGTCTGAATGCTAAGAGCAGGCTGAGATGTAGCTGAATATAAAAAATATATGGAATTAATTTTCAAGTGTTGTACTAATGTCACTGGGCACAGACAGGGTCAGTCTGCGCCAAGAGCAGGCAGGACCCTGCAGTGCAAAGACAGATAAGTAGTAAGGCCTTGCTTTCTTAGAGAAAGATGCTAAATTAAACATATAATCAGTTTTAAAAAAACACACACATGAAGAAGAATATACAAGCAATAAATAAAATAAGAAACAGAATTCATGGCTAAAGTACATCTTTGCCAATTTTGATGTTAATATCTACCTATGAATAATACCACTATTCTGCTGCTATGCTACCATTTTTTGAGAGCCTACTGCGTGCCAGAAACTATACTAAATGTTTCACATACCTGGTTTTATTTAATAATCAGATCAATTCTATATGATGGATATTAATTTCTCCATTTTGTAAGGGATAAAACAAGCTCAGTGTAGACCCGTAGTTTGTGAATGGTGGAGCTGCAATCTGTCCCCAAATAAATCTGATTAAAAAGCTTGAGCTTTTAAAAAGAAAAAAATTCACAATCTGGTATTCTCTATGGCATTCAAATACAGACACATGGGAGTTTCTAGGTGTGTGGAACATGATCCAGTTTTGATTATAATATTTTTAAAAAGTTGTCCCTGTTTTTCTGATCCAATTGTCAGTTAACATTCATGGTCTAAAGCAAAACAAAAGTAGGTCGTATAAATTAATAAGGCAAGTTAAGTGTGAGGCAATATGAAGTGGTGAGACCTGCAGCAAAATGAAAAAATGTATGCCCATCTGGTGGCCTCAAAGTTCATTTTAAGCTGTTGTTATAGACTGAATTGTGTCTCCCAGAGAAGGTATTTTGAGGTACTGACTCCTAGTACCTCAGGATGTGACTTTGGTCAGATAGAGGGACACTGAGCATGTAATTAGTTAAGATGAGGTCACGAGGGGTAGGGAAGTATGGTGGTGAATATGGTTGGTGTCCTTAGAAGAGAAGAGCCCCAGATAGGGAGGTAGGGAGAATGCCACATGAACACGGAGATGGCAGTTATGCATTGATAAGCCAAGAAATACCAAATAATGCTGGCGAACCACCAGAAGCTTGAAAGAGGGAAGGATAGAGTCCCTGCAAGTTTCACAGAGAGGGTGACCAGGCTGACACCTTGATTTTGAACTTCTAGCCTCCAGAACTGTGGGAAAACAAATGCTTGTTATCTCATGTCAGCCCGTCTGTGGCGCTTTGTCACAACAGCCCTAGGAAACGTGTACGGATGCGCGGAAAGGACCATCCATTGTCTAGATGAACATATCAAATATAGTTGATTTGAACCAACTTCAGCCCTTGACACAATGATCTACAGGGCAAATATAGCCATTGGTGATGAATAAATAACAGCAAATGAACGCATAGCTCTGAATTTCTCTGATCTTATATAACAAAGTACAGAGCATTTAGCATGTGAGATATACTGCACTGAGTGCCTTGTAAGTTTTAACTCATTTATTCCTCATAATAATCCTCTTCATTAGGAATCAATACGACCATCTCCATTTTCTACAGGGGGATATTTAGACACATAGCGGTTAAGTGACACCCATGATCACACAGTCAGTAAGTGGCAGAGCTGGGATCGAACCTAAGTAGTCTGGTGCTGGAGTCCATGCCCTTGACCAAGGTACCTGAAGACGGACATCATTCATCGTCAACACTCTACCTCCACCCTTAGTTTTAGTGACTGTACGTGAATGTTACACTCTCCCTACTCCATCCAGTCTGTCACAGAGGCTCTGATTGCCATACTCCCTTCAGGGATACTCAGGATCTTTTGATTTGCTTCCTTGATATGGAGAGGGAGTAGCATTAGTTCAACTGGTCCCTTTCTGTAATAGCCCTGACTTACTCAAAGATTGAAGGAAGGCATTCTGATGGTTGCTAGCAACACCTATTCCAACCATATATTAAAAACCTGGGGGATTAACTCTCTGAAGAGCTCACTGGATCTACCACGAAGCAGAGTGGAGCCAAACTCCCTCTAAGTTTTTTGTTATCCCAACACACAATTACCTTGATACATGTGGACAGGCCTTTTGGAAGGGCTACGTGGAAAGTCTGCAGTGAACACTAAGAGTGTAACACATGCTCGTCTCTTCTGGGGGATCTGCCTTTCTTCCATGCTTGGGGCCCTATAACTGACTCACATCTGGGATCTGGTGAGGGGCTACAGGTC
This sequence comes from Ursus maritimus, assembly GCF_017311325.1. Taxonomy (NCBI): domain Eukaryota; kingdom Metazoa; phylum Chordata; class Mammalia; order Carnivora; family Ursidae; genus Ursus; species Ursus maritimus. Next base: position 34,365,632 of record NW_024424453.1, read on the forward strand.
TCTAGGGGAAGGTCTCAAGTTGGGGGGTCTAGTCACCAGACCTAGGGTGGTTTTGATTGTTTATTAAATAAATCAAGACAGACTGAAGGGTGGTTGCTTATTAATTTTAATCCTTATAATCCCACATTTCATTAAGTACATCTGAGGTTATCTGTAAGTCAGAGTAGCCTCAAAAATTCTGACTGCTTCACCAGCCTTGATGCCTACATGCAGTTGGCACCTGGTCTCCCATGCTCACTGAAGTTAGGGGTTTCTACTGTAGTCCTTTTCATGAGTGTTGCCATCCTAGAGAGCAGAGCCAAGAGAGTTCCTTCTGTGATTTTGTGCTCATGGCCTTGCTGAATGAGACAACCTTCTGGGCCCTCTAGGAAGGCCTAAGTGGGGAGTGAGTGGGCAGAAAGTACCTAGTAAAAACAAACCAGCACTTCAGCCTCTCTGTCTTCAAATTCATTCCCCTACATTTGCAGTTCTGAAACTCGAACATGCATCAGACTCTCCTGGAGGGCTTGTTAAAGCAGATGGCTGTGTTCCACCCCTAGAGTTCCTGAAGTCTGAGAGTCTGCATTTCTAACAAGTTTCCAAATGATGCTGATGGTCCAGGAACCACACTTTGAGAACCATTGTTCTAAATTAAGTCATAGGCGTTCTAGTCATTCAATATAATTCACCAAGGAAAGTATTCAATCTAGGTTTGCATTTTCCAACCTAGAGAGTTTTTAGAACCACAGCCAGCTGTCTGAGCTAACACACTGAAGGCAAACATTCTGAAGGCACAATCATACCAAAGAATTCAGACGAACCCATATTTTTTGATCAAGTACCTTCCAAATTCATCCCCATGAAGAAAGCTCAGCCTACTTTGGTGCATATTAGCAAGTTGTGCCACTCCTTTCTTTGCTCTGCCTCCGGATTTCTCACCGCAGTCCAGGCTGAGATCAGACTCTGAACACTGGCCTGTAACAATTGCAGGGGTGGGCCTGGGGGACAGTTGGGGCAGCTATTATTAGTCTCCTCTTTGCCTCCTCCCAGCAACAGAGGCAGTACGGGAGCATCTCATGGGAATTTTTCAAAGGCTGTTGGTGAATTCAGGGTATTGCAAGCACTCTGAATTCTCTCCAGGTGTCACCATTCCTATTGTGGGGAGTCAGGCCACTACTTAACCTTCACATAAAAGCTTTATGTGGCTGTGAATTCAACTGTCATAATCCAGCAACCTTGTGAATCTTACTCTGGGCTTTGTTTTCTTGGCGGTCTTAGCCCCTTACTTAAAAGAGGCAAGAGATTCTTTCGACTGAGGACAGTCTCTGAATTTCATCTGGAGCCTTGAGGCAAGAATGCATGTATTTCAATTTACCATCCTCTTACTTTAAAGACAGTCAATGATAATTTCACTCCAGTCCCACCATTCCTAGTGCCTTTTAAGTCGTTCTGTGAATTGAAACACATACCCTAGATTTTCATTCCCAATGGGCATAAAATGCTGAGTATTCAGAGGCAACACCTTACTTATTTTGTCATATTGTGTCTCAGTGTCTTTTGCCAAATTATCAGTTCCAAATATTACACATTTTCCTGATGGTGTTGGCTGTTTCCTACTCCATATTTCAATTTTTGTATCAGGGTGCTTTCGTTGCAAACAAAAGATCCCGAGTAAAAAGAATGTATGGTCTAACTACATGGGTATTAGATAGCCCTTAGAACAGAGCAAAATCTCAAATTCAAGCTTTGAAAAGTACTAGAACCAGAAGAGCTCTGGAGAAGTAGGTAGCAAAAATTAACAGGCGATCTCTTGAGGGGAACATGGCCAAAATGAATGAGCCACAACTAGTTTTGGTCTTTGAGGAGTTGTCTTTGAGAAATTCAATATTCACATTCCAGGACGAAGGATACTAATGTCTCCTTAACCATGTGCCCACTCATTTGCCAGGAGCTGTCATGGCACCTTGATTAACAGTCTCACCAATTGTGTTCAATTAGGGAGGAGGCAGGGTTAGGGATGTTTATTCCCAGAAGAAAGAGGAAAAGACGCTGAGCAAGTCGCAGTGTGCAGCGTCCACCCCAGTCACTGGGCATATTAAACACCTCCCGGCTATGTGAATGTGTAAGTTGTGACAGTTTTACATATATCCAGGATCTTTATTTTACCCACATTTTTGGCTTTGAGAAAGCCTACTTTCTGCACTTTGTTCTTTTTCTGGCTACTGCGAGTGCAAAATCATATGTACCTTCTTAATAAATCACAGCATATTTTCGGGACAGCAAAATGAAGACGGACACAAGTGGGTTTTAATATCCAAGAGTGTAATAGTGTAAATCTCCCTTTAAACTTAAACCATATGGGTTTACAGAGCTGTTGAAAATAAGCCTGAAAGGCATTAATAGCCTTGACTAAATAGAAACAGACATCAAGCTAAGCACACAAACAGTCGGAAAACCAATGGGATGACAGAGATGTACAATAAATACAATCAAAAAGACTCAATCAAATGTAGAATGCAGCACATCAAAGGTAAAACCTTTACCTATTATTAATTATGACAGTAATTTCTATCTCATAACATTTCACATAGCAACTGTAACCAAGAACATCTGCATTTTAAACTGAAGGTGCCTCATATGCTAAAGGGAGGCAGGATGTAAGCACATCTTCCAGGAGCTAAGAAAAATGGTTGTGTGACATCCAAGCTTTCGTACATACCACCTCTTGCCCTAATATGATGGAGAAAAATAACATCTTCTGTACAATGGTACACAATTCCAGATAGAGTCTGGACAAGAAGAGAAGGTGATGAAAGGGTCCTAAGTTTCTTTAGTTACATATTCTATGTGTTATATTTCAATAAATGCCATTAAAAAAATAATAAAAAAAATAATACCTTCTTTTCATAAGTACCATTCAACCAAAGTATAAATAATCATAAACACCTTTCAGCTAGAAATAAACAAAGACATGTCTGTTCAATTAAACTTCTGCTTCCCAGAATTCCCTCGTGTCCATTTACACCAATCTGCAGAATCCTTGTACTTGCTTCTCAAGTCCTTAGCCCCATGTTGTAGGCTTGTGGTCTCCATGTTCACTGGCCAAGGCCTTGTTCTTGATCTTTTACAAGTAAATATTAGGTTAGTCATATAAGAGCTCCTGGTGGTTAAGCTAATTTTTCCTGAAAAAACCATTAGTTAGTGCTTAGCTTGGGTATCTGGGTCATGACCAATTTCCTATAACAACTATTAATAGAATGCATCCTTTTTTTTTAGGGTGCACTGTGGGCCGAACATGTACTAACCATTTTATGCACATCACCTCTAGCTTTCCTTACTCTAGTTCTATCTGGTAGTCCTGGCAGTGGACATCTTTTGTTTTGATAATTCTCTGTATGAGTCCCACCTTCCCAAGGTATAAACAGCTGTCTGCTCCCCAGGGCTCCTCAGCAGCTGGGGTAGGGCTATGTCATAAATTCAACCTAACCGATATAGCCATGCAAAAATGCATTCAGGGGCACCTGGGTGACTCAGTCAGTTAAGCGTCTGACTCTTGATCTTAGCTCAGGTCTTGATCTCAGTTGTGAGTTCAAGCCCCATGTTGGGCTCCATGCTTGGGTAGAGCCTACTTTAAAAAAAACAAAAAAAAACCACTGCATTCAGAATTGAGTGATCTGAGATAACAGACTCTGCATTGGGGGGGGGGAGGCAGCATTCATTTCGCTGGTGTGGCGGAAGCAGAAATGGGTGGCAGTGGTGAATTCAAGAGAGTCCCTGTCAACTTGGGCTCCGGAGGCGTCTATAGTGGTGGCGTTCTTATTCATCCAGTTCTTCCTCTTGGCTTTGGGTGCTGTTCATTGTTCCTAAAACTTAAGAATTAAGCCTATTACTTCATCACTCCTACTGATTCTATGAGCTACCTAATATCCTTTAAAATATTCAATTTCACCTTAAAATAGCCAAAGTAGATTCTGTTACTTGCAACTAAGACCCCTGAGCAATATAATACTGTTAGTACTATACTCCTTTTAAGCTTGAAATAAATTGAGGCACATGAAAGTTAAGTAATTTGTCTTAATCCTACACAAAGAATAAGTGTTGGAGGTAGAATTGGAATTGGTGGCTTTTTTAAAAAAAATATTTTATTTATTTATTTGACAGACAGAGAGAGAGCACAAGTAGGCAGAGCGGAAGGCAGAGGGAGAGGGAGAAGCAGACCCTCGGCAGAGCAGGGAGCCTGATGCGGACTCCATCCCAGGACCCTGGGATCATGACCTGAGCCGAAGGCAGACGCTTAACCGACTGAGCCACCCAGGTGGCCTGAAATTGGGGGATTTTTAATATTTCCTACCTTTAACTCTTTAACATTTTGAATTGTTACCAATCATATAGTCCTTGGGATATAGTTGTGTCTGATCCTGTTCAATGACAAGTTTTTAGACCATGACAACATGGTAAGCCATAAGAGGAGGAAAGAGATCCTAAAAAAGAAAATATCTTCATGGTCTCGAGAGTTACACTGCAGAAGCCAGGAAGAAAGGGAAGCTCCTAAGTAGTCTGGGCTAGAAGAAGGAGAATGGATGTGCAAAATAAAGGGTTACAGATTACGCTCTTTTTCATAGAGATTTCCATTTGATGCACGTTCATTCTGGCCATGTCTTTTGCAAAACATAGTCTGAAAATCAGGGAATACCATTATAGGTGACAGCAGTACTCCTCAAGCTCTCATATCTTCATGAAAGAACTGCAGGTCTATGTCTTCAGGTATTCGGCTCAGATAAATTAAAGTTGTCAGAGCGTGCGCTGTCTAAATTGCTTCTAATTTGCTAACGATATTGTCCCCCTCCACCACCACCGCCATTGTACCTTGTGTCCATGTTTCGAGAACACAGCCCTATTTTTCTGTGTCATGAGGGACTCTTCCAGCTTGCATCATTACCGAAGGCTTCTGAATCTCTTCTTGCTTATCTTTCCCACATATTGTTTGGAGTTGGAGTTATATAATTCCCTAGAAATGCTTTGTTCAGTGTCATTTGACTTTGAATTTGGCTTCTTCTCAAGGATCAGTGAAATGAGTTTTGAGACGTCCATGTTCTGTGAATAGGCAAACATTCTTGGTTTCTAAAAATTAGCAACTTTTGTTTGTGCTCTCAGCGAATCGCTTTGTGTCAAGAACCTTTAATTGCTTTTCCTTGTTCCTTTATTAATTAGATATTTAAATGGGTCTTTTAAAACTAAAGTTCCCATTATTATATTTAAATCATGCTTTCATTATTATTATGTATGAATTATCCATCATTTTTAAACTTCAATTACTTTTTTTCAATGGAGATTGTGCACTGCAGAAAGTGCCTGAAAAGAATATGGTCCAAATTGGTAGAGATGAGTTTTTCTCTTTCTTAAGGCCTCTCTAAGGACCATAGGTTCAGAAACTTAAACAAAAAATTCCCAAACTGATGACGGTCAAGCTATGGTAACAATTGGAATATACTCAGGACAAGAGAACTTACTCCACATCTTCTAGTGAAGGGAAGTTTATAATTAGACGCTGTAAGAACAAAAAGGAAAGAGGAGATGATGAGAAGCCCAGATATTAACAACAGCAGAAAGTTGCTCTCATCCCTAAGGCTGGAAGGACAGATGCGAGAGGTGGTGTCACCGGAGCCCACGTGCCCGGGCTTCCCTCTAGAGAGTGGACCAGAGAGGACACGCAGACCCTGCTGGAGACACAGCTCAAAGCAGGAAAATGGGGAGAAATACACTGGGTTTTCCCCTGCTTCCACATCCACTTCCTGCCAGGACCTCGCACGGATGGGCTCGACCTGAAAGCCAGTTGGCAAAGGAACCTGGGAAATCTACATCTCAGTCCACTGAGGCACATAGCCTAGCGAGGGATGGGTGGGAAATCCTCCGAACAGCAAACAGCAACCTGAGGAAAAGTCTAGAACTAGAACAGGATTATGTCTGAAATCACTTCCCCTTATTCTTTTGCCTGTAGGTTATTGAATGGAGCTTTCTGGAGGCAACTGTTCTGTGAGGGTTCTCACTGTATAAAAAGCTGTTCTGATAATACATACAAAACATTCTCTTATGTCATCAGATTATAGTTATTTTTTAAATATTAGTTTATTTGCCTTGCCTTATGATGAGCTATTTATTTTTCTTTCTTCTATATATAGAACTCAAGATAGTATCAGTGCTAATGAAGTCTTATAATAACAATTATTATTAGCATGCTCTTATTCCATAAACTGGCAAGTTTCCGGTATGCCTTCAACTCCATTCCCATTATTATAATCATGTAATGTCTAGCAATAACATCACATTAAAATTTCAAAGAATTTTTTTCTGTTCCCTGACAAAATAAAATCTTTACTTGTTTTACAGATTGAAATTCCTATTTTTAGTCATCAAATTGGGCAGATAAAAAGAATTTTCTGGTTGATAATGCTGAAGGGAGTAAAAGGGAAGTGTGGTAAAGGATATTTTAGGTAAGTGCTGAGTGATGGTCAGTGACCAAGGTGCGCCAAAGGCAAGTGGGAGACAGTGGTGGTCAAGGGACAGAAGGTGACAGGGAGCTGGCGGTGAAGACGGAGGGAGGGGGCATTAGGTTATTCCACATACATTTAACAAGCCCCCACCACATGCCAAGCACTGTCCCAGCTACCAGCAACAGAGGGGAAAAACAACAGAGACACACACACTATGTTTCTGTGGATCTTCTCTTCCAGTGTGGGAGAAAAAAAAATAACAAAGCAAGTTTAGAATCTATAATCATTTCAGGTAGTGGTGTTATAAAGAGGAGGCACTATTTGCTGAATGGGCCCCTTGAAGGGAATGGCCAGGAAATTCCTCTCAGAGATGGCTTTGCTACTGAGACCAGAATGGGGACCTCAGGAAAGAGCATTCCAGACAGGACAGAATCCTAGAAGCCACAACAAACTTGGCATTTTTTGAGCAATCCAAAGGCAGCCACATGGCTTGAACACAGGGAGGGAGGGAGAGAGGAAATGGGTTGGCTGCTGCAGCAGCTGCATTTTATTAAACCCACAAATTAGGGTGGAACCATTATTCCAGGATGACTGTTAAACAGATAACACGGGGATCGTAAAGAAGGAATTCCACTAACGCATGCCATGGCGTTAGGTGCGTAGAGGACACGAAGATGACTATGGCACGGTTCCCGCCTCTCAGGACACACAGCTCGAGAGGGAGAGACCAGAATAAAAAAACCACTCAGGACAAGAGAGACACATGCATAGTGTAATGGTCGTGGAGAAGAAAACCATTCAAATAAGGCAGTAAGCAATTTAAAGACGAAGACGTTATTTTCATAAAGAAATTTAAGATGGATTGTGATGCTTCAAACGTTGAATGAGATAATTCCACCTGGGGCACGTGTGGCAAGGGATCATTTATGCCCTCTCCTATCAAACCAGAGTGTGGGCCATAGAGTTTTGGAGCTCAAAAGGACGCTAGTTATCACTGAGTTCAAACCCTTCATTTTTCTAACGAGGATATACAAGAGGTCAAACTACTAGCTCATGGTCAGTAAACTGACACCTGCCCATGAATCGTTAGAACATATCTTGCTTCTCTTTTGCATATGATAACGACATGGTCATCAGTATCAGCTTTAACCAATACTCCACATATTCTGAAACACAATTTAAAGGTTTAGTTCATCTGATTTCATTCATTCATTCATTCATTCATTCAACAAATATTTATGGAAAAGATGCCTTTCACATGCCATTGAACACCTATTTTATGCTAAGCATCTATATGCTACTGAACATTTTATGCTAATCACTGCACTCCTACACAGTGAATCAAAAAACCAAGTTAAAAACATACAGTTGTTATTTCCCCCTAACGGAATGTAATGGAAAGTAAGAAGTCATTATAAGTAGAACCATAATTTTCCCAAAGCATGACAGTAATTCTGGGCTTCCTGTCTATAAATAGGTTGGTCCACTCTAAATGGACCCCACTGCACTTCTTTAAATCACACTTACTAAGTAACCATCCACAAACAGCTGATGTTAGAATTGCATGATCTAGATGAGCAAACTTCATGCTAGGGCACTTAAAGATATGTCTGTGGGATGACTAATAGACTATCTGGAGAGTGAAATGCTCAGCTGCTCAGAATTCTTAGCAGGTCTCTGAATTCTGTCTAAAAATATTGGCAGCAACATCTGCCCTCATTGTCGACGCATGCTGAGAAGGCTTTAATATGCACCCAGAACAGGTAGGCTCTTGGCTTTCAGGGTGGTTGAATAAAGATCCTCTACCCAGCAATCTGTGTAGACTGCATTTAAACTTCCTTGGAGATACTGAAAACTGCTGGAAATTTAAATTCTGGTCCTTGGAAGATTGGTATTTGTTAACGAAATTATTCATTTGGAGTCAAGAGACAGGTTCGAACATCACCTGTGCAATGAGCAAGTGCATGGCTTTGAACGTTCTCCTCTCCATCCCTGTATACTCTTTACTTTGCTCTCAGGGCCACCCATGAACCGTTTATGGATGGGCTTCTGGTCCCTGAACGTATCATATATTTTCTAACCCCAGTGCCTTTGCTCATGCTGTTTCCTCTGTCTGGAATTTCATTCCCTTGTTTCTGTGCCTAAAACAAAACAATGGAAAACAAGCTTCTGCTTATCCTTACAGGCCTAGATCAAAATTCACTTCCGACTTTCATCAGGAAAAATGATCACATCTTCCCTAGTATTCTATAAGTTTAATTACGCACAAAGGCTTATACATGCCATGCATTTATTTAATTTAATTCTCACAATTATTTTTCTTCATTTATAAAGGTGGGAAATGAGAACCAAGGTCAAGTTGCTAGCAAGTGGTAGCGCTGAGATTCAAAACTATGAAGATTTGGCTTATTTTCTAGCTCTCTGGCCTCCACCAGCCAAGCATATCAGAACTACTTTTATAAATCTCTCTTTATACTATGGAATGTGAACTCTTTAAATGGAAAGACCAAGATTAAGTGGAGCGGGGGGCTGAGAAAAAAGATCAGTTCATTCTACAAACTTGAGTTGGCATTCTACCATGTTGGTGGCAAGATTGAAATCTGTTATAATAAAATAGTGATTGATTGGGCAGGTTTGGAATTAGAAAGCACTGTTTGTTATGGGCACACAAATTTTGGTACTTCTGTTCCTTAGTCTTTCTATCTCCAATCCCTAAAACACATAGTATTATGTATCATTTTGGAACAGGTCTGTGAATTATTCATTTATCCAATTAATACTTAGTGAGAGTCTATTGTGTTGAAGGCATTCTAGAGAGTTCATAGAGGTATAAGCTTAAATCCATGCCCTCAAAAACACGCATAAGTGAGATAAGACATGTACACATATAACTATAATGGAATTTTGTGTAACTATTCAGTTTTAGGGGAAATACCATTTACATTTCATTAATACAGAATCACACTTTTAAGCCATCACCAGTTTGCAATACATTTCCACTGCCATACCTAAGAGGAAGTAAGCTGAAAGTGGAAGGAAGGGAAATATACAGACAAAGCAGAGAAGGGTTGCTAACGTATACGAACAAAAGACGGACCTAAGACATCGTGGTAGTTCCGAATAATATCGCAACAACTCATTTTCACTTTTATTGCAAATGGCAAGTTTTAAGTCAGAATAGTTAGAGTCAAATGGTGCACCATTCAGTGGTGCCAAAAATGGTGCTACCCCAAATGGTAGCAATATAAATCCATAATGCTTCCTCCTCCTGCATACACACGCAACTATTTGAGGTCACCAGCATCTCACCAGTCCAGGAGATTTTTCTGTTCCTATAGCTCTCGCTCTCATTCCTTTAGGCAAATTAGCAGAGCTCCATCAAAATGCATCCTTAATTCATAAGCAGATAATACTTCGAGCTGGCAAGTCTCATAGCTGTGCACGGTGCTGGCATCCACTCCTTATCCAGCACACCAGCAACTGCTCTGTAGCCAAATCCCCTGTTAAGTCCTTCACCACACTGCTTATGTCTCCTGTAGGGCCTCCGGAATATATTTTGTGAGTTTCATCTCTCTCGGTCCAGAACTAGAAGCCCAACGGTATTGGTTAGGACAAATGTTAGTTTGTTCGTGGGTCATTTCTTCTCATATTCCATATACTCCTCTATCCCTTTCAACCCATGTCCTACTGTTACCATCTAGAGACATTTGGGAATTAGCCTCCACTGCCACTTCTGTACCAATGATTAAAGAGCACAAAGCTGAAAATTACACTTTTGTTCTTTTTAAACGAGCATTTAGAGGTAAAGAATTATAATTTCATGAAGGCTTCTTTATGTCTCATCTTTGACATTATAGATTTGAAACTGAATTCATAGGAAAATGATCACAGGACCATAAGGCCCTGGGGAGCAGAAAGTGTGTTTATTCCTTGCATGTCACACAAAGCCTCCAAATGGGTGCTCAGGGCATTTGTGTTGAATGCAGCCGAATAAGAAATTGTGGGTCATTTCGTTTACGCTGTGGATGGAAATCTGCTAGTACCGTTAGCCAAGTTTAGGGGGAAATTCTTGGATTTTAAAGAACCTAAGTAGCAAGACAAACAGTATATGGAATGGTTGGAAGAGTTTTGCTGTGAGTTCCCAAATCCGTGGAGGAATCCTCTAACTAAACTATTCTGTATTGCATCCCTCCCCAGTGCTATGGATTCTACCCAATACAAACGCTTACGTATCAAATCGACACTTGGATAAAAAGACAAGAAAAAGTGACCATATATGTGTATATTAAAAAAAACAAAAACAGCAGAAAATGGTGCAACCTCTTTCATTCTATTTATTTTTAAAACATTTTTAATTTTTTTTTTAGTTATCCCTACGCCCAACGTGGGGCTTGAACTCAGGATCTGGAGATCAAGAGTGGCATGCTCTTCCGACTGAGCCAACCTGGCGCCCCTCTTTCACTCTTTTGATAGCAGAGTATTTGACCTTTGCACGCTCCTATCCACAGGCTTATGATTTAAATGCATACTTCAGGTTAACCTAGTTTGTCAAATATATGATGACTGCGGGAAGATGCGGCAATTGTGGAGAGTGGAGAAGGGGTGAGGTCCTGATGTTCCCTTTTGTATTCACTTTATCAGCCAGAGGAGTAAGTTTTCCCTGTGGCTCCCTTCAGCTGGGTTGTCATTTTTCAGCGGTGAAAGCTCCATCAGCAGACAGCAGCCTCTTCAACGGAAGAAAGAGGATCTGCCACTTTAAATTTTCAGCAGGCAACTGGCATTTTATTATTTACGTATTTCATGTCATTATGTTGGATAATATAACAAATGATGCAATCAGATCCACGGGAAATTTAAAGTGGTGTACACCTGTTCTCACCTGGGAGAGGAGCAATAGCTCATACACAACTTCCCCAGCTGAAAACCAGCAGTACAGAAAGCCTTTGCATAGAACCGTGCTCCCAGACTGAAATAGGCCAAGTTGGAGAATACGAAATAAATTCTTTTAACCTTCTCTAATGAGCTTCAGACTTGATTTTTTAATGAAATGGCCCTTCCTCTTATTGAAAAAAAGAATTCTTTTTGTTGTTAGCAAAATTGGTTCCCCAAATTGGAAACCAAGTAGAAGTCACAACTGCTTTCCCGAGGTCCTGGCTGAATTTGCCTGCCAGTCCTAGAGATGGACCCATTTATCAGTAATGCTGCTATTTCTATTTGAAATCACATGGAGGACACAAATTGTGTTTTCCGCAGTGAACAAACCAGGAAAATAGATTTCTCAAAAGAAGTGAATCATGGGTCATACGAAAGGATTACGCTCCACCCCTTGCACCTTTCTAACATCCTTGAGAAACTTGGAAATTTTTCAAGGGAAAAGGTGACAAAACAATATAGCCAGTCTGGTGTATAACAGCTCTTTGGGAGTTGTATTGGGATAGTGTCAGGATGGGTAGGGCACAGGAACACTGAACACCCCAATTCATAGCTAGTCACCTGTCACAAGGCCAGGTTCCTGAAGGAGGATAAACGTTCAAGCAACATCTTCCTTTTTCTTATAAGGCTTTTGTCTGAAACCCCAATGGAGTCTCCTAGCTAGCTAAAGATCCAGTGGGGCTGCCAGATAATATATAAGACCCCCAGTCAAAGTGGAATTTCAGACAAACACATAATCTTTTTTTTTTTTTGAGATTTATTTATTTATTTATTTGAGAGAGAGAGGGTGCACGTGCACTTGCATGAATGCGGGTGGGGGTAGGGGCAGAGGGAGAGAGAGAGAAAGACTCTCTAGCAGACCCCCTGCTGAGCACAGAGCCCAATGGGGGAGCTTGATCCCAGGACTCTGAGATCATGACCTGAGCCGAAACCAAGAGTTGAATGCTCAACTGACTGAGCCACCTAGGTGCCCCAAACATAATCTTTTAGTATAAGTATGTTCCAATATTGCACTCTGGAAATAACAAAAACATCCTGTCTAGTGAAATCAGATATGTAGCCATATAATATAATGTAGACTAAAACAACATAGTATAAGGTATGCATATAAAATACTTTGTTCGTTTTATACTAAAATAACTTATACAATATATTTACACTATATAACAAATCTCAAATATTGCATTGGACAGATTTAAACTAAAAATTATTTGTTGTTTATCTGAAATTCAAATTTAACTGGGCATTGGGGTTTTATGTTTGGTTCGTTAGTTTAGTTTGGGTTTTGCTAATCTGTCAACCCTACTAAGAAGAAAAGGACTCCCAGTAGCTGGACTACCTATGAGCCTAAGGCAAGTGCCCTGCTTGGCTCCCTTCACCTGGACCCACACCCTGGTCCCGGTCACATACATCATTACTAGCCCACTTGCCAGCAAAAAACACCACAAGTAAGGAAGTGGAAAGAAGATGTGTCAACTCCTCTCAGCCCAAGCTTCCCCAGGAAGATGTCTCCTCTCAATGGGAGGCATCCCAGATCCCTCCATCATGTCAACCATATATGAGAAGGAAAGGTCACTAGGAAGGGTGGGCCTGCTTCAGGGTCTCCGAGTTTCAGGACCTCCAATCTTTACCTCACAATCTGCACCACCAAGCTCTGTGATCCAATCCATGACCTTAGACCTGGCCATTCAATATCGACACCCTCCCCCACAGGTGTAGTAATGGCCATCATTTCTGCCAAAGCATGGCATATTTCTGGGCCTCTGCTAATGCTTACGGAGTGATGTGGACAAGTCAAATTGATGAGTTCACAAGAAGTTTATAGTACACATAGTATCCTTTATTTTCCACAGTAAATACATGTGGGATACCAGAACCGCAGAGGACATATGATCGAGTTCTCACTTCCCTGTTGTCCAATGTGACACAGTAGATCACATCTTCTGAGCAGTTAGTTATCTGGTTGGGCATCAGAGATGCTGCCGCCTCTCAGCGTGTTTGTTCCTTCATGACCATATCTATAGGAGTCTTCTTTCTTTTGATACTGCCAACTTTAGTGGACGTGAATTAATGTTCATAGCTGTGACTTTCAAATTTGCATGTATCAGAATCATCTGGTGGGCTTGCTAAATCACAGGTTGGGTTTCTGATTCCATAGGTCTGGGGTGAGGCTTGAGGATTTTCATTTATAATATGAGCCCATGGCATGCTGCTGCTGCTGCTGCTGGTCCAGGGTCTACACTTTGAGAACCATCAAGCTAGAGATTAGTCTTCCTTGTTGTGGCCAAGTGGTGTCCTCTCATGGGTGTAAGATGACAGTGTCCTATTAAAGTAGCCATCAGATACCTTCAAATCAATATTAGAAGACACACACACGCGTGTGTATGTGTACATGTATGCACGCACACGTGCTGTTATTTATAATCAATTATTTTGAAGGTCAATAAATCCATATCTAGCTAATGTTCCATAGATTATAGAACACTGTGGCTCTGACATAACTTTGCTCTTAGTGAGACACAGAAATTTCTCTCTATATCTGAGAATACATTTCCCTTCCCATCCCCCAAGCCCCTATGTATATAATATTAACACTTAGAGAAGATAGCACCTTTGCAAATAAATTAACTTGTAGTTATAAATTGCTAATTTAAAAATTGTTTTATTTTAATAAGTAATACATATTTTAATAGAAAATTTGAAAATAAAGAAAACATCTTCAAAATAAAGCATAGAAGTTGCCTCTAATTCCGCTGTCCAGAGAACCTCTGTGTTATATTATATATCTTTCCTGTATTGTTTGTGTGTCCTTTTTTATTGCATCATGAAATCAGAACCACATTGTATACATTGTTTTGTAATTTTTTCACCAAGTGATAAATTATGGGCATTTCCCTCTGCCATTAAATATGCTTTAACAGTATGATTTTTAATGACTACAAAGTGTTCTTTCACAAAGATATGCCATAATTTATTCTGTTTATCCCCTATTGTTGGGCAACTTAAGTATTCTTTTTTGTTAATATAAACAATGCCAAGAGAAATTTCCAGGTTAAAATGCCATCTTGGCTGGTCGCCAAGATCAAACTTCATGTCATTTTTAACTAAAATATCAATGAAGACCAGAAAACAATGAAAACTCACAGTAAGTCCTAAAACTTTGATTTATGAACAACTTAATGCTAGAATCTGGAAGGACTGTTAAGTATAAGACAAAAAGAACTGAGAAGAAAAAAAAAATTTAAGTTTATCTTATGAAATGCCTCTCCTTGACCACTGTGAAACAGAAACCACCCTAGCACCCTAGGGGTGGGGAGGTACGGGGGACTGTATGTTCTCCTACTCTCTGCCCTCCACTCAGAAGTCAAGACCTTCACGAAATAGAAAAATTAAAAGCTGGTGCTTCTTAAGGATGTGCCCTCTTCCTTTCAATACCCGATAGTCCACACCTCTCCAGACACAGCTTCACCTGACTGCAACTGATTAAACAAATGGCGTGCTGGTGGTAATGACCCCCAGTCCAGGAGGTGGAGCTCCACAAACAAATTCCACCAGTCAGGGACACAGGGATAAGCAGACCACTAGGGAATGTCTATCAAAGAGTATTATGTTCCAAGTATTCTGCCTGTTTCCTGCCTCACAAAGCCTGACAGTAGCCATAGAAGATGCCATCTCAATAAAGCAGAGCTACAATAGATGAATGCCTTCTAGAAGGTAGATCTTGAACTTGGAGTGGACTCATCAACTTTCCTTCTAGTTGTCATAATAAGTAAGGAATTGTACCATGATACAAGTGGACAAAGCAAGGGAAAACAGCAGACAGCGTGTTTGTTGGCATATGCCAAGGTTCTAACAAAAATGAAAAGAAAGTACCAGTAAGCCTATGAGAAAATAATGTCAATATGAAAGATTCGGTTGAGGAGTGTAACTCTAAAAATTATTAACTGCTAATTCAGAAAAAAAATTAATGAAACTCTTTGGCATCTTCGATTGATACAAGAAAAAATTACTTCAATGAAGAGGAGCTGAACTGTGGACAATGAGAATAACCCAGGAAGAAAGTCAACAAGTTGTCATGAAAAGGCAACAGTATGAGATAAAAATAGATGTGGATGAGATGTAGAAGGATCGCCATAAGTGAAAAACATAATAGCAGAATTTGAAATGCTATTGGAGGTCAAAAAGAACAGAATTGAGGTAGAGCACAAACTTGAAATCCTTTACTAGACTGCAGAGGAAAAAAACACAGATATGAAAGTTACAGAAGAGATATAACTACAGAGAATAGAAGCTATAATACATAGCATAAAATAAGTGGAATTCATGAAGAAGAGCTAAAGCAAATACAAGAGAAGAAAGTACCAAAGATAGTATTTTTAAAAATTCCCAAACTAAATAAAAATCAGATTTCATAGGCTAATAATTTGGAGGGGAGAAAAATCGGTGAGAACCTACCCATAACTGGACTTACTTATTCTGTGTGGTGGTTTTTTATAAAATGCCCTCGAATTCTTTTATAATTTTCCCTTAAAAAGAGGGGGCTTGGTTCCCTTTCTCAAGTGCAGACCAGATTTGTGTGCCTTGCTTTTAACAAATAGAATAAAGTGGAAATGATACTAGGACAGGCACTACATCTTCCTGTTTCTCTTTCTCTCTCTGTCTCTGCCTCTCTGTCTCTCCCTATCTCTCTCGGTCTTTCTTTCTTTCTCTTTCTCTCTCCCATTACTTGCTTTGGAGAAAGCCATGATGAGCAGCCCTGTGGAGGGGTTCCCATGGTTAGGAACTGAGGTTTCCTAATGACAACCAAAAAGGAACTGAGGTTTCTAGTCAACAGGTGGCAGCCATGTGAGGAACCATCTTGACATCAGATCCCTCAGTCCCAAGCAAGCCGTCAGATGACTGTAGCCCTGGCTAACAACTGGACTACAGCCTCATCAGAGACCCTGAGCCAAAATTATCCAGCTAAGCCTTTACTGGATTCTGACCTGCAGAAATGATAAGATAACAAATGTTTGTTGTTTCAAGCCACCACATTTTGAGGTAATTTTTAGACAGCCATATACAACTAATACATGCTGGCAACATTTTTAATTTCAAATTTGTTGTATGTTAATGCAAAAATTATTAAATATTAATTATTTGAAAAATAGTTATATGCTGATAGCAAGCAATCACCTCTACTGAAAAATTACTTTAGAGAACAAAAGTAGAAATAGCCTTAGACTTCCCTTCTACAATACTAAATGGCAGATATCAGTAAAGGAATACCTATTGAACTTGGAGAAAATATTCTGACTCCATGATTGTATACAGAGCCAAGTCACTCTCAGGTATCAGAGTCCTTAATATACTACCTATATGTCCTTCTTGGAAAAAAAAATTGGTGATACTTTGCAAATAAGTTAGTGAAGAAACAAAAAGTTTAAGAAAAGGGAGAAATGAATACAGAAAGCAGTAAGCACAGCCAATTAACTATCAATAAGTATAAGACATTATGATATCGTTGAATACTAGTTATTAAATAATTATACTTATCAATAACTGTCTTCAAAATTAAAAATATATAGTTGAAAAACAAAAGTAACTATAATGATATATAATAATATATATAATATAAATATGCATTTAAAACCCCAGATTATATTAAGAAAGACTGAGCAATGAAGGATAAGGGACGAAGTACACTAAACTGTTCTACTATTTATAGGAGTGAGGGAAAACTTAACAATTGTTGTTTCACTAAGGATGTTGAAAATTAGAGCAATATAAAGATCCATTATGAAATTATTAAATATAACCAATGACAATTAAAATCAGGACCTATCTTCACATACCTGAGAGATAATGAAATATGAAAACATGGTTTATATAACAAAAGTAAGAAAAATGTGGGACACCTGGGTGGCTCTGTTGGTTAAGCATCTGCCTTCAGCTCAGGTCAAGATCCCAGAGTCCTGGGATGGAGCCCCACGTTGAGCTCCCTGCTCGGCAAGGAGTCTGCTTCTCCCTCTCCCTCTGCCTGCTGCTCCCCTGCTTGTGCTCTCTCTCTCTCTCTCTGTCAAATAAATGAATAAAAATCTTTTTAAAAAAGTAATAAAAATGTGAAAAAATATGAGAACATAGTGATGACACAAAATAAGGTGATAGATTTAAAAGTGAATGTGTAAGTTATAACAAAAAATATAAATAAATTAAAATCCCACGTTAAAAGCCAAGACTTATCCTGGGTCAAAAACAAAATCTGACTGCTGACAATGACATGACATCAAAAAATGATGCAGTTTTATAAGTAAACATTAAAGCCCAGGTAAAAGTATATTTAATAAATATCAAAGGAAACAATATTACAGTATTAATATTAGACAAAGTAGAATTGAGCATAACAGATAAAGGAGTTACCTGTCTTGAAAGGTCATTTCAAATTAATAAAAGGTATATTTGACGAAGAAAGTATGAAAATCATAAACCTTCCTGTACCAAATAAAATTATAACTACACATACAAAGTGGAAATTCTTATAAATAAGATGGAATTGCAGTTATATTAAATGAAAGTCTTTAAAAATTTTTCCCTAGGGGCGCCTGGGTGGCACAGCGGTTAAGCGTCTGCCTTCGGCTCAGGGCGTGATCTCGGCGTTATGGGATCGAGCCCCACATCAGGCTCTTCTGCTATGAGCCTGCTTCTTCCTCTCCCACTCCCCCTGCTCGTGTTCCCTCTCTCGCTGGCTGTCTCTATCTCTGTCAAATAAATAAATAAAATCTTTAAAAAAAAATTTTTTTTCCCTAAAGTTGATCAAAAAGAAGGGGAAAATGGTAAAGGATGGCAGTCATAAATCCCTCAAAAAAGAATTAGCAGTTTTGACTATTTTTTAAAAGTTAAACTTTTATATGAGAAAATAATATAATAATACAATAAATAAATCTCCAAATTGGAAAGATGCTTAGAACATATTTGATAGAAGGATAATATCCTACCAGTTAAACTGTTTTTAAAAACATGTATTGACAAAAACAGAAAAATAGGAAAAATCATATACTGGTAATGACAAGAAGCAGAAATTAAAATTATCAAGAAGCTCATAAAAACATGTTTGTTAAAGAAAACAAAAGACTGTGAGTTCAGAGATTGAACACTGACTGGAGAAATTTTACTGCCAAATGTGAAATCCAATTACAGAGTCTAGGATCTGGGGAATACAGTCCAGGGTAGAGAAAACGAGATACGTCTTCTAAAGCTAGAACGATGCATATGTCTGTGTTCCATATTAAGAAGCAAAGTCTCTGAATGTTGTTGATTAGCTGGTGATGAACTGGATGTATTGGTTAAGTAAGCAAAGGCTGGCTGGAGATGGTCTGCTGCACACATGGGGGTCTATGTTTGGGTTATGGCATCAGCTGCCTCTGCTTTGTAAATGAGGTGTCAAAATGGAAATTCTTCCCAGCAGGTGATGTGACTAGATCAGGGTTTGTTGATTTCACATTGTTTATTTATTTATTTATTTTTACAATAAGCATGCATTACTTTTATAATCAGAAAAGACTAAATAATTTATTTCCATTTTGAAAACAAAATGGAAATTTTGAATCAAATTGAAACATGAAACCATGAAGCAATTCACAATGACATTCAGGAAAGCACCATAATGTGAAAGGGATACCTTTTTAAAATTCTAAGACTATCACTCGTATTTTCTAATATCAAGGGACAGGAATTAGGACTGAGTCATTTAAGGAGAAGACTGCAATGCTTCAATGGGAGCCCCTTTTTTGTTGCAGGTAAAATATTCCAAAGCTACAGGGGCGCCTGGGTGGCACAGCGGTTAAGCGTCTGCCTTCGGCTCAGGGCGTGATCCTGCTGTTATGGGATCGAGCCCCACATCAGGCTCCTCCACTATGTGCCTGCTTCTCCCTCTCCCACTCCCCCTGCTCATGTTCCTTCTCTCGCTGGCTGTCTCTATCTCTGTCGAATAAATAAATAAAATCTTTAAAAAAAAATATTCCAAAGCTACTACAAAAAGGCAAGAAGAGCCATCATATTTTGATAAATTTCATTTTTCTCTGACCTGATGGACAGGTGCATTGATGAGGAACAAATTCCTGGGAGCTACTGACCCAGTTGAGATCTAAGAGCCTTAAGTCAATATAACTGTGAGGGCATACCAAAAAATAAGTTCATTCATCTAAAGAGCTTTTTTCCTAAGGCAAACTGTGAGCTCATTAGAAAGCCAAAAACCTAAACCTTGAAACATATGTTCTAAAGGGAATCCAGTATGGCCCCAAGCCAATGGAACTGGCTTTCCATGGAAGGTTTCAACAAAGATAAAAGTATGTGTGGTACATTGTATTATTGTACAAAGCATGTTCTTCCCTCTTCATCCCTATCTCAGGAAGATTATGCTCAGACCCTCATGTTTCTGGGGCCAAAAAGCTGGTCAAGAGAGTGGCTCAGCACCCAAGGAGGACTTGTTCCCCAAAGCATTTCTATTTGGCCAAGAGGGAAGATGTGAAGAAAGGATCTCTTAGAGGCCAAACCAAGAGCAATGGAGAATAATGGCCTGGACAACTACTGCACAGGCAGAACCAGGACCTACTCAAGGAATGTTTTCCAGTGTCATAGTCAGGGTCCTGGCCATGTATACTAGAGGAATTTCAGCATTGCTATGGGTCGGTGGCTTTGGTGGACTTCCAACTCATTCCCTTTCCAAAAGGGAGTGTGCATATGTTTATTCTGTCACTGATTCCATTACAGTTCATACATCTCCAGATCAAAAGAAGTCACCTGTAGAGCTGGTATGGAGATTATCATAAGAACTCTGGTTCTTTGAGTCTAATACTATGATTGGAGGACGCTTTTGTGTTGTCTCCTCATGGAAGGACTGAGTGTATTTTCAACGCAAAAAGGAAGGAGAAAATACCGGTGACAGAGATACAGGACCATGGTAATATCATATTATTGTACATAATATTTGCTGTCCTTCCCTGTGGTTGAATTATAAATTCGCACTCCATGGAAGTCAGTTTTTGTCATGATATGTGAGCAGAAGACACATGCGTCACTCCTGAGCAGAACTTTTAAGAGGTGTTGTATGGTTCTGCCGTGCTCTTGTTTCCCCATATACCATGAGCCATTGCCCTAAGGTCTATGCCATCATCCCAGAGATGAGAATGAAGAAACAGATGTGCAAATAATTCATGTTGAGCAATAAAATAATTTCAAAATAAGTCTTTGTATCACTGTAAACCAATATGATTTTTGAGTCACTTGTTACCTCAACGTAGCTTAATCTAAGATGACTGATACAGGATACACATTATGTGACTAAAGTGAATGTTATTTGATGAAGGCTATTTAGGATCTCAGCAAATTTGCCTCTCCCCCCAGGTTAAACATGTGTTTTGTCCATTTAAATTCTTCCTTATTTAAAAATGAAAGTGTATGAATTTTCCTCAGAGTATACCTTTGACCACAATGCATAATTATAAATAAGTACTGTTGTCATCACTATTTTCTAAATATTTTTGTGATTGCATTTTTTTTCTTTTTCTTTTTTTTTAAAGATTTTATTTTTATTTGTTTGTCAGAGAGAGAGAGAGAGAAAGCACAAGCAGGGGGAGCACCAAAGAGGGAGAAGCAGGTTCCCCACTGAGCAGGGAGCCCAATATGGGACTCAATCCTGGGACCCTCGGATCATGACGTGAGCCAAAGGCAGATGCTTAACTGACTGAGCCACCCAGGCATCCCGTGATTGTACTCTTTATATCATCTTTGACACAAAAGTTGAGGTTTTAAGTTTTTTGAGTAGTTGGGCATTTAAATTTTAACTTGAAGTGCTAATTTCTATTTTCTCTATATTGAAATTCAGAGCCCGTTATCAATTTAGCATTTTGAAATAGTAAAGACCCTTTTGATGAATAAATTTTATACATGTTCCAAAGTTGCCTAAAACAGGTGTATTTTCTGAAAGATCTAAGGATTAATGCATATATAACATTAATTTTATTCAATTATAGAAACTATATTACTTAGATCCAGTATATCATTATTTACTTTTACCTGCTTTATTTGTTTAAGACTGAGTGGGTTAAGTAACTTGGTAAAATAGTGTTTTGTATATTATTCCTTGTATTTCCAAAAGTTTTACTCTATGTATGTCGGTGCAATGTTCTTCAATAGTAACACTTCAAGGTAGTGATACCTAATATTTATGGAGCACTGACAAAATACTAGGCATCTTAGTTTTTTGCTTTCTGTTATTTGATTTCTTTTTGATTCCTTTGTTTTTTGTATTTTTCTATATGAGATAGAGTTTCTCTTTTTTTTTCCACTCTTTTAAGGAAATATTCATCCGGATTCTAATTCAAGTAGAATTTTTCTTTAAACTTCTCAATCAAAAATTTAATATTCATATTCAAAAACCAGGGTCAAGAAAATCCAAGAAGAAACATGAGAGAGGGGACTCACAGCTATCTAACTTTATTCTACTGAAATTATCACTTAGAAACAGTAATAATATTAACAATAAACAATAGCAGCGTGCACAGTTGACTGAGCACTTGTTAATATGCTAAGCACTTGATGTAATTATATACTCTAATTATCATATCAACCTTATAGAGCAAATACCATCATCTCCAGTTTCAGATGAGAACAAGGAAGCTCAGAAAAGCTAGGTAACTTTCTCCAAATCTTATGCTCTCAAGTGGCTGCGTCAGGATTGTACCCATGTCTATCTGATTCTTAGACAAGTGATTTTAAGACACTGAGCATCTAAACACACTGAATGACCTTATTGGGGAAAAAAATAAGTAGCTTTGTTGTCATTAGTTGAAGTAGTACGTGTTTGGCTTATCCATCTAAGAAACCTTTAGAAGAAGATGTATAGCATTATAATTCTTGCCTAAACTGAGTGTTTTGTGAGAATTACAGACTTTTGTGAATCAGAATGAGTAACATTTATAGTGCCCTCCATCGTTTGCTAAATACAAACCTTAAACATTCTATCCTGAATTCTTTACCCAGTATTTTACCACCTGGTGGAACCACCAGCTCCTGAGTGAATATTCCCAGTTTTCACACGTGTAAGAATACCTACGTTAAAATGTTTGTGCGGTATTCTTGTTGCTCATCCCCTGCCCCACCTGCACACACTTATCTTCCAGAAATAAATCCGAATAAAAAAGGTGGTTATTTTTTCCCTTTATTTATCTGGTAAGCTGCTTTAGCACAAAGGTCGCACTTTAAACATGTTGCCCAGGGGTGCCCGCGTGGCTGAGTCCTTAAGCGGATGCCTTCGGCTCAGGGAGTGATCCCAGCGTTCTGGAATCGAGCCCCGCATCAGGCTCCTCTGCCGGAAGCCTGCTTCTTCCTCTCCCACTCCCCCTGCTTGTGTTCCCTCTCTCGCTGGCTGTCTCTCTCTCTGTCAAACAAATAAATAAGTAATCTTAAAAAAAAATGTTGCCCAAAATAGAGTTCCTCCCAGCCTCCCCACCTACTAAACTGTAGCATTATATGCATGTATGCCTCCATCAACTTGGCCTTGCTGGCAGGATAAACTGAATGTCATTCTTAGATTTGGGGTCAAAGGTTAATAAATGTGAGTCTCAGCCTAGCCAATGTTTCAGAAGGAAAGAACGTCAGTCTTTTATGTTTGTCTTGTAATGCTTGAGAAGAGGAAGAGAAATAAGTTTCAGTGTGGCTGTATCAGGTGCAGTTAGTTCAACTTTTATAACAGAAACACCCCAAATAACAGTGGCTTCAATGGTATCGAAACTGACTTTTGCAACATATAGTAGTGGGAGCTATCGTAGCAGCTCTGCTTCATAAAGTTGTTACGGTTGTCTTTCGACTTGTTCTGCCTTCATCCCTGGGTATTGCCTTCATCATCATGGCCCATGATCCATATTTATTTCACATGGGAAAGCAGAAAAAGAAAAAGAAGGACATGTTCTTTCCTCTCATGGCTACAAGCTGGAAGCTGCACAACTCAGATTGGCTCATATCCCGTTGGCCAGACTTAGCTGCAAGGAAGGCTGGGAAAGTAGGTTCATTATGAGTGGCCGTGTACCACCAACGGTACAATGAAAAGTGCCTCAGACTCAGGTGAAATGAGTTCTGGAGACGGGTTGCAGAGCAATGTGAATGTACTTAACACTACTGAACTCTACACTCAGTGCTGAGATGGTAAATTTTATGTTACATGTATTTTGCCTGAATACAAATTTTTTTTAAAAAGGAAGAAACACCTTAGCCAAAAATGTAAGAGAAATGAGTTCTAGTCCCATCTACGCCATAATTAACTCTAATCTTGGGTGATTTTAGTTTTACTGAATTTGGGTTTACTCACCTGTATCTATGGCAGTGAAGCCATTATAGATTAACCCTTTCTAGGTAGAACTCATATCTGACTCTACATGAGCTATTTATATTCAGTAAAAAGTAGGTTTATTGGACAGATAAATAGGAAACTGGAAGATCAGGGCGACGAGTAATCTGAGTAAAAGGACTACCACTATACGCACACACCAGGCCCAGGCTTGTCCGCACTGCCCTTGTGGTGAGTTAACTCTAACTGCTCCCTGCCTGCTGGCTGTTTATACTAAAAGCTGTTAAGTCATTTAAGAGGGTGTCCCCACTGGCCCAGCCTAGATCTTGTCTGCCTGGGGCAGGAAGAGGATGAACGTGGATCCTTTGGTTTCATCATAGGAAACAGGCACTCTTTCACACTAACACTACCCACAATGAAGGAGAGGCACAAAGAGAATTGGATGCCTGACAGTCAAAACAAAACAACAATATCCACTTTTCCTCTTTTCCTCAAAATTCTCTTCTGGGCCAGTTTCCATCCCGACACTTTCTCCTAGTTTTCCTATTTCTAGAACATTCTGCATTTTCTCAGGCTTTGCTCTTTCTCCTTGATTCTGAAATCTCACAGTTCTTCAAAGATCTTCTACTAGGCCTCATCTTTTCTACTAGGACTCTTTATCAGTACACTCCCACACCTTAACTCAAAATTTCAGCTCCTCATTCTACTGATGGTCCCCAAATGGCTCTCACCTGTCTGACTTCTGTTCTAGCCCAGATGCTTGTATGTAACTGCCTACTAGATCTATGACCTCTCCAACTTATGATGCCCAGAACCACATTCCTCAGATTTCCTGACATTATATTTGTGTTGCTTGCCTATCTCGGTAAAGGGCATTACAAGCCATCTTGCCTGCAAGGCTAAAACCAACCAAGCAAACACACCAAACAGCAATTGTCTTAAACTTACCTCTCTTCATCAGTATCCACGTCCATCCAATCACCATGTCTCTGAGATACTGTGCCTCTGGACTGTGCCTCTGAGATATTTCCTGAAGCCTCACTTGCTCTTTACCGACACTGACGAAGCCCTTGCTGTTTTCATAAAGGCTACTGGCCGGTATCTAAATCAAACCCAAGAAACCAACCGCCATCGCTGCTTATAAAACAATTATGTTTGAGAGCTGCAATCACTATATAAGTTTATATTGAAAAAAATTCCCAATAAAAAGTGAAATTATTTACTATAACACATGGCCATGTTTTAACTTTTTGTGTTTTTCTCTTAGCGTGGTAACTTCAAAAAAACAGAGTGAAAATCATACTAGATGTCACTGTTATGTTGATACATTGATTTAATATGTGAAATCAGTTTTGGAGTATTACCATTTTTTAATCTTGGAAATACTCCGGACCGACAAATGTGGACTTCATAACTTACTTGAAGGACTGCATCATATGTGATTGTTTAAAGGAACTTTTTGAAACGGAATTTGACCTCCGTCATGAAAATTTTCAGCTGACCATAGCTGTCAACTGTCACTATTTCCATTCTTTTATCGAATCTATGTTTTCAAACTGAAAACATCAAAGGTCAGGTTTGTATTGCAGCCCTAAAGCTGAATGTATAGGTCTATGACTTGAATTCCTGTCATTTAAGACAAAATTAAAAGATACTGATGCATTTTTTTTCCTATATGGAATTAAGAAGGAAGTCATTTCTCAGGAGAGAGAGAGGAGTCTATTCTGTCACTGGCGATGCTTTCAGTAAATATACAGGGAACAGCTATTTCGATATAAATGCTCCAGACGGCTTCATCCCAGCTTCCCCACCCCTCCACACTCTCCCTTGTTACTTAGGCAAGGCTTTTTATATATACTAATGTGCGTGATTCTTCCTCCAAGGGCTGATGCTTTCTAATAAGTGTAAAGGGGTATTTTTCTAACTTGACTTGGGATCTGGCAACTGGTGAGAGCAGCACCTACTCCCAAGCCACCGCCAGTATCAGGTGGCATTCACTGATATTCATGGGGACTTTCATTTCTCGACTGGTGGAGAGGGGAAGAATTTGGTTGCGGTCAGAGTCCAGAAAATGCACAGGGGAGATGGGCACTCTGGAAGAGGTAATGTAGCAGCTCTGACTTCCCAGGTCTTGGGGCTAGGATTGGATGTCTGGTGAGCTGTCTGCAGGCTGTGATCAGACAGAACTACTGTCATGAGAGACTCTGTGAAGCTCTGGGCAGAAGAAAGTCAGCTTCAGGTTCTAGGTGGCAAAGTATGGCATGGAGTTGGGGCAAGAGTCATTCATTTTTTTTTTTAATGTTTTTTTATTATATTATGTTAGTCACCATACAGTACATCCCCGATTTCCGATGTAAAGTTCAATGATTCATTAGTTGCGTATAACACCCAGTGCACCATGCAATACGTGCCCTCCTTACTACCCATCACCAAGAGTCATTCTTTTTGTACACAGCCTGCCATGACGTGTCAAAGGCTTTCACAGTGAACTCCAGCGATCATGGCAAGAGTGAAATTTGAGAGTGAATTTTTGAGACACGCAGCTCCCTGTGCGAAGCAGGTAGGAGGAACGGGGGCGGTAGTAGTCTGGAGCATGTAACCTGATTTGTCTGCACATACGTGGGTGTCAGATTTAAGGACTTGACAGCAGCTGATTACACCAGAAGCCAGCCGTAAATCAGTGGTGTACCAGTATCTGCCAGCTAAAGATCAGCCCTTTGGGGGGCTCCCGGAAATGCTCAGCAGAGAGTTTTGAAAGTGGAAGAGGGTTCCAGTCTGGGTAGATAGGGCAAGAACAGAAACTTTGGGTCCTTGAAAATTCATTTGCCTATAAACTGATGAGGTCTTCATTGTATTGGCATCACACAGGGATCACGTTTTAAGCGGAAAGTAATACCAATTTACCTTGAGAATATCGATTGCCGTCTGGAGGACGAGGGCAAGGGCGTTTTTGGTTTTGCTTGTTTGTTAGCAAGCAGAAATACCCCTAACCACTATCAGTTAGGGAACAGTGTTTTGAACTAAGACATTACTAATGGGGTAGCTCTTAGATCACTTTAGTACATGAGCTAGTAGAAAGTTGAACGTCGAATTACGGGCAATGCCAAGATGACATTCCTTTATAACACAGCGGGATTTTATGGGCCAGTTCTGGCAACTGGACCAGGTATATCCCAGTTTCAAAATCAAAATTTTAAAGCACTAGAGGACTGCGAAAGCCTCTTCTTTCATAAAACAGTTCTTTTCCTGGAGAGTTATGGTTTATTGCGGAAATTTTAATAGTTTTAGGGCATTTAGAAGTAACAGCCCCAAATGGACGTTTTTCCTCAAAATTTTCCCAGCATAATTTCTCAATAATAATCCCTTGTTTGCTCAGCGTACAGAACTTTTTAACAATTTGCACACGTGTACATTTATTTAGGCATTGATTTTACTAATATCCTCACCAGGGCTCCAAGTCTCCTGGCGTCACGCATTTAATATGTGTTCCAAGTTTTGTCACTCGATCTTCTGCACCTCGTCTTTCTCTAAGATAAAAAGAACTTCCATTGGTATCCTTGATTCCACAGAAGGATATCATGATATAGAATATATTCACGGAACTGTCAATCACTGAGAATTTTTGGTGGCAGTGTGGGAATATTTCAGTCGAAGGAATAAAGGAGATTTTGGTAGAGGTTTTCTTTCTGGGAACGTATTTATAAATTCTGGTCTGGGTTCTGTCACAAATGAACTGTGTAAGGTTGAGTCTTAATGTCTCCGGGCCTCAGTTTCCTGATAGAGAAATTGATCTAAATAATGCTTTATAAAGAACAAGTTATGTGAAGCACAAATCCTCTGAAATGGTCCTTTTCCAAAGGGGCCTGCAATCAAGTATGCCATATCGATGCCATTCCTCAAGCCTGTGGACCATTATCACAAATCAACCCACTTATTTAATCATGGAATCCTTTTTCCAGGTTAATACCTATTAAAACCCAGATAAGACAGTTTAACAAAGCTGGATTAAGTGATTCATATGTCTGTTTCCACCTAAGAAAATTCTTCAAGAATAATAGCTCTAGGCCTTACGAAAATTAGCGACAAGTGACAAAATCCTAAAACAAAATTATAAGCAAGCTCAGACTTCGATAAAAGACATCTTTATTCTCATGGACCAATAGCAAAAGAACACACAAAATGAATATAGTTCTATGACAGTGATGACATTAGGCTTTTATTTTTCAAAAGGACTTTTTTAGTCACTATTATTTATACAATTAAAAAATAATTTTTGCACAAAAATGACAGTTTTCTCTCTGTGTCTAGCAAATAATGGCAAACTGGCAAATAATGTCATTCTGTTAATTTTTAGGTCTTTCTTCGACGACCGAACTTTTGGCCCATTCTTTGGTAGGGTGTAACTAATGTAAGCAAGTGGACATTTCAAACTTTTAGTGACTATTGCTTCAAGACAAAGCCATGAGCCTGTGCTATAAGGGTAGGAAACGATTACACACACATACTTATATATACCTTTGCACTTGTACAAGGTTCCTCAGGATGTTTGGCCAAACCATTCAACTCTGTGGCTTTGTCCACTGAACTAGAAAAGAATACTATTGATCGTATCGTCATGACCCATAGTCCTCGTCGGACTGCACGGAGATGCTGGTGCAATCTTCCTGGTTCCTCTCTGCTTAGTGAACTGTAGGCTGGGAGACAGGTTTAGATTGTGCCTTTAAATAGAATTTCGTGAAAAATGAGAAAAAGTTTATTTTGGTTTAATTTCTATTTTCAAAAATGTCAAGAAATTTCTTTGAAGTTTTGATAGTGTAATAGGTTGTCCTTTGGAGGAGCCCCAATCTCTATGTTTAAAAAAAATAGAGGCAGACTACTGTTCCAATGAACCAAGCAGAGGTTTTTCTCTCTGAAGGAATAATGCTTCATTGGTCCAAATAAGGTTCATGTTAAGATAGAAATTAGGTTTCAAACATTAGAACCATATAAAGCAAGAGCTAAAAAGTCATACTTGTAGCTGTAGTGTCCCCAAAGAGACATTACCCCTTCTCATTTTTTCTTCATCCTGGTGGTAAGCCCAGGTCTGATATTAAGAGTCCTGCCTTTCTTCTGTCTATCCTATTAGGATGGTTCAAACAGCATAGTCACTGTCGGCAATAAATACGTTTGCCTCCAAAACACTTCTCTTCCTCTACAGTCTTTGGACATGGAGAGCCTTGCCTTCTGCCAGCAGTGCCACTGCAGGGCCTGTCCCCCACCTTTATACGGAGCTTGAGTTTGTTTCAGAAATATGTGTACAGATCTGATTTATGTCTTCAGCCAGTTGACCGCATGCATTCATCTCCCTTGACTCCAGATAGTTCCAACACACTGTCAGACTGTTTTTCATATTCCAGGATAGTGACCAGAGAATATGGATTTCCTTATGATCCCAAGATTAGTGGAAATACTCGCAGCTTGAGAAGCATTTGAGTTAAAAAAGAAGGAAAGAGAAAGGCATAACAGGGCAGGGCAGGAAAGGGAAGGGAAAGGAAGAAGGAAGGGAAGGGAAGAAGGAAGGAAGTGAAGGGAAAAAAGGAAGGAAGGAAGGAAAGAAGGAAGAAAGGGAGGAAGATAATTCTAAGCCATATGGTGGAGGATAATGAAGAAAAGTATAATGAGACACAATTTACATAAATTAAAATACCTGTTTTTATTTAAGATTTTACTTATTTATTTGACAGAGAGAGAGAGAGAGCCAGCGAGAGAGGGAACACAAGCAGGGGGTGTGGAAGAGGAAGAAGCAGAGCAGTGAGCCAGATGCGGGGCTCAAACCCAGGACCCTGGGATCACGCCTTGAGCTGAAGGCAGATGCTTAATGACTGAGCCACCCAGGTGCCCCAAAAATGTACCTATTTTAAGTGGAACAATTTCAATGAGTTTTGAAAAATTTATTTATCAGTGTATTTATCACCATAATTGATAGAACACTTCCATCACCCCAAAAGATTCCCTCATGCCCCATTATACTCCATTATCCCTACCTGTTGTCTCAGGTAATCATTAATCTGCTTTCTGTCACTGTAGATTAGATTTTGCCTGTTCTAGAATTACACATAAATGGAGCTATATAGTATATAGTCTTTTATATCTGGCTTCTTTTCCTTCAGTATAATATTTTTGCAATTCATCCACACTGTAGTCATATACCTATAATTCACTGATTTTTATTGCTGAGTCATAGTCCATAGCATGGATGTGCCACAATTCATTTTTCCATTCATGGGCTGAGGGCCATTTAGGTTGTTTGAAGCTCAGGGCTACTACGAATAAAGCCACTATGCACATTTGTGTATAAGTCTTTGCGTAGACATATGCTTTCACTTCTCTTGGGTGAATATCTAGGAGTGAGATGGCTGGGTCATTTGATAATCAGCTTTTAAAAAGCCAGTGAATGCTGTCTATGGGGCTCCTGGGTGGCTCAGTTGGTTAAGCATCCAACTCTTGATTTCCGCTCCGGTCATGATCTCAGAGTTGTGAGACTGAGCCCCGTGAAGGACTCCATGCTGGGCATGGAGCCTGCTTAAGATTCTCTCTCTCTCTCTCTCCCTGTCCCTCTACTCACTGTCTCTCTCTAAAAAAAATTTTTTTTAAATTCTTTTAAAGCCAGGGAATGCTCTCTAAATCACCATTTCTTCTGTTTTACACTTTCCTTTGAGCTTTCTCAGCTCCCCTAAAAGGTGTCTGCCTTCAAAGGACAAGAATAGGAAAAAATGAAACAAAACAAAACAAAACAACCTACCTGAAGAAAGAAGGGAAGCAAAGCCGAAGTTTATTCTATCAATGTCTTCTGCTCAGGTTGTGTCTGACTGGACTGGCCAAGAGAGAGCCCCCAGAACATCCCATCTATATAAGACTATAATAAATTATCTTCTTAAAAATTCTAGTTTCCAATTTCATGTTGCTTGTTTATAGAAATCTGATTGATTTTTATTTGTTCACCTTGATTCCTGTGACCTTGCTAAACTCACTTATTGTTTCTAGTTTTTTGGTAGATTCCTTAGAATTTTCTACATTAAAAAAAACATATTATCAGCAAGTAGGGAGAGTTTAACCTCTTTCTTTCCAAATTTTATGTCTTTATTTCTTTTTCTTACCTTATTGCAAAGAATAGGAATGATGAGATGGGACATCCTTGCCTTTTCCTAATAGTAAGTGGAAAGCATTCAGCCTTTCAACATTAAGTGTGATGTTAGCTGTAGATATTTCTGTAGATGCCTTTTATCAGGCTAAATAATTACTCTCTGTTCCTAGTTTGCAGAGAAAAGATTTTTTTAAATGTTTCTCTGCATTCACATAATCATGTAGCTTTCCTCTTTAGATTGCTAATGTGGTGAATTGCATTGACTGATTGCCAAACATTGAAGCTACGTTGCAATCTCTGGATAAAATCCACATGTTTGTGATATATTATTCTTTTTGTGTATTGCTGAATAGAATTCGCTACTTTTTTAAAGGATTTTTGAGTCAATGTCCTTGGGAGATGTTGGTCTATAGTTTTAATGCTTTTCGTTTTGTATGAGAATGCTAGCTTCATAAATTGAGCTAAGAAGTATCCTCTTCTTTTGTATTTTGTGGAAGTGATTGTGTATATTTGGTACTACTCTTTCTTAAATGTTTGGTAGAATTAATCAGTGAAATTGCCTGGGCCTGCAGATTTATTTTTAGAATTATTTTAAAACTCTGAATTCAGTTTTTTACATAATTACAGGGCTATTTATGTTGTCCATTTCAACTTGAGTAAATTTTAGCAGTTTGTGAATTTTAAGGGATTTCTCCATTTTATCATGGTTGTAGAATTTATGTGCATAGACGTATTCATAGTTTTCTCTTACGATCCTTTTGCCATCTGCTGTGTTTGTGGTGATATCGCCTCTTTCATTCCTGACATGGGTAACTTGTGTCTTTTCCTTACTTTGTCATTCTTGCTAGACTTTTAAAAATTTTATTGATATTTTTAAAGAATCAGTTTTTGGTTTTATTTATTTTCTCTGTTTTTTATTTGTTTTCATTTCTTTGATTTCTGCTCCTTATTATTTTCTTCTTCCTGCTTAATTTGTTCATTTGATTGCTCTTTTTCTTGTTACTAAAGGTGATAACTTTGGTCATTTCTTTGGACCTTCCTTCTTTTCTAATATAAGCCCTTAATGCTATAAATGTCCTTCTAAGCGCTGTTTCAGCTGTTCCTACAGATTTTGACATGTATTTGTTCACTTCAAAATAGTTTTTGGTGTTTCTTGAGATTTCCTCATTGACCCATGGATTATTGCAAAGTGTGTTGCTTAATTTGTAAGTGTTTGGAAATTTTCCCAACATCTTTCTGTTACCAGTTTCTAGTCTAATTCCATTATCTCTAAGGATATACTTTGTAAAACTTCAATTCTATCCAGTTTAGTCCTCTTTAATTTTTGACTTGTTGTCTAATCAGCAATTTCCATTCCAGTGAAATAAATATTCTAGATGTCGATACGTATACTGGAATAGATTAAATCAGGTTGTTATGATGCCTAAGTACCATGGGTAAAGATGCTTTCCCAGCATATATTTGTAATAAAAGTGAACTTGTTTTTTATATTTATCTTCAATTGAAAAATTTGAAAGAGACATTTTTTTAATTTATTTAGAGAGCATGTGTGTGAGTTGGAGGGGGAGGGGCAAACGGAGAGGGAGAGGGAGAGAGGCAATCCAAAGCAGGCTCCACGCTCAACGTGGAGCCCTACATGAGGCTCAGTCTCTCCACTGAGAGACTGATCATGACCTGAGCTGAAACCAAGAGTCAGACACAACAGACTGAACCACCCAGGCTCCCCTGAAAAAGACATTTTAAATACTGAAGCCCATATTGTTTGGAGAGCCGTGTGGATGATGTACTTCGGTTTGTGCATAGAATTGCCATTTCACTCCACCTTTACCCACTTTAGCCAGTAGGAAAGGGAGCTTCATGATTGGATAAGATTTTTAGAAGAATTAAGCAACCGTGAAACATTCTCAGGAATAAAGATTTGAAGCGGGTGTCCTGGGAGAGATTTCTCTCTATATTATGGTAGTATTTTCCTCATCGCATGCTTTTCTACTCATGATTTTTTTGTCATCAGTTACAAGATGTCCTGATATTCACCACACTGTTCCAAAACCCGGTGGAGTTGTGGAGGTGGCAATAGAACAGAAGAAAAGAGACAATGATATGCATGGGTGGGGCTTTAATTTGCAAATTAGTAGCTTCTAGTATGGAGTTTTTAAGAGTGAAGACAATTATCTTTATCCAATGTGCCATACTTTCCCTGTTAACAGAATCTTACTTTAGGAACTGGGGCATGCCAATCCATAGCTCTTAAATTTCAATATGAGTGCATCTCCTGACATTTTGTTATTGGAAGAGTCTCCTTAAGAGATTTAGAAATTTGCATTTCTAGAAAGCACCCATAGCATTCCTCTTCGGACCACTCTGTGAAAGCCATGGCCTTCCTCAATCTGTAGGTTATTAATGCCCCCAGGTAAGCAGTTACCTAGAATTTGGCCCATTAGCCTGCTCCACCCCCATCATATTTCTAGTAGTTCTGGGATTTCCTGCTCTATTTGAAATTTTGCCAATAAAGTTATATTAAGAATAACTACCACAGTGATGGAGATTTAACAAACCCAGTGCCAACTTGGCACCCATGAGAGGTAAGAATCAGTGGATAAATACCTCAGTCTTCCCATCCATAGCAGGGCAATTCTGAGCTTCATTCTACCTGGTTCCTCTGAGTCTATAATACGCTACTGTCACGCAGCTCTATGTCCTAGGGTTTGCTTTCATGGGAATCCAAAATAAAATAGGAAGTATTCAAATAAATACGTGTTGGGTAACTTTTTAAGAGGAGTTGTCTAAAAAGAACACACAGCAAATAGAACATTAAATAGAGAGAATGCACTAAGATACTGAAAATACCTTCTACCCTCTCTCACAACCTCTGATATTTAGACTCCTTTTCCTGGGTCAATAAGCAAGACTGTCAATCTTGAGCTGTGAAGCCACCTGTTAAAAAAGAAAGGGAAGAGAGCTTCTTCCTGGTCTCCTTCAGTAATATTTCAGGGCTTCTCTCATCAGAGAATTCCTCTTTAAATATACTGGGCTGTGTTTTTAATAAATTTTCTTTTGTTCTGACCACATTCAAGACAGGATTTATGTTCACAATTCTTCGAATAAGATTGCCTATTAGTTTTCTCTTCCTCCTGACTGAATAACTGTTTTTTTTTCATGTGTTTTCCTTTTATTCAACTAGTAAGATTTAGGCTTCAATTAGTCAGCCATTATCACAGTAATGTATAATAAACCACTCAAAAACTCAGTGGCATTGAACAATAAATATTTATTCTTATGGTCATGAGTCTGCTGTTTCACTGTAAAACCAGCTAATCTAGGGTGGGCTCAGCTGGGCTCTGCTTCAGTCTGAGTGTTTGGCTGAGCTTGGTTCCTCACTGTGAGCTGGACTCAGATATGATCCATGTGTGTTTATCCTGGGCTGAAGGGGAAGTAGTTACCCAAGACATTTAAAGCTTCTGCTTGCCTGCATTGACCAAAGCACGTCCATGGCCAACCCCAAAATCAAGGGGTGGGAGAATGTACTTGGCCATAGCAAGGGTGTGGATGTAAATCTAACCACATGAGAGCCAGGAACTGTAACTAATAGTTCAATCTCCCACAGAGTCCTGGATGGGATGATGAATGGTCTTGTTTATGATCTGGAAACCTGTGGGAGTCCCTGAGATCTTTTAAGCAGTCTGCAAGGTTGACACTATGTTCATACTAATAATAATGTGATATTATCTGACTAATTTACTTTTATTTTTTCATGAGTGTGCAGTGCAGTTTTCCAGAGTGTATGAGGTCCATAGCATGGCAACAGATTGACTGCATGAAGCAGATAATCCAGCTATCTTCTGAGAAGGCAGATATGAAGATATTTGCAAAATGTAAAACAATGCTATATTTTCAAGAATTTTTTTCAAATATATGGTATTTATTTATTTATTTATTTATTTATTTATTTATTTATAAGTAGGCTCCACGCCCAGTGTGGAGTCCAGTGTGGGGCTTGAACTCATGACCCTGAGAGCAAGACCTGAGCTGGAACACATAACCAATTGAGCCATCCAGGTACCCCATATGGTAACTTTAAAGAAAAATATATCATTTATGTTAACAGGTAATGACTTTATAATTGTCATTTTAATGAATTTTTAAATAAATATTTTTAAAATCTTAGTTTTGCCAAATATAGTTAAGTATTAATAGTTAAAATCTACATAAACAAAAGCTCTTTGAGGTCTTCTGTAATGTGTTTTAATTCTTTTCCTATGTTTTTATTGTGGAGAAAAACACATAACATAAAATTTACCATCCCAACCATTTTTAAGTGTACGGTCATAGTATATTTGCATTCTTGTGAAATAGATCTTCAAACTCTTTTCATGCTGCAGACCTCAAATTCTGTACCCATTAAAAAACAATTCTTCTTTTCCCCCCTCCCCCACCCCTGGTAACCACCATTCTACTTTTTGTTTCTATGAATTTGACTACTTTAAGTACATCTTGTAAGGGTAATTATACAGTATTTTTCTTTTTGTGACTGGTTCATTTCACTTAGCATAATGTAACATGTGGCAGGATTTCCTTCCTTTTTAAAGGTTAAATAATATTCCATTGTGTGTGTATATATAAATATATACACATATATTTACATATGTATACATATGTACATATATATACACATATATACACATACACATTTTGTTTATCCATTCATCCATCAATGGAAATTTGGGTTGCTTCAACCTCTTGGCTATTGTGAATAGTGTTGCTGCAAAAAAAGGTGTGCAAATATCTCTTCGAGACCCTGCTTTCAATTCTTTTGGATTTATACCCAAAAGTGGAACTGCTAATTTGTACGATAGTTCTATTTTTAATTTAATAATGTATTTTTAACTAAGGTTTTTATTTTGAGATAGTCATAGATTCATATGCAGTTGTGAGATATAATACAGAAAGATCTATGCACTCTTTACCTGGTTTTTCCCAATGGGAAAGTTATAGCACAATATCTCAAAAAGGACATTGCCATTGATACAATGAAGGTCCAGAACATTTCCGTCAACACAAGGAGCCCTCATGATGCCCTTTTATAGTTAAACCCACTTCCTTCCCATTTCCTCATTAACCTCTGTATTGACCTTTCTTTCTGGGCTTGAAAAATACTGTGCCACTTTCTTTTTGGTCTACATGGTTTCTGATGAGAAATCTGCTGTTTTTCAAAATGTTTCCCTCTGTATATTAGGTGTTATTTCTGTCTTTCTGTTCAAGATAATTTCTGTGTCTTTGGTTTTCAGAAGTCTGATCATAATGTGTCTTGGATTTCTTTGGGTTTATCATATTTGGATTTTGCTCAGCTTATTGAGTCTGTAGGTTTATGTCTTTTGGGAAGTTTTTGGCCATTATTGCAATTACTTTTTCAGCCTTGCCTTCTTTTTCCTCCCTTCAGTTTTTTATTTCAATTATTGTACCTTTCAGTTGTAACATTTCCATCTGGCTCTTATTTATATCTTCTATACCTTTGGTGAAACTTTCTACTTTTTTCTTTGTAATTGCTCATTAAAGCATTTTTATGACTGCTTTAAAATCTTTGTTGGATAATTCTGATGTCTCTATAGTCAGTTATAGTAAGTGTTTGTATCTGTTGTCTTTTTTATACACTGTTGGAGATTTTTCTGGGTTTTGGTATGATTAATTTTTTTTTTTTTTTAACTGAAGCCTGGATATTTTGCTGAGTGTCTGGATCTTATTTCAATCTTCTGTGTCGGCTGACTTTTTTTGGACACTGATCTGGCAAGGGAAGAGGCAATACCTCCTTACTATTACCAGATGCGGGTACAAGTCCAGCTTCCCCACTTGGCTCTCCTTGACATCTGGTGGGGTTCTCTTCATTATTGCTGGGTGGGGAGTGGAGTTCCAAATCCCCACTAAAGCTCCAGTGATATCTGCCTGGCTGGGAGAAGTAGGAATACCTTGTTACCGGTCCTCACACGGTCTCCACTGACACCTCCTGGGCATGGAGGAATGCTTTGTCACCACTAAGCAGTGATGAAAGTTTTGACTATCCACTAGACTTCCTCTGACACCACCCCACCGGTTATAGTCTCTTGAGAGTGGAGGTCTAGGCTCTCTACTTAACTTTGCTGGTCTGGGTAGAAATAGGGTACAGGTTTTTTCTGTGATGGAGTAGGGCAGTTATTATCTAAGTTTTCTGTGTTCCTGGCTGCCCCTTTTCTTTTCCTTTGGCTGGAGAGAGCAGGTTGTCAGAACCTTCTTTTGTTTATGCCTAATGGCATTTCTGGATTTCTGCCTTCTTCAGCTCCAAGTCTGGGATATATGAGGCAAAAGGGGACCCAGGGAATGTACCACTGTGTTGTTCTTTGGGTCCGGAGTTCCCTACCTGGTCTGCCTTCTTCTTGCCACCTTTTAGAGTCTTTTAGTGTTTATTCTACATGTAACATCAGGGTTTTCATTGTACTTAGCAGGAGGCATATGGAAAAGTATCCCTTCTCAATTTTCCAAGAAGTGGAAGTCTCAATATTTTTTACAAGTACAAAGAATTCCTGGGACCAGAAGGTTTGGGAACTGCTGATTATATTCAAAAGTTCTCAGGTTTTAGATTTCATGGATATATAGTACAAAATAAAGGACTTTAAAAGGTAGTCTCAATAAAGTCGCTTTCTATTCATTACACCACACAAAATAGTAAAAAAACAAATGGTCCTCTGATAATTTATCACCATCTCCTCACAAAAGAAATGTATTATACTCTCAAAAGTTATAATCCTTCAAAATGTACAAATATCACATCATAAAAAAATTTCCCTAAACAGTTTTTTTAATTCACCTAAACTTCCTCTGGTCCAGTGAACACTCAACTCTACATAAGTAACCAATAGAGAGACAGCACATGGGTGTTCCTGCTCTAGTTTACCTCTCTGGCAGTGGTGGTTTTAAACTCAAACTACCCTGGCTCATTGTAAGGAAAATATAAAATTGTGTTAAATGAAATTCTCTCCAGATTCATTTGTGGGTTTTCAGAGAAAGGTATCTTTTCACACTTGAACTACAGAATCAAGTTGCTTGTTTCATGTAGGACAGTGCACTACATAAACCCAGGTTCTGAGATAACTGTCCAATATGGTGGCAATAAGGTCCATAAGAAGGACAGTAATGGCAGAAGCTTGTTGCTATTTTTGGATAGATGTTTATTATAAGTTTCTTCTTTCTTATGTTTTTCTTCATGTTTTTACCTAGAGGCTGTTGTAATAGGTGTATTTTTAACACTAAATAAATGAATAAATTAATTAATTAATAAAATATTGGGTCCAATCCAGATAGAATTAAGCTCTGCAGCTGCTCTCCCCTAGACACACTGACAGCATTACTCAGTCTCTGAAGGTTTCACGAGCCCAAGAGTTAAGAGAGACGAGGGCAGAGCCCTTTGATCCTCCTGGGTTCTCTAGTGGCAGTAGAATGTTTCTCCAGGACATGGTACCCAACCACTGGGTCTACAGAAATAGGATTTGTGAAATAGTGGAGTTTCTCTATGTAAGAAGGAATCATTGAAGTTCCTGTGGCCTTGGTTTGCTTCAACGGAATTCTCTCTAGACTGAATCATTCCCCAAAGGGCCATCAAGCTAAGTGCCAATTTAATCTCAAATCCTTGAAGCTTACAGTTGTCAGTGGTGTGTCCTTCTCTAGATGGAAATAGACAGATCTAGCTTTCTGCTGGGCCAGGAAGCACTGATTGCAGGAGAGAGCAAATGCTCTCACAGTCTAATCAATCTCACAGAGCAGATGGATATGGCAATTAGTGCAAAAACAATTTTGCCAAGAATATTAACACGTCTCGAGTTTATCGAGAAAGGGTGAAGTTTCTAGTCAATAATTTTCTAAATTTACAGGAGAGTCGCTGGTGAGCAACAGGGTGTGGGATGTCTAGTCTTGTGCTCTTGCATAGGCCAATGAGGTAACCAGTAGAAATGAAAGAATGGGGTTCTTCATACATATCAAGTGAAATCGTGGAGTTCAGAACAAATGAATTTCTAGTTAATATATGCTCTAACTCTTCTAAAAACTACTGGATGATCATTTTGCTTTAACACAAGTTATTCAGAAGATTGTTTTAGTTCCTTTCCTTTGCAAACCTTGGCACAGTTTAGTGATCTACAGCAAAGGTTGACAAACATTTTCTATAAAGGTCCAGAGAGTAAATAGTTTAGGCTCGATGGCCATATGGTCTCTTTCACAGCCGCCCTAATTCTACTGTTGTAGCATAAAAGCAACCACAGAGAATATAAATAAATGGGCATGGCTTTGGTTTCCAATAAAACTTTATTTATAAAACAAGTGGCAAGACAGATCTGGCCCATGGGCCATAGAAGTCTAATCGAGGGCTTTGGTATGGTCATTTGATCCCCTCTAATAGTATAGATAGAATACTTTCTCTTTCCGAAATTAAGGCACTTATTAGAAGCACCAAACTTAAAAAAAGGCAGTGTTTCTAGAATGATTAAAAGAGGTCAGTTTGCATGTGGTTTCCAGGATTTCTTTTTC
Source organism: Ursus maritimus (assembly GCF_017311325.1). Lineage (NCBI taxonomy): Eukaryota > Metazoa > Chordata > Mammalia > Carnivora > Ursidae > Ursus > Ursus maritimus. The sequence continues at coordinate 34,405,026 of NW_024424453.1, forward strand.
ACTCATAATATTTGTGCAGAAGGTATTCTTCCCCTTTGAGGAATCTCACTTGCCAACCAAAGTCTTCCTGTATCTTCCCCAGCATCTTTGTCCTTCTCTTCCTGAGTCCCTCTTCCTTCTTCTAGCTCTCTTCTCTTTTTTCCTGAGTTTTATGTTTTTGCACAATCCTCCCCCTACTCCCTTTCCGTATTTCAATTTCATTTTCATCAAATAGGATGTTGTAGCATAGCCTATCAACCTAATCAAGAAGAGAATGTTAAAGCTATGAACCTTTAGTAAGGATAAAGCAGTGAGTGCCAAGGCAAAAACTATAGCTACATTTTAAGAGGTGAAAGATTTGTTGAGAGATATGTTCACTAGGGCCAGTGACATAAATTCTCTGTGCCGCAGTTTAATATCAATAGTATAATGATAATAATACATCTACCTTATATGGTTGTTATACAGATTAAGTGAATTTGCATTGTAAATGGCTTAGAACAGTGTTAGTATTTAAGTTCAGGAAAAAGGCAAAGATGTCTTCTCCATTTTTATTCAACATTGCACTGGGTGTTTTAGAAAAGAAAAGAAAAAAAAGAAGATATTTAGATTGCAAAGAAGATATAAAACTGTCTTTATTTTTATATGAATTGATTATCTCTGTAGAAAATGTGGTGGGGGTGTGCCTGGGTGACTCAGTCCATTAAGTGCCTGCCTTGGGCTCAAGTCATGGTCTCAGGGTCCTGGGATTGAGCCATGTGTCAGGCTCCCTGCTCAGCGGGGAGTCTGTTTCTCCCTCTGTCCACAACCCCCCATAAAAAAAATAAAAGATCTTAAAAAAAATTTTTTTTAATTAAAAAAGAGAAAATGTGATGGAATCTACAAAAAAAAGCTACCAGAACTACTAAGTGAGTATAGGCTAGGTTGCAGGATAAAAGATCAACATACAAAAAAAAAAAAAAAAAATCAATTCTGTTTCTATATTCTAGGAACAAACAGTTGGAAATCAAAAATTCTAAAAATATATGTGATAAGGTAAAAAATATGAAATAATTTAGGGATAAATCTGATAAAGATATGTGAGAACTGTACATTGAAAGCCATAAAACATTGCTGAAAGAAATGAAAGAAGACCTAAATAAATGAAGAGATATATCATATTCATGGATCCTAAGATTCAATATTGTTAAAAGGCCAATTCTCCCCCCAAATGATCTATGGAGTTAAAGCAATCTCAATCAAAATTGAGCAGATGTTTTTTTGTGGAAATTGACAAGCTGAACCTAGACTTCACAGGGGGGTGCAAAGACCCAGAATCACCAAAACAACTTGTAAGAATAATAAAGTTTGAAGACTTTAGATTGATCAGATTACTTGAATTTAGGACATCCAGAGCTATTGTAATCAAGACAGCATGGTCTTGGTGGAAAGGTTGATAAAGAGCAAAAAAATAAATAAAATAGAAATTCCAGAAGTAACACACACATATACAGTCAATTGATTTTTGACAGAAGTACAAATGTAACTAAGTGTAGAAAGAATCGTCTTTTAAACAAACGGTACTGGAACAATTGGAAATGTAGATGCAAAAAAATTAAAAAAGAAAAAAATTTTTGACCCATACCTTGATACCTTGTACCATATGTAACAATTAACTCAAAATACATCATGGATTTAAATGTAAATGCTAAAACTATCAATCTTCTAAAAGAAAAGACAGGAGAAAATTTTTGTGACCTTGGACTGGGCAAATATTACTTACATATAACACTAAAAGCAAGACTTTTAAAGGCAAAAACAAAATTATTAAATTGGACTTCACCAAAAAACTTCTTTCTGTTCTCCAGAGAACACTGTTAAGGAAATGAAAATAGAAGCCATGGATTGAAATACTTGCAAATCACATATCTGACAAAGGACTTGTAGCAAAAATATATAAAGTACTTTCAAAACTCAATAATAAGAAAACAACCAATAAAAAAAAAAATGGGTAAGGGTGCCTGGGTGGCTCAGTTGATTAAGCTTTGGGCTAAGGTCATGATTCCAGGGTCCTCAGATCGAGCCCTCGTGTTGGGCTCCCTGCTCAGTGGGGAGTCTGCTTCTCCCTCTCCCCACTCCTGCTCTCTCTCACTATCTTTCTCTCTCTTCCTCTCAAATACATGAATGAAATCTTTAAAAAAAAAGAAAGGAAAAACTTTTTTAAAAATGGGTAAAAGAACAAACACTTCATAAAAGAAGATATATGGATAGCAAATCACATGAAAAGATATTTAGTAGGGAAATGCAGTTTATTACAGAAATCCAAATTAAAACCATGAGTATCACTACACACCTATTAGAATGTTTACAATGAAAAAGTCTGACGATATCAATTGTTGGCAAGGAGAAACCATCAGAACTCCCATGCACTGCTGGGGGTGCTGTGAAATGGTACAACCACTTTGGAAAACAGTTTGTTAGATTCTTAAAGAGTTAAATACCTATGGTATGAGAAATTACTTTATTTCCAGGAATTTACTCAAGAGAAATACAAGCATATGTCCCTAGAAAGGCATACAGCCCAAGCTGGAAACAACCCAAATATCCATCAACTGCATAATCGACAAAACAAATTGCACTATATCCACAAATGGTAATATTTCTCAACGATAAACGAACTGAACATGGAAGAATCTTAAAATAATTATGCTTAGTGAAAGGAGGCAGACAAAAGTGAATGCTTTCTGAATTATTCTATTTATATAAAATTTTAGAATATACAAACTAAGAGTGAGAGAAAACACATCAGTGGTGTCATGGGGATGGTGATTAATGAGGATGAGAGGGTGGGAGGGAGGGATCATTACAACAGGGCACAGGGAAACTACTGGGATGATGGATATGTTCATTGTACTCCCAATTGTGTGGGGGGATATCTATCTATCTATCTATCTATCTATCTATCTATCTATCATCTATCTATCTATCTATCATCTATCTAATCTATCTATCTAGCTATCATCTATCTATCATCTATCTCAGGGTCCTGGGATTGAGCCATGTGTCAGGCTCCCTGCTCAGCCTATATATATATATATATATATATGCATCTACATGCACACGTATCTATGTGTGTGAGTATATGTGTATGCATGTGTGTGAAAACTTATCAAATTGTATGCTTTAAATATGTGCAGTTTATTGTATGTCAGTTGTACTTCAATAAAGTTGTTTAAAAATTTTGGTAGTGTACCCTAATAAATTGTATAGGACCTCATGATATGCATTTCTGTGTCAAGCATACCCTTCAATTTGTGTTATTTTCTATCTAGATTTTGGATTAATTTTGTTGTAGTTTTTCTTTTGTTGTCCAATGTTATTGCAGTACATATGGAAGTCTTAGCTAATTCTTTTTGTAATAAGATGGGGTATAAAAACACACACAAATACAAAAATGTCATATTGCATCAGGACAGTGGGACGTTAAAGGCTAACAAAAGGTTCTTTACATGTGTCACTTTAAAAAGCCCCACTGAAAGGATTGTCCATGGGATATGGACCTCATTCCATATTTCTTCTAAGTTGTCTGATCTCATTCATGCACTCACCAAACATACATTTCTGAGTCACGATTTGACTAATATAAATACATGATATTGAATTTACTTGCTCTCATACGGATGATTATAACTGTAGTTTAAGCATTATATGAAAAACTGTAGATACTAGAAAGTTCTGATGTTAGATGTGGCGTCTCATCTCTGTTTTATTATTTTTTCTTAAATGTTCAGTAGAATAATCTATTTTCAGAATCATTGTGACACATTCTGACATTGGAGTGGTTTGATTTTATTTGATGCATTACTCTTTTTCAAAAATAGGATAAATGCCAAATGCCTCTATGAACTTCAGTGTTTATAGCCCAGGATTATTAATTAAATGTAGTTCTTCACTTGAAAAATAAGGCTACTGGACTCAACCAATTGGAGTGTGATTAATTTAATGTAGTTTGAAATGTAGGAATGACTGAGTGCAGTTAACTTTTTAGTATGTTATTTCTATTTCTTGAAACACACCCCCGTTTACAGATTTTTTTTTTTTTCTCCCCAGGCTAAGAAGATTTCTGTCCTTTTTAGTTTAGCCTTTATGGGCACATTGCAAATATGCCACCTCACTATTTCTCAGGTCTATTGTAGTAGGAGCCAATTCTTCATTTCTCTGCTTCTCACCTGTTTCTGTCTATTTATTTGTGTATAAGATGTCAAAGGAAAATGAAAAGTAACACCTCAAAATACCACCTTGAAAAAGAAAATGCCAACAAATTCTTTTCTGCACCTGAAGCTTTTAATTCTTTAATCCACTATGGAATGTTGCTTAATTACATATTTTATTATGCATAACTGAAAATTATGTACTTTAGTTTCAACAATGATATGAAAGCACGTATTGTTTATAAATAAAGAGAGGTTGGGTTGTCTCTCTTTTTTATGTTACAAATATTTGTGGAATTCTCACAGGTTCTCCATCTAAAATTGGCTTTTTGAAAATTCTCAGAGAGTTCTGAGAAAAATTTCATTTCAATATTTTCTCTAGAAATCAGAAAATTCATTCCTTTGCAAAAAGTCAGATAATGTCAGAATATCATTATGGGCAAAAACCACTGAACAGTTTGAATATTTTCATAAAAGTTTCATCTTAATTTTAATGAGTTTCACAAAGTACTTATTAATGGGAAAATGTTGCAATTGTTGAACTGGGGATGAGTCATCAGGGGTTCATTACATTATTCTTTTTTTCATATATCTGAACATTCCTATAATAAAGTGTATTTTTTTTTTTAGAAAAAAAATATTTTGTGTATATGGTTCTTACACCAGGACAGCACAATCTGGGGGTTAATATTTCGTACGCTTGCTCTCGATTACTCAGTGACAGACTTTTTCATATTAGCAAAATAAATGCTACATTAGATTTCTGAGAATTTCGAATGGCAATGAATGTTTTTACCTTTTCTGCATTTGGAAAATCTTTTATTAAGGAGAAGTAGCGATAGAAATGCGAGGGTAGAAGGTTTGGGTTTGAAACGAAGTGGCCACTTAAGAGCTGAACAAATCAGCCAGTTTGAGTTGCCCCCCCTCCCCACCCCGGGCCTTTGAAGGGGGCATCTCAGTGCCTCAGAGTGGGATGGAGACGGGTTGTGGCACTACCGTATATAACGCAGCATTCTGCAGATGGTGTCGCTGTTATCATTTTAAGCATATCCGAGTGCGCTGCTAGTAACAGGGCCTGAGAAGGTAAGAAGCCTTTGAAAGAGATCTGGTCAAATGTGGGCATTAAAATGGGAAACCGAGGCGAAGTAGGTGAAACCTGTCCCCACATTAAGATGCTCACTTTGCATCACTCTGCCACAGACTTGATGAATTAACAGACGGTAACTAATGGAAAGTTCTCGACATCCTCATTTAACAGATACTCTTTGTTCTTTTGTGAGTGGAATATCGGACCAGCACATGGGGGCATCGTATCTTTCGGCGGCGGGGTGTGTGTGTGTGTGTGTGTGTGTGTGTGTGTAGACATGATTAGATTCTTTCACTGTAATGAAAACGTATTTAAATACCACAAAAAGCAAATAATCAGTAACGGTTAAAAAAAAATCAACTAATAGGACAAAGATAATGTTCAATATTTAATCTAGAGCAAAACAGGTCACTTTAGAGTTTCGTTTCCTTGGCCAGGCAACAAGTATAAGGTGCTGTTTTACGGCATTTCCTCATCAAACATCATCACAGAGAATGGCGCCCAAGTCTCGTGCTTTTGATCACAATAGGGATATTAGCAGTTGAAAATAGTTGACAGAAGCTGACTTCGTGCACAACCTTGGTATAAGGCAAGAAGCCATAATGGAACTTTTTGGAATTATTTTTGATAAAGTTAAATTTGGAAATACATGATTCATATAAGTAGGGTAATGTAAGAAAGGCTTAAAAATGTTGCTCCTCTTTTAAACATTAATTCCAAACTATTTTTATTTAACATTTGGTATTGTTAAACAGGTAATAGTATTCTGGACATACACCTTCCACCACATTTAATAAGGGTACTTTATATTTTATCAAAAATGTGCATGTTAATAGATTGTAATTTAACCTTTGTCAAAAGACATGCAAGTATTTAGTATTTACATTAAACGGACTGCCTCCGAAGAAACACCGAATCTATAACATGCCCCCTTTAAAAGTCAAAAATATTTATTTGTAAGATAAACTATAGCATCAGTATCTTCTGATAGTTTAAATGTGATTCATATTTTTGGACCTTCATTGGTTTCCACACTATCATGCAAATTTTTGGCTTGCTTCAGCAAGATAGTCCTATTTTTATTGGCTATATAATAGGGTATATACATTTTAGCTGCTCTTTTTGAAAATATCACCAGGCAGTTCAGAATACCTCATTTATTGATAATATCGTGACAATCAAGGACCTTAATATCAGCTGATGATAACAATAGGGAATAGGGCAGAATTTAATAATGGCATGTATGGGACTGTCATTTTTACTCAATGTTGAACCATTTGAAAATGTTTTCTACTCAAGCTATATATTTTAGATAAGCACAGTTATAGATACCACTACTTGGGAAAAAAAAAAACCAAACACTTCTTTTGAGCTCAGAATTCCTTAGGACTAAATGTTAATCAATACACATTTTATACATAATATGTACAGACTTTTTAACCAAGCGCCACACAAGTAGGGCACACGGATTAGTTACCTTGGTTTTCAAAGGTTATGTGTCAACTCTGCATATTACGTGCCAAGGAGATACTGTCAACATTATTTTTTGCATAATGTGCAAGTATTATATGGCCACAGAGTGTAATACAAATTAGTGGCAAAGTGCTGAGGGAAGGAATCCATGACAGATTCAGACGCACAAGGTTGAATATTACCCGTAAACTACCTGACTCTGCTAAGGTCTTAGCACAAAGCGCTATGTCATGGGCATGCCCAGCTTTTAAAAGTTTCTGACGTACTTGGGCACAGTGAAGCTTGTTCAAGGAGTTTTACCATAGCCACTGGTAGTAAGAGAACTGGTATGAACAATAAATGACATTGGGGGAGCCGCGTGGAAAATCACCCAAACAAATCATTTCCAAATTGTGCCGTCTTCCCTGAAAACAATTTTGCTCACTCCATCATGACCATCAACTGTTTTTTGATATGTGCTTTTTATTTATTTATTTATTTTTGGTTTAAGATAGCGTTATTAGGAAGATTATGCTGCTTAAGTTGAAGGGTCTAAGTGAGACTATTATTAGTATCATATTGCGTTCTTACACACACTCATCAAATTCATTCAAAATGTTATTTCAAAAGAAATTAGATTATTGGGAATGGCAAAATCATATTTGCAACCCAAATTTTCCTTCTAAAAAAATTAAAAGTTCTGGCACCTTATATTCTGTTGGGCTGGTAAAAATAAATAAAATCAAAGTCTTTGATTTTTCCCTCTAAACCCAGGGATGGGGGGAGAGGAAGAGAGGATTTTGTAAAAAGCTTTACGGCATGTTAGTTTCTTTATTCATTTTTTACTACATGAAATCTAGTTTCTATTTTATTAATTCAAATTTCTTTTCCTCAAATGGTTTTCTCAACTCTAAGTGAGCAAGAATGTTTAAAAGTTGTTTTCTCATTTAATAGAAAGAATTGAAAACTTTTTCAATACAATTTTAAGTTACAGCAAACCAGCTGCCTTCAAGGCAGTTCAGCTGTGCTTCAAAAGTAAATAGTACTTTTACAGCTGAATTGGGAGTCTTCAATGATGCCATTTTAGTTTCTTAAGTAAAAGTTCAACATTAAAGCAGCCCAGTTGCCTACCAATGAGCTCATCAGTGCCTGCAAGAATGTTAGGCATGAAGAGATTGGGCAATTTCAGAACCAACTATCAAGGAACCCAGATTCCCTTATTAACATCTAGGAAGTCTTAAAAAGAAGCAGAAGAGATCAAGTGAATACAAAAAACTAATAATAATAATCAAAACCCGAAACCTTGGCCTCAAATCCTTTCCATGACCATTAGCACACCTCGTTTTATATCGTGGAATGTATGGAGTTTTATGTTGCGAGAATTTTGAAGAGGTGTTTAAATTCCGGGTGTGTTATTCTTATTTTCTTCCTTTAGTTCTTATAGTTATGACATGCACAACCAAATGAGCTCAGAGTTATTAACTTATATTCCATTTATAACTTTAAAAGATACATTGCTTACTAAGAGGTTTTTATACAGAAGTCCATTTTTCCCTACTTACTTTATGTTACTGTTAAAGGCCTTTAAAATATTTATACATTAGCTTTAAAAAAGTGTTGCCATAATTAAATATTGTGAAATAAATGTGGATGAATTCATTCTCAGCACATAACTCCTAGAGACTAGACTTAAGTTCTTGGTGGCAGGTCTTCTGACCACCCTACTATCTCTGTTTAGTAGGCAAATTAACCCCAAACAGGTTATGGTCTTCATTGTTAAACTTAAAAAACGAGCATGTGTCTGTGGTTTAAATTTACAGTGTTTCAAGTGACTTTTCAATCGCTCTTTTTAAAATCAGTCAAATATCATCAAGAAAATATTAACATGCACCTAACTGAGAGGGCCATCTCTGACTCTTTGAAGTTACTTCACATAAGCAGACAAACCCTACCATGTCATACCATACAAACAATTTTAATTGTGTAGTTACAGTCAATAACCACTCCTAATCAGAACATTTCTGCATAAAGAAAATTGTGATACACTTATAAAAACAACCAGCTGTAACAAAATAGCTGGTGTTTTCATAGCCATAAACTCATAAAAAAGAAATACACCTTTATACAGAAATTTTATACAGATGTAGCTTTAAAATTGATTGTAAACCAAAGGAAGACACATTGCAAACATCAATTATTTTCACATTAATTGCATAATTTTCTAAGGTGATCTATTAGTTTTATTTACCTAAGCTTATTTGCATGATAGTAAAAATTGCATACAACAATAAGAGTGAAGCTTATAGTATGAATTGCTTGGATAACATAGAGCACTTTTTATAGGCAACTGTGTAAAGCACATTTTCTCTATTTAAAACTTTTAAGACACTTTGTTTTACTGCCCATCAAAATACATTTATAAATAGAAAAGAATCAGTATGGTAACAAGAGAAGCAATATTACATTTAACGGAAACTTCCAAAAAATTAATTACAACATGATGCTGCAGATCTACAAATAAATAATGAGGACTAAATTGTGTTTCACATTTTTTTTCATTTTTTAAAAAATCATGTAACAATGAGAATGAAAAAAATTACAGTGAACTTTTATTTCCAAAATAAAAACAAATTTGAATTACGGCAGTGCCATATAATACAAGGCATTTGTTGGCATATGTCATCTTTAAACTGCATTCCACAGTCTATAGTTCTTTTGTAACATACAATAGAGTAACAAACTCTTTTTTTTTCTTTTTTTAAAATAAGGGGCGAGTTTCCAAAGATCAGTGTGGAGTGTTACAGAAATAATTAAAGGAAGGAAATAATAATCACAGAAGTTATAATGCTTGTTTGAGGCTCCAGAATAATTAAAAAAGAAAAATCACTGGTATCATGCTTACGGGGTACACACCTTGATGTGTCCCGTGAACACAAATTTTAATTTTTAATACCAAACAATCCTCAATGCTTCACCTGGGGCTGCCCAGCAGTTTGTAAAACAGTAAAACATTTAGTGCAGTCTGTATTATCCTTTCTCAACTTTCCTGTTTGTGCAAGTTTCTGAAGATTCATTGGCCAAACAATGAACAACAAAGGTTTTCGGAGAGAATACAAGGTGGACTTCTCCTGTCGTTAGTAAATACCAGTGGCACTGTTGAATGAAAATAATACTTGGATCTCAGTCTTTCAAGTCAGTGTTAATGTCCGTGTTTCCTTCCACTGACAGCTCTTCCTCTAGCTTCACCGAGAAAAGGGTGTTAGCATTTTTGTCTTGGACACTCTCTTCCAAATCCTTGAGCAACTCCTCTTCTTTGTATTCGGCCACATCCACCTCTAAGCCGGAGTTGTCCTTCAGTTTGCCGTGGTGCTTCAGGTAATACCGCTGGTTCTGAAAGAACTTGATGATGGTGTACTTGGGCAGGTCAAGCTGCGCGGACAGAGTCTGGATGGCCTCTTCGTCCGGGTACAGGCCTACGTCTTGGATGAAACTCTGGAGGATGCCCAGGGCTTCCACGGAAATTTTCGTTCGCGGCCGGGTCTTCTGCCGGTTCTCGTCCTCGGCCTCGGCGGGCGAGGCCACGGTGGGCTGCCGCGGGGGGAGCCGGGGCCCGGCGGGCTGCTGCGCCTGCGCCTGCGGGGGCGGCGGCGCCGGCTGCTGCTGCGCCTGCGCCTGTGGCTGCTGCTGCAAAGAAACAAGCGGACAGTCAGAGCTCTGCCTTCTGCCCTGGCAGCCGGGCAGCGCCGGCCGGGAGGACCCAGGGGACTGGGACTCCCACCTGTAGCTTCTCCCACCTGTAGCTCCTCCGAGGGGGACAGGGATTCAGGACGAAAAGGGAGGCCAGCCAGATGGCCCACGGCATCAGGGGAAGAAGTCAAAATGGTAAGAACCAGGGAAGGGAGGCACGAGTAGGGTTTTGGGGGGCTACTGGGCTCCCTTATCAGAGCTCCGTGGAGCCTCCCTACCCTTCATTTTCAGGCTGGCTCACGGAAGTGAAAGCTCAGCGCGCTGAAAATGTGAGCCGTGAACTTCACCGGAAGGATACGCATCAGAAGGCGAAGACAGCAAGGCAAATTATGATGTAAATAATTAACAAAGATTTAAAATGAAGATTGAGGAGTAAGGATTTCAAAGGCATTTTAGAAAGTAGTGCTACAGAGCCGTGGGGTAAAGACACCCGTGTTCTGCCCCATTTCATCCATGGCTTTAAAGCATGGAGCGAGAAAAGTCTTATTTCAATTCCAAAGAAAATGGGATAAAGGCCTGCTCTTCTTCACCATTATCCCTTAAGACTCCAAAGGATTTCTGAGATTCTCACGTTTGCGAATTTCCTACCAGTCAGTTCCGATTTAATACACACAGAATTTCTTACCAAATTGCACTAGGCTGACACTGCAAGTTTTTTTTTTTCTTACCAAAAAATAAAAGTTTGATCCCCCATACAACGGCTAGCAAATTGTTTTGTCTATAGTAAACTCATGTGATTAGGATTTAAATTTAGTGTATACAGACACGTTTTCGTAATTAGTGTCTGTATATGTGCTATAATTTCCATACACAATTATACATAACAAATGTGTGCCACGTGCACATACCGTATACTCTATGTCCATAATTTTTATCATCAAAGCAAATCAACCTGAGTAAGCAGCAAAATATTAGAGCGTTTGTACTGTGCCTAAGCATTTCCTTTTATCCCAAGAAACAATTTTATTAAAAAACAATTTACATCTTCAAACAAGTACTATTTGTATTACTATACGTATACCTTTCTCTTTTTTTGTTTTTGCTAAACAGTAAGTTTTTCAGGCTTTCATGATTATTTTAGTGCTTGATATCCTAAGGGATTCTCTTTTCCAATTTATCTTTAATACACACTCAAGGATTTTTTTTTTCCTAGTGGATGGATAACCCTATTATTGTTTTTAGCGCTATATATATATATTCCCCACCCACCCCCACAGCAATACCAAGAAATAATGCAGGTGATTCAACAAAGACAGTAGAATTTTAGGACTCTGGAAGGCAATGGCATTTTCTCTTAAAGGGAAAAGCTAAAAACATCCCCTAAGATGTGACAGAAATAGGTTCTAGAGCTCCAGTTCATTCAACATGCTTCCTTAGAAATCAAGGCCATCGGGCACCAACAAACTACCTGGTCCCAGAGCTTTCCAATCTCGATTCATAGCGGTGTTCCCTCCGTAGATGAATGGAGACAAGTCCCATGACAGGACTAGCTAAGCACAAGGCTGACTCTGCTGGCACAGTGCTCTCTGGCCACCACCATGGTTAGGATGTCCTTTGCAAGTCTGCAAATTGTGACCCAGGGAGCAGGTCTTTACACCACCCCCGCTCCAGCTGGCATAGGTAGCTTGTGCCCGCTCACCTGAGGAGCAGCACTGAGCCATGGTGCAGGGGTCAGCAGGCCTGGTAAGCAAACGCCTCTAGACTCTCCTTTCCCAAGGGTGGTGGGAGAGGGGCTCTAAAGGAAAGACAAACAGACGTGACTCACCCCTAACCTGTGTTCTGTGAGGGTGAGGGCAGACAGCTATAAGGTGAAGGAAGGGCCAAGGAGTCAGAGACAAGATTCCAATTAGGTTTCCCTCCCCTCCTCTCTTTGGACAGTATCCGAGGTAGGAAGTTGTGACTGTATAAGCCTCCTCTACAGAAACAGCAGTAATTCCCTTCCTCAAGGGCAGTATTGGTCCTCATTAAAAAAGTGGGTGGTATTTATAAAATGGATTTTTAAAAAACAAAAACAGGACTTGAGCTCTCACACAAAAAACAAGCCGATTCTAACAAAGATGCAGTTGCCAAACCAGAAGTGTGAAAAAGGGGGTTCCTGCCACTTTGTGGGTGGGGAGATGAAGGAAGAGGAACACAATACACATGTTGGAAAAAGTGTGCTGATTTTCCTTGTATTCCCCTGAGCAAGATGGCAGTGTATCGTTATCTCTTGCTAAAGCCTATGTTTAGACTGGCGGGAAGAAGAGAAACGCTAATTTCCGGGCTAAGTTTAAAGCTCTATTTGCTTAGTGCTATATTCAATCGGCCAAGGTGAACGAACCTGAATCTGCTCTGCTGGAACATGGATAATGTGGGGCGGCCTGTCGCCATGGTGATGCACCGCGTTGCTCTCCTGTTCATAAATGGCATCACGTTCTGGCTGAGGAAGACTGAGGAACCTTCGGATCATGGAGAGGTTCTCCCATAGAGTCCTGTTTTCTGGAGAAGGATCTTCTTTCCAGCGTAACAGCTCACACAACCACCCCTTAGAGACAAGGGCATAATAGGTCAGTTCATGCCTGGGGGGGGTTGATATTTTCCATTAAGAGCTAAAAAGAAAAGACCCTGTGAGGTTAACTTTTTTCATAAGCTCAAAAACACTCCAATGTGCTTGAAAAAATGTTTTTTAACCTGTTCAGAGACAATAGCTGTGGCTGTCAAGGAGGCAGGCTCTGTTTCTAATAAATGTTCAGATTTGCATCTTAAAGGAGGGTCATGTTCTTTAAGATTCCAAGGGCAAGACACATTTACCACGGACTTGGCAATATGTGAAATAGAAAAGCAAAGTTGAACGTGCTTCTTGTCTTGCCCAGCTTTCTTGTCTGATGAGCGGCCATCTAAGATCCTGAAGGTCTTTAGGAAGAGACAGCACAGATTTTTATAATAATTTGTTTCCTAAAAGGGTTCCCGGAGTTTATGATTTTTGTACTAGGAAGGAAACTGTGTGCAAACGTGTGTGTGTGTGTGTGTGTGTGTGTGACAGAGACAGAAAGGACACGTGCAGCAGAGTGAGCAAGAATGTCATCCGGTGTAAAGCGTAATGATCAGAATGGGCGTTAGAAAACTTCTCCAAGAAACAACTTTCCAGAAAGACATCTCAGAGCCTGTTTTTTCTGCCCATTGCGGTGCACAACATATGATTCACCAGACAAGAATTTTAATAGATTTCCTGAGCTGAGAGAGAAGAAAATGTCCAATGAATGCTAAAACCTGAACCTCTCTGATGACTCCCCTAAGGCCCCATTTTTGATCCTCAGATTATCAAGAACGGAGTGGACCAAGAGAGTACATCGTCTAACATTTCCTAATCCTCATCCCAGAGGTTCTTCATCTCGGCTGCCGTGATGGACACTAGGCAATGCGGTGGAGAGTAAGAGGGAGGCTGTCCCACCCAGACCCCCTTCGCCAAGCAAGGCAACCACCTCTAGCTGGCGTGCTGCCTGCTGAAAGCTCACAGCCATACTCTTCTCTGGAGCAATGTTTGCAGTCATCTCACCTGGAGATGACTGGACAGTTACTCCACATCCTCACTGACCCCCTCACACCCTGGGGTGGCCAGTGATTGGCTTACCCAGTGGTACAATGTCCCTGCCCTCTTCCCCCAAAGTGACAACTCACTCAACCCTTCGATTTACTCTCTGGAGATGGCCTTCCCCCTTCTTCTTGCTCCCTCCCCCCATCAATACAGACTACCTGAAACCACATTCTTACTGGACCCCTTCCTCTTCTCTATCCTCTCTCACTTCTTCCAGGTCCTTCACCAAATCATAGACACTTGATTCCCTGTCTTAGGCTCTGCTTTAGGGACTTGACCTAAGATGAAGGGGCTTCTTGGAAATTCCAAGTAAATTAGTTGGATGGGAGTGGAACGAGCAGAGTTTCTTTATTATCTGATTTTTAGAACTAGCCAAGGAGAGGTGTGTGTGTGTGTGTGTGTTGTTGCGATTGTTGTGTGGGGTGAGACCAGTGAACGGTATGACTTTTTTTCCCACCTTCCCAAACTGAACCACTGGAGAAAATTCTCCTTCCCCTTCTAACTGCAATATACAGTGAAAAGAAATAAGGCCCATTCTTCCCCAAATGGCCTATTGGAGAGAATTTAAAAGAAAAGCTGGAGAGCTGATAACATCAGCTTCCCAAGGCCCACCTACTAACCAGCCAAGGGTGAGTGACTGTTGCTAAACCTCAAGAGACCTACTAATTTTTCTGAGACATTTGTTTCTCTACTCGGCAGGTCTTGTAATTAAACAAACACGTACGAGGGGATGGTCATGCAATCATGCACTCATTCAATGCCACTGAACGCGTAATTCAAGGCTAAGAGAGCAGGCGGTAAACTGCAGATTGACCTGAGAGAATATTAGTTAAAAAATAATAATTGTGATTAGAATGTCACTGAACATGCTTCTTTTCTAACCATGGCGATTCTGTTTATTTCCAGAAAAACATGATGATGTGTCGTATTTCAGCTCTCCTTCTAGGAGTGTAATGTTAACTCTCGAACTGTATTTGAATATCTGAGCTATCTGAGACCCACGTGCATTCGGTGCCCCAGAGATGTTTATTGAGCTCTTATTGGCCAATATTTGCTATCGGATTGAGCCATGAAAACATTTTACGTATTCCTACATCTCAGCCATTTCTTAACACTTTACCTGTAAGTTTTGATGCTGTGCAAGTTTTAGACCTACGTCTTCCTATAGGCTTGAATATTAACTATGGTTCAGATACCTCTCCTCCCCGCCTCTGTCTCCATTCTTCAGCTACGGCAACGGGCAGGCCTCCATGCCGAAACGGAGCAAATTGCTACAGTTCTGTTTACCTTTCAAGATGTTAGAAGGTTCACAAAAAACAACAGAAAAGTTGTTTTTTGGGGGGGAGGGGAGTTTTTTGTACTTAGCTAGTATCGTAGACTATTGTAGTAAGTGCTAAATGTCGAATATCTAAGATTTTTTTTTAAAGAAATAAATGCTTGTAACTAAAAATTACTAAAAGTTAAATTTTAAAAACAATTCACGTATGAAAAGCTTCTTGGAGAGAGCTGAAAAACTCCAATAATTTTTCCAATCCTTTAGAAACTTTTTAAAGTAACAGATCAGTTAGCACTCGGATATATGTGAAAAAACATGTGGATCACAGATGTTCTTTGGAAAAGAAAATCATTAGTTCTTTTAAAATGGCTAATAATGATAGCTAATTCCTAAACAATCACACTCATGCTGGTTTAACAAATATTTCAGAAAAGGAGCCCTGACTCATTCAACAAATATTTTGCTCATATTGTCACTTCTGTGTCTCTATGCTTATGAGATGGATCCTTATTTTTATTAATTGCCCATGACTAACATAACATTTCCAGTAGTTTGCTATTAACCTCTGCCCTTAAATAATACTACTAATTCCTTATCTAAAAATAATTTGATGAATTATAAGTTTGAAGCATGTCTCTGCTAGCCTTTCAAGAGACATGATGATTTTAAGAGACTGAAATCAGATGCTTCTTAGAAAAATATTTAACGGTGCAGCTGGGAACTGTTAGTTCTACAAGGGTATTCCAAAAAGAAAAAAAAAAAAACTAGAAGGGGGAAGTGCTTTTCTTGATGTGTGTATCTCTTAAAAAATAATGAAAAACAGACATTTTGACACGCTAGCTCTTTGTCAGCAGAGACACTGGCGCATTCCCAATTTACGCTGGCAAAAATAAGATTAATTCATTCTAATACTATTTAAATACTTGGAATATTCTGACTACCTCAAATCCTATCCATTGAGACTCGATGAATGATGACAGTAATCTGATCTATGTTTTGCACAAAGTAACTAAAAAAAGCCAAATGCTTTCTAATTCCCCAGTACCTTTTTCTAGGTCACTTTTCCATAAATGATATTGTTAGAGCAAATAAACTTGGTAAGACAATGAACATGTCAGACTATTGTAATATTTGACAAATAATGATGATTCCCCTAAGTCCTGTATTGGTTTTTAAATGATAAATGTATAGATTTACTTGATAGAGGAGAGACAAGAAATGAAATGCAGTACTTTGTTGCAAAATGTGAACATAATTACATTTTTAAGAGCAGTCTCTGGGACTTGAAATATTGTAAGACCATAGGCAGGAGTAGTGAGCTACTCCCCAAATTAAATTAGGATCGCGACGGTTCTGTACAGTAGAAAAGACAGGAGAGTAACAGCCTTAAAATAATGAGACCGATCCCTTCTCAGAAAACTAAAATGGTACAAGGAACAACCTAAACTTTAAATGTAGTAAATTTGCCAAGCAACATTACGCTGCATATAAAGAGGGCAAAATATAAACAGTAGCCACATGTAAATAAATTAGTAAAACTTTCAGGATGTTACTACTTTTCAAACTGACGAAGTTTAATTTGACACCTTCTGTTCTAAACCCTTTGTTTCTACTCAAAATCACGCCTTGAGCTGTTGCTATCAATCACAGCACTCCCCTTATTACTTAAAAAAACTGGCATGAACCCTGAAGAAGCTGAAAATGCCATGCAGA
Organism: Ursus maritimus; assembly: GCF_017311325.1. Classification (NCBI taxonomy): domain Eukaryota; kingdom Metazoa; phylum Chordata; class Mammalia; order Carnivora; family Ursidae; genus Ursus; species Ursus maritimus. The sequence goes on from NW_024424453.1 coordinate 34,422,044, forward strand.
TGAATTCTGAGATAATATGTTCAAACCTGTTATATACAACACAAATCCTGTAAAGTTATGTATTGTAAACCTACATTTATTGAGAACTAAAAGTCTTAAATCCATCTGCCACAAAGGAAATACTGTTATGTACTTTATAGTAACCAAGAACCATCTGCAAATGTCTTGCTACCGTAAGCAAGAAAATGGTGCAGAAGATGCTAAACCTAGGACTTGCGTGAAATAAATAACATTCGTTTGACTGGTTTTGGTGAGGGATCTATTAAAAAAAAAAAAAAGTAAGATCAGGGGGGATAAAAAAGAAAGGGAGAAAATGCAGACTGACTGCCAAACCAGTCCTGAAAAAAAGCAAAACAAACTCAATGACAACACAATGGCAATTTATTATGGTCCATGAAACACATGACTGTATGCTCATTTTAAAGGAAAAATTAGCAGTTCTAAACTCAATATTCTAATGATGTGCTTTACTGACAGAATCTTGTTGTACCACATTTAAATAAAAATCCTGGCACCTCCATCTCTCAGCTGCTAATTTCCAACCAAACTCAATCCCTGATTTCCACTCCACTCTTTTTAGAACAATTAATTCAAGTCAATTCACTTTGAACATCTTAACAGAGAAGGGGGTGCGCAATGATTTTAATTGAGTCAGAGAAGTAACCTTTCTTGAATGAATTTATTGTGCCTCTACAGTCTCACGCACGTAAAAAAGAGAAGCCCTTCCAAGGGCCTGTTCTGTGACAAAGCTGGGAGCACATAACACACAAGACAACTCGTTTTCCAGGGGAAAAGAGGCTTCAGTATTCTCTAAGAAAAAAGAGTCATTTCATACAAGATACAGAGATGTATCTATTACTGTTATGTACATATACATTTTAAACCCAAGAGCCATAAAAAAGAAAGAAAGAAAGAAAATGACAATTCTAGCTGCAACGAAGAAGGAGAAACACATTTTAAGAAACGGAAGGATAATTTGAGTTCTAAAAAGCAAAACATTTTATAGTCTGTATTTATTCCCCCTCACCCTCATCTTTTACGTGTTATTTGCAGGAGTATTTTGTTCCAATCTCTGGGGCATATAGTATAATAATATATGATATTAAAAGAAATCAATCTAAATAGGGACGTATTTGATACAAACATTTTAGTGGAAAGCATGAATTACATTTTAGCTAGTAGTAGGAACAAGGATTAAATACATAATCCATTAAATAGTACTTCCAACACAAAAAAATTCAGTATTGTAGACTAAACTACACCAGGCATTTTGAATGAGTACATTTTCAACAACAACTAACTATAAAGCTAGCAATTTATCATTCAGCAAATAATTTTCTACTTTTAAAAGAATCCGTAAGTGTTACTTATGCTAATGAAGACAGTTTTTAATATGCCCACAAACACGCTGATAGAGGGCAATTTTTTTTTTATTTACAAAGCTGTCGGCACTCAAGGGTAATTTCATATCAGTGTTCTATAAGCTGGGGGGAAAATGGGTTCTAATTGTCAGAGTTGCGGAATCTTTCACCTTTAGCACGAAGGTTTAAAGATCTCACAAAGATGCAAAGTGACTAATGACGTTTTAAGCTACCCCTCTGACATCCCAGAAGCATTCCATTTTCACACTTTTTATGTTTTACCACTGCCTCAAATACAGTCTTAACACACAGTACTGCTCTGGGGGCCCAAATGCAGACACATAAAGGGGCTCATGGAGGGGACAATCCCGGCTTCCAGGCTTGAGGCCTGGATGCTTCATGCACCAACTTCGACCCTCTTTTTCACGAACGATCATCACACTTCTAACAGTGAGAAACAGAATAGTGGCAAAGCAGTATTGAAAGCATTTTTAAATTATTTACTAGGTTAAGAGGGTGAGATGATACTTTAAATACATCAAATTTCATCGTCTAGGCCATTTTTTGGTGGCAAAGTGGTATTGATCTTTCCAAATGCTTAAAATTAACTATTTTCCAGAAGGTCATTATTTGATTAAAGGCATTAAAGTTGAGGGCAAGAAGCGATGCACTTTTTCTTCTTCCCCATTCAAATCATCATATAATTTAATAAAAACCATCCCATCATGTCCTGTAATAAAAACGCTTATCTTAAGATACTGTTCTTTACCTAACATATTAACCTTTAAATGTTATGAAGTTCTTCAGAAAAAAAACCTTTGCTAAAGCAGATTATTCTATAACATAATGAGAGGCCCCCACCATTAACATTAATAAAGATACATGTTCTCTTCTATGGAATTAGTAGGAAATACATTAATCTTTCTCCCCAGTTTAATAACATCTACTCTGGGTATAGTGAAGAGAATCTCAGCAGGCGTCGTAACTTTTCCTGCTAAGTTAACAACGGTCTTATTAAAGAAAACATGGGAAATAAGTTTGAACAGAGACGTACCAATAAATTTTCATGCTAAAAGTAGCACATTACATTCACTTTATTTAAAGAGGGGTTTTAAAAAGAAATATTTAGGGTCGTGAGTTCAAGCCCCATCGTGGGTGTGGAGCCAACTTAAAAAGAAACATATTTAAATGGCATATGTGTGTGTGTATGTATCCCCAAGTACATTTATTTTCAAGGTATGGCTTCTGATATTTGTATTTGCTGAAAAGAAAAAAAAAAATCATGATATTTAAAAATTACTATGATTTTTATACTTCCAAACTGGAATTTTTAAACTCTCTCCAGGTTATATAAGGGACTTAATATCTTAGCCAAAAATGTGTGGGTTTCCATATTGTGGAAATAGGACATACAATGGCTACCCGTAAATTTCTCATGAGTCCATTTTTGCTACTTTGTCTTTAAGAGGTTAAATACATCTAACAGAGTTTCTGGAGGTTTCTTCCCCACCCCCCACCCCCCCACCCCGCCCCGGAGGTTTGTGCTCATACAATCTGAGGAAAAGTCCCCATTAAAATTTAGTGAATTTTGAATAATCAGAATCATTGGTAAATAATTTTTATTATGCAATTTTGCTTAAAATTTAAGCAAGTAAAAAAAGGAAAGTGGTTTTTATGTTCCCCTCTTTTCTACCTTCTCAAAGCCACGGACTTTATAGCACACATAAATACAGTGTTTTCTTTTCCTACAGATTGTTTGATCCATAATAAGATCATCAGATGACAATCTGGCCAGAGTAGATAAAAACAGGCTCATTTAAAAAGGTTGTTGGGCAAGGAGATCTTACAGTTTAAAGAATATTTTCAGGAGGGAGAATCTGAGTAGGGAAAAGAAGGAATGAAGAGAAAAGCATGAAACTGTAGATAACATATTAAAACTAGAAAGAAAATAATCTTATAATTTGGAACAGAATTCCCACAGAAAGGCTGAACCTTCCTTTAAAAACATTAGATTTGAAAGATATCTAACTTAAAAGTTTAATTCTTCTTATACTTCATAAACTAACCTGCTTTCAAGACAGTTTCTTCAAAGCTTAAATGAAACAAACAAAAATCTGGCTTACATGCCTGATGCTTGAATATGGGCTTAGAAAATTAATTTTTTGTTTTTTCCCCTCAACCTAAAATGTATTTTTGACATTACAGAAGTTTCAGTGATATGATTTGGCTCCTGTTTAACATTTATACACACTGTGCCTTGATGTCTTATATTTTTTAAAAGATTTATCCATTTATTTTAGAGAGAGAGAGAGCATGTGTGCGTGAGCAATGCGGAAGGGGCAGAGGGAGAGGGAGAGAGACTCTTAACTAGTCTCCAGCTGAGCACGGAGCCTGAGGCAGGGCTCAATCCCGGGACCCTGAGATCATGACCCAAGCCGAAACCAAGAGTCGGATGCTCAACGACAGAGCCACCCAGGCAGCCCAATATCTTACTTAAGCTTTTATTCTCTCCTCATTCTCCACAGTTACTGTTGTTAAAAAACAGAAAACTCAGTACTGCCAAGTTTCATCAACGCTAGCCTTGTTTCTATCATAAAGAATCATCTCCTTTCCACCTGTCCATCAATGACTTGTCAGTCTGGGACCCTTCTTCCTCGAATTATGCTTTTAGACACCAAATATTCTTTTTAATTATTTCTGATGGACAATTATTTTGATTTCTGAACAAAAAAGCTTTTAAGTAATCATTCCTTTTCTTAACGCAGGGGAAAAAGTACACCAATGATGCCTAGAGCTTTGGTGAAGAATGAGAGAACAAGTGATGTCTAATTTAGCCTATGGAACTTCCTGACAGGTAAATTACAGGTGTAACTAAGCTTTCTTGAATCCCCCTAGCCATCCCCCTAGCCATCTTTGAGATGCCCTTGGACAAGAGACACTGGGATCACTGCTCTGGTCTTCTGTTTTCAAACTGCCAAAGTTATCTTACTGCTCAAAATGACTTTTCAAAGGCTTCCCATTATAGAGAAAATGCTCACACACCCTAGAGCGGCCCTGACGGCTGCTCCCAATAGCATTCATGTCCTAATTCACTGGACTATTTATTAGCTGTTGTCCCGCATTTCCCCACATTCTATTCTCCATCCTTCATACTAACAGGAAAGCCTTTTCTCCTTTTTCCTGCCCATCCACATACTAAGTCTCCTTCAACTCACGCTCGAGCACCTCAGTATGTCGATAGAGTGTTATATGCCACGTAGGCGCTTATGTCCGTGAACTTGAGCAAATTACCTTTCTGAGCCTCAGATCCTCCTCTACAAAGAACGGACGATAGTATTAATAGTATTAATCTTGCAGGATTGTGGCTGGTACAAACGAAATAGAACACATTCAGCCCCGCGCCTGGTCCATGATAATTACAAAAAGGTCTGATGAACTTAACTGAAAGCACTTGCCTAAAAATGGTTCACAGTATATTTGGGAGGCATTCAAAAATAACTGCCAGTGCAAGGCCGTGCATGAGAAATAAAGGTCAATGCTGGACAAACACCAAGTGGGATCCAAGTGGCGAGGAGGAAGAGATGGGCTGAGTGGTCAAGGAAGTCTATACTGATGAAAAGTGATATTGGGGGGCGCCTGGGTGGCACAGCGGTTAAGCGTCTGCCTTCAGCTCAGGGCGTGATCCCGGCGTTCCGGGATCGAGCCCCACATCAGCCTCCTCTGCTATGAGCCTGCTTCCTCTCCCACTCCCCCTGCTTGTGTTCCCTCTCTCGCTGGCTGTCTCTATCTCTGTCGAATAAATAAATAAAATCTTTAAAAAAAAAAAAAAAGAAAAGTGATATTGGCTTGGCCTTGAAAAATGGGCAATATTTAAAATAGGGTGGATAATGAAAAAAAGAGGAAGATGAATTAGCGATGTACCAGGAAAAACAGGTAGACCAGTCGCTTTTTGAGCGGACTATGCCCACCATTCTTTTGCTATAACTCTTTACCATACTGGACTTTCTGGGAATACTTAATTCCTGTGACCTCACCTCCTGTACAGACAGTACTTCTAAGATCCATTTGTTGAGAAAGCCTGGGTTTTCATTTGAATTCCTATTTTACTACTTACCAGCCCTGGTCAAGTTATTGAAATTCTCTAGACCTCAATTTTCTCCTCTATAAAATGGGGGTAATTTTACCACTATTCATAGGGTGTGTGAGAATTAAATGAGACAATTCCTGCAAGGAGATTGGCACACAGTAACGTTATGATGAATGTCATTACTGTTTTTATTATTGTTGTCATGATCACAAAGAGAATCCAAAGGAATGTGACTATCTAGGGAGTTAATGAAAATAATTCAGTTATTACGTCCTAACCTGAACCCACTCTCTTCCTCCCACAGACTAGGTTCTCCTCCGATGTAGTTTAACTCAATTAATAGCATCACCACCCACCCAGTCACCTGGGCTGAAAGGCTGTTATTTGAAGTATAAATTGGTATAATCTTACTGAAAGGCAATGTGGAAATGTTGAACGTAGAAATGTCTAGTAATCACCTTTAAAACACAAAAGCCTTTTTTGATCCAGTAATTCTACTTCTGAGAACCGATCCTAAATAAATGATAATTAAAGAGGTATACAAATAGTTAAGTATCCTAATGTTTGTGCTAGCATTATCCGTGACAGCAAAAGGAGAATATGACTTAAACGTACCTCAATAGGGAATTAAAAGGTATGTGTATCATCTGAATAAATGTAAGACATACACACGTACACACGTACGTATGTACACGTACATACACGTGCATGTGTGTGTCTAAAGAACATGAGGCTATCTTTAGTTAACTGGGATTATGGGTATTTCTTATTTATGCTTGCATTTTTTGACTTTGCTATAGTAGCTGTATGTTTTTAATAAAAAAAAATAGCAAACAGCTTCAATTAAAAATCTGATTTTTCGGGGCGCCTGGGTGGCACAGCGGTTAAGCGTCTGCCTTCGGCTCAGGGCGTGATCCCGGCGTTATGGGATCGAGCCCCACATCAGGCTCCTCCGCTATGAGCCTGCTTCTTCCTCTCCCACTCCCCCTGCTTGTGTTCCCTCTCTCGCTGGCTGTCTCTCTCTCTGTCAAATAAAATAAAAATAAAATCTTTAAAAAAAAAAAATCTGATTTTTCTTGTCTGTTTGCTTTGTGAGGCAACCATCATGAATTCCTACCAGTTCTACCCCTTCAGAACGTTTCTTGAATTGGTTCCTTATTTTCCATTCCTACTGCTCTGGTTCAGGCCCGTCAGCACTTCTTCCATGAACTAAGGCTGATGGGTTACTTGAATCCAGGCCACCCCCATCTCAGCTGAATTACATTTATCACAAACAAACGTCCACACAAATAGCCCTTTGAATGGCATCCTCTTCACTTTCCTTCACCCAAAGGGCCTGGACAGGCCCCGAGGCTCACACTTCAATGAGTAAGTGTAAAAATGAAGCAAAGGATTCCCTGTAACACTGAAGTGGCAGTAAGGTTGGGGAGAGAGGAAGGTATAAAAACTGCACAGTCTGGACCCTTTAGTTGGGGGCAAGAAACCGTACACAGCTCTGTTATTCCTGAGGATACCATGCATTGTAGCAAAGTCCAACAACTTGCATTTATAATGATGCTGCATTTCAAAAATCAGATTCAAACTGAGCTCAGCTTACCAGGTTTCAGGAGGCCGGGAAGCGCTCTTAAAGGCTTCTGTCAAAAGCAAATACATCTGATTGTTCAAAGAAGCTGAATGGGAAACTTCTCTCTTCCCAAACCCCTCAATCCAAATAAATATGTGCTCTTATACGGCAACGTTATGAAGCAAATTTCTTACAAGTTGCCTCCTGAAGTCACTATTAAAATTTTACAGTGTTTATTTTTTTATTCAAAATTGTGAAGATCATGGAGAAAAAAATGTTGCTGAATTTGCACATATGCCATGTGCAAAGAAAACAAAAAAGAACTATAAAAATGTGAACTTATAAGATCAATCATTTTTAGGTGATGATTTACCTGATACAGTGGTTTGTTTGCTTACAGAAATAACTTACTACAGGTTATTTTAACAAATATTTCTGCCAATGCATTTTTAATTGATTTATATGAAACTTTTCAACACTGCAGATAATCTCCGAGAATGAGCTACACGTCCCATTATGCATATTTAGGGGCTGGGAATTAAAAATTTAAATCTTCCCTCTATGATATCCTAGGAAAGATAACAAAGAATTTTTAAAACCAGGGGAAGGCAATTTGGGATTGTAAAAGTTATGGGACTCATATCCTAAGAGGAACAATTAAGCGGGCAGGGTCATTATGAGCTCCTGAGCTGCTTATGATTTTGCTGATAAAGTAACACCCATTTTGTGGCCAAAACCCACATCATTTTATCCATTATGCAAACCTACTAATCAGAGGTTGGCTTAATTGAGGGACTCAAATCTTGTGATTCACAAGGACACTTCAAAAAAAGAAAGCATAAATATTTCTAGAAGCATCATGTGAATCCCAGTGACAATGGCTGGGTTATAATTTCACCAATAAAGGGAGACAAGGGAGGCTGGGCTCTCTGCACAGGCCATGTCGGTCACTCCTCAAGACCACTGATTCTGTTTGATACCTGAGGAAGGCAGGCTCCGAGAGGGCCCCGGGGGAAGAGGACAGGAGTCTGACCCTACTCTGTCTTTCTGAGCACAGAGTCCCCCTCTTCCCACCCCGACTCCCTCAGGAATGTGCTGAGTTTTGTGAGGGCAAAATTGAGAGCCGAGGAAATGTGCTTCTGAATCGTTTCATCCCTCCACAAATAATTATTAAGTGCCATCTATGTGCCGCCTACTGTGCAGGCTAAGAGGAGATGTGGGGACAGAGAGACAGATACAAGAGGGAGTCACTTCCGCCAGCACTTACAGTCCAGTCAGGGAAGAAGAGCTTACACTTCAGACGGAAGTTGATATTAAAGGTGACGCCCCCTGACACAAAGTCTCTAGTCTAAGGGCAAAGGCCCTCTCTCACCAAGTCCTGCACAGTACGTAGCATCAGAAAGTCGGAGAAAAGGCTGCCGATAGGTTTCTGGTTTTGCTGTTGTTTTAAATGTTACTGCAATGACTCTGACCTCCGCTTACGTGCTCTGGAGTGAAGGGCATTTGAAAAATAAGCAGACTATAAAATAATAAATAACAAACATTGCCCTGGTAAATTTAAGAACTGTTCAGCTAATGTACTAAAAAAATATGTTAAGTCCTCCCCCCCAAACATATAATTTATCTAATCATTGATCTCATTTCTTTTGTGCCATCGACCCTTCTGGCAAGCCGGTAAAGCCCACAGATGATGCCTTTCCAGAACAATGTTTTTGTGTGCTGAAATAAAATACCGAAGATTATGAAGAAAACCAATTATGCTGAAATACGGTTATCAAAAATTTGTGATATAGTAATATAAACGCTTCTTTATTAACACACTAAATAACGAGCTCTAACAACAGATCTGATAACTACTGTAATTTTATAGTGATGAGCAAAGATAACATTTTGAGATATCTGCAATAACTTAATGTGATGTGAAAATATCTGCGATTTTTACTGCTGACAAATTCATACCTATTGTTAGTACTACTATGATTTATTGCCCATATTGGTAATTGAATAAAATGTCAAATTTCAGTAACATGTTAATGAAAATGAAGATTTCTTTTTCTATCCAAGTTCATGGACCCCTTGGGGGAAGGTGGGCCACAGGTTAAGAACTCCCACCACCCCGCATATATTTCAAATATTTTTCTAGAACTATCTTATATAAACTCCCAGTAGTTTAGAAAACTTTGGTATTTATGAATTCATGGAGCAGATTTCCTGGGTTGTTTTGTTTTGTTTTTTTGGGGGGGGGTATTTTTGCCACTAAAGGACCATGCCTGTTAGAGATGGGTTGGAGGAAAACAGTTAATCACTAGTACGATGGTTCCCAGACTGTGTCCTGAGGAGCCCCAGGTTTCCATCAGGGCGTCTCAACAGTGCCATGGTTGATGAGAATGCCCACCCTTACCCAGTCTTCTAGTCGACCAAAATGGGGGAAGACTTTTACTTGGTTTATTTATTTCAGTGCTGGAGGAGATTTCATTCATAAACCAATAGTTTGACAGCTTAACCATTTTTGATTAACAATTGTACTAGCACATACAGACCTGTTTCTCCTGGTCCTCTTACAAACTCAGAAAATGGGTTTATAACCCGTGCATAAAGCACCCATATTCTAATTTAGTTAACTTCATCCCATCCAAGTAACCGTTGTAAAGGTAGACAAGATTAGCAGATTATCCTTTGAGAAATTCTGTCAGAAGAGGAACTCTAATGAGGTTTTCCGAAGAGACTTAGGTTTCCCAATCAGAAAGGGATAAGGTAGCAGGGCAGATGGAGGATGGCAGCAGGGAAAGGAATAGAACAGTGACTTGGGCATGCCATGGGGTGTGGGGAGCTGTGCAAAGGTTAGGAAACCAGAGGTAAACAAATAATGGTCCTTACTCTCAGCACCACTTTTCAAAGAACAAATGGTTTTAAAGTATTTGCCTTGAAGATCTGAGGACAGGGCAGAAGGAGTCTAGTCAAGTAGAGCGTTAAAGAAAGAAAAAAAGTGAAGAGGCAAGATGGTTGGGGGGGCGCACAGGTAGAAAATAACTCCCACACAATCATCTCCTCACTATATATTATAGGTAGCACAATGCTACATTTATCCAGAAATATAACACAACTTTCTGTCTAGAAATTAAGCTTGATGGATAAGGCTTTAGTCCTTATGGTTATCCAGGGTCCAAGTTATTTAGTCTCTTTAATCAAAATACTAAAATAAAATCATTACCCATTAGGCTATTACCCTTCCCCCAATCTCCAAACACACAAGCAAAAATTAATTGCAAGCCAGGAAGAAAGAAGGCAATTTAGACAGTAACAGCTTGGCATGGACTGAGCTGGATTTCCTAATAGCATTTGTCTGTTTGTGAATGTATATTTTATTTACAGCCTTCACTTCCTTGACCTTATTGAAAGTAATTTATTTTTAGCTAATCTGCATTTCATTTAAACCACCAAATACTCCATCAATGAACCAGCCAAGTAGCACCCAACAAGTAGCACTCGTGTTGGTACCATTAGTAAATGGGTAAACATTTAAAGGAGACATTTGGGAACGGGCAGTCCTCAGCAGCTATTAAGTGCTACAGGTACCAATTTATGAACTTGCAAATACGGGCTTCAAGATATTCCTTCAACTCAGTTGTCATGCCCTGCCTTGTTTTTCTCATTTCACTAACCTCTTCCAAACCTGGACCGAGAATATTTTTTCCGCTTTAATGTGTTATCCTTCCCAGGACTTACATCAGTCCAAAAATCGTGAAATGTTAAAGGTAGAATTTCAGGCATCAGTTAAAAAAAAGAAGCAAACAAGAAAATGTGTTTAAGGAGGAAACTCTTTACAACCCTTCAAGCCACATGGTTTTGTGGCCAACACCGCCCCGCTGCATACGAAGCCAAGCCCGTTTCCCAACTGAACAGAGCTCATCTCATCTCTATACTGCCCTGGTTCTGCTAGGTCCTTGATGATGACAGAGAGGTCATTCAGATATGTAATAATCAGTCTCAGATGAGTTCCATCAACCTTCAGCTCATGTCCCGCTGTCTAACATGCAGTTCCTACACTGGATCCCACTCAATTCTCCCCACTCTATCCCACCCATGAATGCTTTTTGGCTACAGACCCCAAAATAGCACTTTATCTGTCCAAACCCCCCAAACGAAGCCCTTTCATTATTCAAAACCTTTCCTCCTCTGTGACTCATTTTCAGACTAACACACCTGTCGGCAGTACCTTCAATCAAAATAGCATCCTCTTTCACACTTGTGCACCTGTTTCAGCAACAAACTCGCAGAAGCTGGAACTGCAAGGACATTAGACATAATCTGACCCAACCTATTTTGCCTTCCTGAAGGGGAAGTTCCGAGCCTGAGAGGTGAAACGACTTGCCCGAGGCTATACAGCGCTAGCGGTGGAAGTGGGATCGCCATTCTTTGCAATCCTCAATGCTTTCTCTGAAAGATGAAGTTTATGTCCGAGTTGTTACATAAACCATCTGTGAGTTTGTCAATTAGCTACCATTACCCTGTTTTTATCTGACACAGACATTCAGGACCACGTTCTCCCATTCCCGTCAGCTTCGGAAGACAAAGGCGAGCTATTCTGTAAATGACATTGACGATTTCAACAATGAAAAATGCAAACGGTGGGTCCAAAAGAAAATGGCTAATAGCCAGTTCTCCTTCCTGTATATTTTCATGAGGATCGAAGAACATTGCAGAAGAACAACTGCACAGCGCTAAGGAAAGTGGACTGAGCTGGGCAGGATCAAGTTTTCTGAACTACCTTCTACTGACTCTTCGACTATGATTTGTTACTAGATACGTGAAAATTGTCCTTTTATTAGACAGGGATCTAGTGGGGTCCATAAAGAAAATTATAATCTTTTTTTGAACAATGGGATTCTTATAGTCTAATTAAATTTAATGAAAAGACATGCTCTTCCCTCATACTCAAAATATTGAATATTCTCAAACTCTATACATACCACAGCAATCCCTAAACTTTTTTTTTTTGCTCTTCTTACTGTTCCCTTTTGGATCAACAGGTGTGCCGGAAACAAAAAAATTCTAACATACGAAAACAAAAGTTTACAAGCATGGAAAACTAGCGGATGATTTTTCAGAATGTTAACGAAATCTTTCACTTGCTAAGGAACAAGTTAAGTTTCCTTTCTGTGGTGAGCTCTACCAATGACTGCAAGATGCGATGCCATCTGCATGCTGGCTTATCCCTAACATATCTTGAAGTAGCCGTGCAAAAACGTCAGGGTCATTAAAGCAAAAGCAGTAGCAATGATGTCATAAGGTATCGTTTTTTTTGTTTTTTGAACTTCCACTTTCTTATTTCTTGGGCTCATCCCCATACAACTATGCTATGTATATCAAACCTCTTCTTGGGAATCCTAAAATACAAGCGACTGAAGCAGCGGTGAGTTGAGCTAATGATTAGTGCCCGGTGCCTTCACCTCTGTGTTAAGGATTCTGAGGGGACATCTGTATTCAACAGGAAATAGTGTTGTGACAGATCGCTGAGATGGGGATTGAATCTTCCACAATATCTGCATCTTGCAAAATGACTATAAAGGCAGATGAAGAATGTGAGAAGCACCTGACCTAATAATTTGGTCTTAACTGCATGAACTGCTTAGCATCTGAGATGGGATAAGGGTTCTAACTAAAACGCAAACATTTTTTTTTTCTTCAAAGTGATATTCCGGCCAGAAGAAAGCATAAAAAGGCAGAAAAAATGTTAAATTTCAAATTTGGATGATATCATGGAACAAACCCAAAACACACAGAAAATAGCCAGGGTAAGGGGAAAGAAAGTTCTGGTGAAAAACTTGGGCAGTGAAGTTTTTTTTTTTGTTTGGGTTTTTTTTTATTTTGTTTGTTTTTTTTTTAATGTGAGAAAATAACGAAGGAAGACACGATGAATTAAGGGAACAAGGGTAACAAACCCACTAGTCTCTGGGAAATGGCATCTCTTATCAGATAACAGGAATCACCACAGAATCCTAGGACGCTTCCAAGAGAGGTTCATAACTGAAGTAGTAAAACAAAAATAAAGATAAAAGAATAGGAGTGTATTTTATTTGGCATTAAAAGACATTCAACTAGGCTATAGCTATAGTTTTAAATGTTCTCTAAAGTGGATTGTGGTGAATCTTCTCTAGAGGTACGGTTCTAAATCACCACTGATCCTATTTCTTTCTCCTCTCTTAATTTTAGTTTTCTACCAGCTTATTTGCCTTCTTATGGCTCCAGTACTTTAATTTTTTTATGGCTGGATTCTTCTGAGACTGGTGATAACTCTGGCCTTATAGGGTAACCCACTGGGCCTGTACTTTCTGCCAGGTTATCTCCAAAATTTCTGTGGAAACAGAATTCACTGGTTTTGAACTCTACCTTTCAGACTGATTCTGCATATCAACAAACATCTCTAAGAAATAAATTTCCTCATTGGGTCCATTTTCTTTCTGAATTGTCTGGGATAGGGACCATAAAGCCTAAACTATCAACTTTTTCATTTTAAAAAATAAAGAGACTGACCTTTAAAAAACTATACATACCCAACAGTAAATATGCTTTCAGAACTTACATTCAAATAAAAGGTTTACCACTGAAAAAAATACAAAGGGGTAGACCAGAGGGATATCATCTCCCGCATCCAAAATAAATCTTAGAGAAAATAACAGAAAGCCCAGTGGAGAATCTTTTTCTCATTCGAGTTTTGGTGAAAGTGGAAAAAGGGGATTTGATGAGGATTTTGATAAAAGAACCTGGAAAAGCCTAGGCAACTTCTCCATTTTTACAGACACTTAACTTCTTTTCATTGTATTTTATTTTTATTTAAGCACATCTTCAACACACACACATCCATACCCCAACTCTTAAAAAAAAAAAAAGGGCCTGAAATTTTAGTTACACCACATGTGGTTTTCATTTGTGAAAAATGAACAAGCTGTTTGTGGTTAAACTGTCTAATCGCCTGTTATCAATCTAGCGCTGCATTCAAGATTTACAGGATACATCAGCTTCTGTGCCACATTAGCTGTAAAGGGGGGGGTGGGAGGAAAAAGGAGGAGGAGAGAGTTTATCCTGAGGAATAATATTTCCAATGCAGCCACACTCGCACTACATCTGGTTGTGCTGGTAGCGGCAGTTAAATTGAAATATTTCACAGCGTGTGTCAGAAACATGCAGAATGGTAATTATGACAGATCTGATTAAGCCGGAGTGCCACAAGCTCCCTGGCCAGCGCCGGTTGTGCAGGTGTGACCTTGTGCGTGCCTGCGTGTGTAAATAAAATTAATTACAAGCGAGAGGGTGAAGGCTTCAGTGACATCACAAAGCGGAGAAACTCCCAAGGGGGAGACCTAATGGAATATTTTCCCTCAGTCTAATAATACAGTTCATATTGACTTGAGGTAATTAGTGGGATCATTAAAGCAGTTTTCCCGGCGTATTTGGCTGCCTGATCAGATTAGTGAAAATGTTCTTCAGAACAAGCCCTGTGTGGTCTGCCAGAGAGGAGGAAATAAAAAGCAACAAAGCATATTTTGGAATGATAAGCAGCGCTGGACTTTTACTCTAGCAAAAAAAAAAGAAATCTCTACTTCTCTCTGGAGCCCACAGCTCTAAACGTCCTGTCCATTTTAATTCTTCTGTTCAGCTTGGGTATTCCTGCGCTACATTCGGGGCTATTTCTTTCCTTTCCCCTTCCTCTCCATCAAAGCAGACTGCTTCGTCACCAAGAGCCATCCCAACTCCCAACAAATCTCTCTTAAACAAGGCCATTTTAAAATTGGGAGAAGTATTGTAAATGACTGCTTTGCCATTAACTGACCATATGGGGCCACTGGGAGAGACAAAAATCAGGGGAAGGAATGCCACTTAGAATTCACCTGCTAAACAAAAGATTCTTTCTTACGTAACACAGAACAGAGATTTAAATGTTTATACGCGTTTGGATCTCCAAAGGCGTGCAGCGCAGGCCAGAGTTGGGGGCGAACATTCTTCCAGTTGAGCAGAACACAGAGCCCTCATCAAGAAAAGGGCCATTTGTTTGAAAATACTCTACTGAGCAAGCTCTACCTTGCCCCTGGAATATGCCAAGCGCTGTCACAGATGGCAGGCTCTGACAGTTCCCATCCGTAGCGCCGATACTCGACAGTTCAGCACAAGATCAGTGACATTCTGTCTCATTAGAACCACGCTAATTATCACAGCTAGTTTCAGGGGAAACCATGTGTTGCAATGGTCAATTTGAAGGAGTCTGTGCATCAACAAACTGGTAATAAGGATCAGACACCTTATTATATGACAGCATGCTGCCTATGATCTGATTTACGGAATCAGAGGCACTGAGGCGGCCGAGGAGGCTGGCAGTTTATGAAACAGTGTGTTTAAACCCAATTCCTGAAGCATACTGGTTGAAAAGGGAATTGTTAAAAAAATACACAAAGGCAACTGGAGTTGGTGAATCAAGCAATCAGAGGAGAATAGATTCTCTATTAACACACAACAGAAGCAAATTAAGACTCAGAAAAAAGACAACTTCATCAATTTAATAATTGTATGGCAACTCCACGGGAGGATGGAACTTGTATTTTTACAAGGTATTTCATGATAAATTACAGGAGGACTATATTTCTGCTAATCTCTAAAATGCACTTATTTTTACAGGAGTGGTCTATGATACTGTTGTGTTTTGTCATGCAAAAGAATTGCATGTGTAAAAGCTTAACAACTGTACTTATAAAAATGAATAATCTTAAAGGTTACTTTTTAAGATACCGAAGGCATTCTGGCAGCGCAGGAAAAAATCCACCTGAGATTCGTATTAGCCACATAACTTCCTCCATCCTTCTCTTAGCACCTTTCACTGATGTGAAATTTTAATGGTGCAGTTTCTTTCAGGGCTATTTTTCTATTGTCATTTTGCATAAATGCATTTTCATAGTTCATTCATTTCATAGGGCCTTTATTTTCCTTTCTCATATGGGGAAAAAAGAATGATAAAGCTAAAATAAAACCTACCTTTACTACCCAAAACATAAAAGACAACTGTTGAGACTTCTGAGAAAACACTTTTCCTTTCAACTTGGTAGTCTGTCGAAGGATTCTATCAGTGTTACAGTTACGTGCTAAGTTTAAGCGAGTTACGTTCCATTTGAGTTAAACCCCATGGGCCTGCTCTCTTCCCTGCTCCCATTCTGTGGAGGCCTGAGCCTGTCCTAAAGAACTCACTCAACACCTGTCAAAACTGATTGTATCATGAAAGAGCTTCCAGAAAGAGTAACTCCCATGGAATATTCTTTGTCCACACTTTTCAACTTTGTCCTAACATTTTAGGACAAAAGGTGGCTTCCGATTAAAGCAGGCTCTATAGATACATAATTGGTAGACTCAGGCTTTAGAACGTGTATGCTGAACTACTTTAAAGTGACCCACCCTTGTGGTAACCACCTTCCTTGGACTTCCTCATAGGATGACCCTCTTTAAAGAGCTGGCCCAATATTCACAAACTGATTCCTTTCAAATATTGTCTAAAATTTTCCTGCGACATGTTCTCAACATGGAGAAAATGGGCTTAATGAATTATGACTATATTTGTAACAGTTAAATTATCAGGTGGGTCAATGAAGAAAACGTATTTATATGATTTGGGGGAATTAATTTTAAATTTAAAGGAAAAGAGTGAAATTTTAAATGATTTGGAAGTGGCAATAAGGTAACTGAAAACCTCCCGTCTAACTCATTTAAAATAGACAGCATCGAGTGTATAGAAGGAAAAACATCCCTTTTACGTGATTTTCTAGCCCAAAATATAATGAACAAGTGTTCTATGTAATAATTCTGGGCCTCCGTGATCAAACCCTAGATTTATAAAATATAGGCTTGTGTTTAAAATGTAGACAGGCTGATATTCAGATCCACAAATTTAGCTCTTAAAACACTGTAACAATCGTGTACCCTTTAAACTGTTAGAGTATGTCAATATTTGTGTATTTAAAATCATTGATTTCAATAGCAACCAACCAGAAATATAAAGATAGGTCTGCATTTTAGAAAATTAAATCCAATATGGATTTCCAGTATTTAGACATAAGAGATTTTTAGGTGGTTACCAACACAGGACACCTTAATCAGGAGATGAATGGAACTCTGCACCCTTCCTACTCAAGAATGCAGCACGGGGGCCTCCCACATGGGTGTTAAAGTGTGTATGGGCAGGTTACACCTGGTGTTGTCTTGCTTCTCTCCTTGCTTTCCCCTCATAGTACTTCTCTGGCCCTTCCTCTGCCAGGAAAGCCAATTCAGGGAAATCTAAGCTGCATCTCCCCAAAGTCACCTCTCCCCAGTAAAAAATATAAATAAAATAATAATCATCATCATAATACTAAAATAAAAAAAAGCACTAGATGGAGAGTGTGTAAAGAGGCAGGTTTCTCCCCAGACCCTGCCTGAAGAAAACTCTATTTGCCCAAGAGAAGGGGCAATGAGGACAATATGTCACGACTGTTCCACAGACTCCCAGAAAAGGATGTGGCACCAGAAATAACAGAAACCGTGACTCTCACATCTGCAGGGGCCTCCTCTGTGTCTTCCACAGGAGCTACACAGGTGAAATCGTGTTGCAGCAAAGTCTGCTGCATGAACATTCCAAAAGCATGAATCAGCATAGAGCTTCAAAGTGCAGTTTCCCTGAAGTGTCATTTAATTCTAACCAAATAAAAGATGCCTTCACTACCATGCTGGAGTACAGGGTGAGATCATGGTTCCGCGATTTCTTTTTCCCTGGGTTTTGTCACGATACATTCCTGTTCCCAGCAATGAAAATTACATTTTTTGCCCCATTTCTAGCCCCACTGATTCGTGACACATCATCTTACTTGAATTTAAGACATTCCAATCACCCTCGAAGGATTTCCAAACCCAAAGGCTAAAGGCCAAAAAGATGCCCCAAAGCTTCCTTCTCCCTCCCACTCCCTTCTCTTCTCCCCCCCTCACTAAAGGCTTTGAATCTCAATGACAAAAGGGTCTGAAAAGTGAATGGAGAAAAGCAAAAGGCTTTAAATTATTTGCTCTCTTCCACTGGTTGTGCTATCTTTGCAGAGGCAAAAGCCACTTTTCTTTTCTTTCTTTTTTTTTTTTAAAGCACTAAAACCATCCCTATCAGTAGCGGAAGTAATAGCAGCCAGGGTCCTGTAACTCTACGGGACTGGTGGGGTAGAGATTGCCAGGTTATATTCAGCTATGTTCAGTCAAATAGAATTTTCATCATCTAGCCACTTTACCTAGAAGAAATACCCCGTTCAATAAAGCACTAGAGAGAAATCATTTTCTAAACACAAGTGGGGATGCAGCGCTGCTCCGTCAAAGCCTTTACTCCTACATGACAGCGTCTGCAAGCCACACCTCTGCAGACACGAAATCAATGTAACAATTCGATGTACAAGGCGACGCCTATGGCGCTGCTAATGTCCCCTTGCTGGACATACACCTTAAGTCTCAGAGCTCTCCGGAGGCTTGCTGTGGAATAAAATTAGATTCCAACATCTGCCACCATTAAGGAAAAAATTCCATTTCCATCTCCCATATGAAAACACTATAACCAATGAACAGTAACTGAACCTTGATACCGTAATGGTTATTACCCAAATCAACTATTTTTTTTTAAACAGTAAAATTAGCGAATTCTGCTCTCATAATTATTTGAATGTTATCAGACTAAATGTCTGATAAAATTCCAATATGATTCACTTGGAAAAACTGCTGCTTATTTGAATACCCAGAATATAAAGTGTATTCATTTGTAGCTGTTCACATTATGTTGAAAGCATATCATCTTTTTAAAGTTTGCATTAGCCTGCTTTCCTACCCAAGCACAAAAAGTAGCCTACCTTCGGTTTTTACTTGCATATTTTATTCAGACATTTCTATGGGAGTTAAAAACAATCTCATTTCTGTTACTCATCAAAGAGAAGACAGAATACATGTGAAATGGAGGAATCCACAGAGTTGGTTTCTTTTACTGAAAATACTTCGTGCATTAGTCAGTACATAGCACGACTATGATGTGTCTAGTTTCATAATATTCTAGGACTGTAGAAACTTCAAAAAGTAATTATGCTGCCTGCCACTCAGGATACCTACCTAAAGTTTTACCCTTTAGTCTAAATGAAAAATATTTGAGATAAGTACACAGATAATAAATAAGTCACTCTGTGTAGCGGTCTGAGCCTCTCGCTTAGCACGTGATAAGACGTTATCCATTTGTGTAGAGTGCTGTATAATTTAAAAGCTCTTCTGCACCTATTCTAGCATACGATCTTCTCCCATGTTAAAAGAATCTTGGGCTCAAAAAGGTTAAGTAATTTCTCAATATTATAACACCAGTGATACAGACGGGACCATAGCCTACTTGGAGTCCTCTACACCATGTTATCTCCCCTCACCCCAACTGGACATGAAAAAGCCTGGATTTCTAGGACCCTGTGCTGATAAGAACCTGTAGTCCATTGAAAATGTCAACGAAGAAAGGAAAGCTCCCGCCATTTCCTCGATCAGTTAGTCCAACACCCCTAATTCCTCTTTCCCAGAGCAGGGTACCACTTCAGTCCTGAAGCGCCTAGAACCCTGAGGAAATACTAAAAGAGGAGGACAGAGGAAGAGGACCGAGAAATTGGGGTTGGCTCTACTATTTCTTAGTCTGGTGACTCTCGTGTATAAAATGAGGAAAGCCAGGCTAGCTCCGCAGGTGACTCTGAGAATTAAATGTAGGTCGTACATAACGCACGGCGGGGCCTAGCACAAAGATGGCGCTGGACAGTAAGCCAGCTGCGAGGGCCAGAGGCAGACGGCGCCGGCCGGCCTGAGATAAAGGCGACTCCAGCTCTTCCCTCTTCACACACGCTTCATTTTCAGGAACCTCTGCCTCACTCTGACAGGCCGTGGCACATACTGATCTCAGAAGTAAGTAACTCTTTAAGAAGTTAAAAATGTTGACCACGGGAAGGTCAGTCTGATTTGAAGATTTTGTTTATTTGTTTGCTAGTGCTTCTCTTTCCTTCACAAAAATTACGGCAGAACAGAAGTTAACGAGTGACTACTTTCCCTTGTTAAGTCTGACTTCCTCTCTCCGTGACATACACACTTTTTGGACTGCTTATTTTTAAGTAATCATCAATCTTTCTACCTATTTTCATCCTGAGGGTGGTGCTGACACTAAACTGAACGACAAAGGGAAAAGTACAAAACATCCTCTGTTAGGAAGGGACAGGGTATTAGTAGTTAGGAATAACTATCCGAAAGAATGAAAGTTACCAGTATGCTTGACCCCACCGCCAACAATCGGCTCCTTGGATTCCTTCTTAATCAGTAATGAGGGGATTAGCTAAGAGCTTTAGGGGTTCTGGGAAACACACCATCCTGGCAGAGACAGAGAAGCTGCCAGTCAACATTGTTGAAAGAGACTCACGGGCAGCTTTGTAGGACAGGGGTACACACAGCAAGCATGTTTAAAAAACTCACCGGAACATCACTCACATGACATTACCGACCAATCGTTGCCTCTGGACTAAACAGCTCCCAAATCGGTAACTCAGGCCAGATGGGCAGATTTGGGGATGCCGTTTAAAAGAAAGAAAGAATCAAGGTAACGAAGAGGCTGCTAACTGAAAAGAGCTACGCTGTAGTCAGAAAGGAAATGGGGAGGCAGGAAATGTCACCAAAGTAAGTGACAGATGACAAGCAATCAAATGACAGCTATCAAAAAGTTTTAATATTTATTTTTGTTTGTTTTAAGGCTGACCCTTATTACAATAATACACGTCTACTTTCTCTGTTTCTCTATTTTCAGGATTTGGAGAAAGTGTTTGGCTCCGTAACAATACAGTCTGTGATTCTTGATAAATTTAATTGGACAGGTCAGAAAAGATGCAGGATCAGAAAGAGAGGCAAGATAATATACGACTGAACACGAGATCCTCATCATAATTAGACTAAATAGCCAAAACAAGAATGTGCAGGGTGGGTGGGTGAGGGGCAAAGTGAGAGCAGGACATTTCTCCTTAATGCATAGTCTTGGCATGTAAATGAAGACATCTGAAGAAGCACACAGGTTTGAAGCGGCTCTAACATTCTATCATAATTAGAAACATTTCAAGAGCCCTGTAATTTCCAATCAAAATTACAGTAATTTCCGATATACAAGCCATGATTCATGACAGAATTTTACATTCCATGAGAGATTACGGTGGCCTGATGTATGACACGCTGAGTACAGCACTAACATAAACAATTCAGTTTAATGTTTAAACAGCACTTGATGTTTAGAATCTCACAATAAAAGAAACATATTATTGTAGAAATTATCACTTTGACAGTGATTGAAGGGTAGGCAGGCATGTGGCCTATAAGGCTATAATTTTTACAGTCCACAGCTTGAGTTTAATCATTTTTATATAACATTTCCAAGATATCCCTTCAGTATTTCATCCAGCCTATAACTTAAATAAGAACAACCTTTTCTAAAGCAAACCCCTATCAAGCACCACTATTAACTCTGATAGAGAAAAATTTAAGAGCTAAAAAAAAAAAAAGTATGATACAGTAAATGCACCTTACTGTAAATACTCTCAGAACTGTCTATTTCTACCAGAAGTTGACGGCAGCCAGGCTCTTTTATAAAGGAGAGTTCATTAATGATCAGGAAAATATATCTGTTTAAAATGGCAAGTTGTTAAAATCTCACCTGAGCCCTTGACTGCCTCTAAATTCCCACCTTGATAATGTTACCAAATACTGTTGTAAAGGGGAAGACAGTTTAATATTCTTCCGGTCCTTTAAAAAGTATTCTTGGCTTTGAACGAGGATTTATAAGTAATTCTAAGTTTGTTCCTATAGATGACCCTGCTTTGATGAGCATAAATTTTCAATATCTGAACACTATACTGCTATAGGACTGCATTCTCTCTCCTTTGTTATTTTTTTTAACTTGTTTGGTAGGGACTTGTAACGTTTCCAATTCAACCGTATTCATTTATAATTCATCAAATTTGGGCAGGTTTTCTAATTGTCATTCAACCTGTATGGCTTATACAGCGTCTACCTATGGGAAAGGTAAGGTCATGAATGGGCAAAGATACGTGTGGCGGGCATGCCAGTTTGTTTTAGTAAGTGTGCCTAATAGTTGTGGATGCCTGAGTTGGAACAGAAAAAACTATTATGTTTGTAGTCTTTTAGGATGGAAATCAAGGTCATCTGAGCAATCATGAAACAATAGTAATTCCAGTTACTTGTACCAGTACAATGGACCACCTTGAGAAACTGCCTATACATTACGATACTCTTCGGAAAACAACTATTAACTGACCCCGAGATTTCCTGAGAAATCCCTGGTCAGGAGAGTGGGTGTTGGAGGAAACAAAACCACGTATCTGCGACCCGAATCTCAACAACACTTGGTTTCATCACAGAGCTCCGTCAACAGTCCTGGAGACCGTGCCCTCTGGTGATGCAGGTTCATACTGAGAACAGACACCCCTCTGAACGAAATTTTCACGGGCATCGTGGATCCAAATTGTCAGTGCCTAACCGAGGTTCTTACCTGGCTTTTGGTCGCTGCAACCTTTGCAAACAGTGCTTGGGACACTTGAATCTCATCATAAATGGAAGCATTAATGTTCATGGTATTGTTCTCTGGTTTCCCATTCCTCTCAGTGGCAATCGTAGCTGTTTTCACCTACAAAACATTTTGAACATGACTGTCATTTTTCATTGGCCAAATTGTGTTGAAGCTTTTCAGGCTCGGCATCCAAACTGGACACTGTTGCTCCTTTTACGATCAAGGTGATCAACAGTGCAGTCGTTCAACATTAGTTATTACCCCGAGATCAGATTGCTTAAGTTATTAAGAAAGTCCCAATGTCACAGGTGATTGCATCTGTAATAAGACAGCAACTGCCAGCTGACATACAGGAATTAGAACGCCATAAAGTAAGTTTTCTGGAAAACAGAATAGTTCCAAAGACTTGAAAACCCTAAACTAATTGTTTCCCAATTACTGTCCACTGCAATTCTAACAAAGGAAATTCACAATTAAAATCATAATGCCCAGTGCTGTATCTTCACTGGGTGGCCGGTGCCTAATAGACAATTGCATCACTAATAGCTATTACATACTATGGCCTTTTTAATTTTAGACTCTTTTTTTTTTATGCCTGTTCCGCTTATGTTTCATTTAAAAAATCTTCCATAACAAAGCCATTTGCAGAGCTGCATATTTAAATCTTCTATCCATCCATGAAACAGGTAGAGTGCTTTGCTTAATCATCATAAAGGCTGGTTGCATTTTACACGTGCATGTCCAAGCTGTTCTGTATAATTATTTCATCTTTTCCTGGCACCTTTGTACATAACTATTTCCTTTTGACTTGTGGAACCAGACAATAAGAAAATGTTTCACGATATTTAACAGAACGTTACTGTAAGTTACACAAATTATATAATCAGTGACTTTATAAATATATGCAAAATGAATACTCTTGAGTAAAGAATTAGTATCAGTGCCTTTGATAATAATGACAAGCAGGTATCAGCAGTAAAATGACACAAAATTTTGGGGTAAAAATAAAATCTCATCCTCAAAATTTATTGATACTATTATTAATTTTTAAAACTCTAAATTTAATTTTTATTATGCAGTTAATGTGAACCAGCCTGGAAGACTTACGTGTGAACTATGTAGTTGCTTTTTCACTAGGAAAGTGGTGAAAATGTAAACAAAAAGTTACCACAGATGCAGGCCCTTGTTTCTTCCAGCCAGATGATTCACTATGGACCATGTTTCTTAGGATTCTTTCCAGAACCCAGGTTTCTGTTCGCATATACAATGAAGTCCAGTTTGGAATAAATGAATGATTTCTTTTGTCATGAAATGATATACCCTTTTAGTCCTGCTACAGTCTTTCAGGTCTACTTCATTCTCCCCCTAGTATTTGGTATCAAAAGACGGGCAGAGGTTATCCTAAGCAATTCGACCCTCTGCACTTAAGAGAGTAAACAGGAGTCTTTAAAACATGACTTCTAACTTCTGGCCAGTTAGCAAAATAACTCAGCTCTTGCTGTCTGGAGGAGGCAGCTAGATCCTTCCACCTCGACACTACCCTTCTAAGCACTGAAAGGCTAGTGGGGGAAATGGGTGCACCACAGGCCCAGGTGAGCACACAGAAAGTAAGACAGGACAAGTGACCAATTGCTGGGGCCTCATTTGCTCCTGCTAACCTCTAAGCTGGAGACGGGGAAGGCAAGTGTGTAGGCTCAGTTTCCAGAGTCCCTCTTCAAGCTCGGAGGCTCCAGAAAGCAAGGGCACTCACGGAGGTATAGGAACGACTGGAGGCCACTAAGAACGTACACAGGGCTTTGAGGCAATAATCTGCTAAATACCACTTTAGGAGCCAGAAGAGTTAACGCATTACCATAAATTGCCTACAAAGTTGCTTTGGTGAGATTCGCAACTTTGCTCTGGGGTGGTCTTGCTTTGAGGCATAAGGATAGATTTGATCACCCCATGGGGTCTCTTTTAATACCTATTTTTCTCACTGTTTAAATGAAAGAGAAAAGAAAAGCCATTTCAATCGCTTTGAAAATTGAATGTTATGGAAATGGGGGCATGAAGTCCAGTACATTGGAAGAAATAGTTCCTTGGTAGCAATCTGCTTAGCAATAGTTAAGAGAGCAGGCTTTGGAAACTTGTTGTTTCACTATGTTTTTATAATAATTTTCATTCTTTTGTAAAAACTATGTTTAAGAATTTATCTTTGAGGTGGGCTATAATCATTTGTTTCAACCCTGTGATTTGGTTTCTAAAAATTTCGTTAGTTTAATTTTTTTTAATGAAGCAACTGCAACTTGAACCCAAAAGCAAGAATTTCAAATCATAAAAAAAAAATCAAATAACTGTTTCCTAGTAGCCAACACAATCAAAAGTGGAAAAGACGTACACATGAAACGTTTAAAATTTAAAAAAAAGGGCAACAATTTTTTAAAATATAAAGTAAGAAACTCTGTATTACTCATTTTAAAAATATTTAGAAAAGCTCTACTTTATCATCTTGTTGGCTCAGATATGCATCTTATCATAGATAAGCTATTAGAATTCTGGAATCACATTTTTTCCTAAACACAAGCTATTGCTTAAGGGGAACTGACTTGGACAGCTTTTCAAAAATATGAAAGCTGAATTTTTCCCCAGGTAAAAATGGAAACAAAAATCTTTTATACCTCACTCTACTAAGTACTATTTTAGCTTAGTACAAAAAAAATCTTCTTTAATCCTGGTTTAGCTTTTAATATTATATCACACATTAAAATTCATAAAGTAGTTCATTCCAGGCAAAACAAACTACTCTTCAGCTCTTCTCCGCAAATAGCACAGGAGGTAAAATAAATGCAGTTGCTTTCCGAGTAGCTTTTATCAAGGTAGGGTGTACTACTCCGTCATTACGGCGGCGCCGGGGAAGTGGTTAGGAATCGGGAGCTTCTACTATTCACCCTCCCACGGCAGGAGAGGGTGCAAGCACCAGGGTCAGCTTTATAGTTCTCTACAATTGTGCAGGACACAAATTTTCCACGAAAATTCTATTTGTTTCTTTCTGGATTGCTGAATGCATCAAACCGTATTAGAAAATGAACTCTACATCCCATACACATGCTGGATGCCACCCCCGTGCTGCACGAAATGAACCCTACTGTGGTCCTGACTGCGAAACATACCGTTCCTTGGGGGAGGAGGCACTGTCCGGAAACACACAACTCATGCGCGTGCACACACGCACGCACACACACACAAGTGCAATTACAGTTGGATGTAGTCTTAATAATAATTATGATTAATAACAAAGGCTGGCATTTATTACCTTTTTATCTAACCTGCACAAAAGCCCTAAGGATTATTATTTGCCCCATGTTAAAATTGAGAAAATCTCCTAAAGCAAAGAATTTACCCATAAGGCAATGTGAGATCTAAACTGAAGTCTGTCTAATGCTAATGCTTATCTTCAAAACTACTGCACTGCACTGAAGTCATGATGTTATACAGGATTTCTTTATTTGGAAAAATTCTAACTTTTTAAAGACACGCTGGATCTGCTTTTTGGTGGCCCTTTGCTAAATCTGGCTCATTAAGATCTAATTTTTAGCAAATGGCTTTGTCATTCATTTTACAAATCCAACCTGAACTTATCTGTCAAGGTATGCAAACTATACATGCTTTCTTGGTAATGTAATATCAGAAAGGTGCTATTTTGAGGTATTCTTACTGGTGACAGAAAATGGTCCCCATTTTCAAATTTTTATCTATTAACACTGTCATGAATATCATGGTTCCATCTTCTTATACTTTTCTTTCTGTTCTTTTTAGGAACAAGAGTAATTATTTTCCAAATATGGTCTTTAAAAAGTCCTCTAGTATTTTAAAAGATGACTGCTAATGGGAAGCCATTTTATGAGCACGTAAGATCTTAAAAACATGCTGGCCAAGCAATTCATAACAAAACTTTTATCAAGTGCTAAGTTCCTGCCCATAACTGAACCTATGTTTCATCACATTCTAGAAGACTTTGTTGGAAAGAGACACAAGGGTGCGGCTACTGGATTAATTATGCATTGCTTATATGAACTTACTACATTTTCTAAAGCACTGTTACAAAATATTCCATCTTCCTTTAGAAGAAACTAAAGAATTACATGAAGATTAGATATAAAAATATAAAGAAAAAATCATGTAATTCATGTAGAATTTATAACTTGATAATTACAGGCTTTCAAACAGTCCTTATGGAAACAGAAAGTGCTAACTTAACTCCAAAAGTCACACATATTAAAACACACAAACAAAATCAGAATAAGCACACACCTAAGTAGAAATCATCAACTTTAAACTGATCTGTGGAACAGACAAGTTCCAGAAAGTAATCACTAATTATTATTAATCAAATTCCTCTTATAAACTCATCTGTATAATTTGCTAAGCATAATAAGAAAAGAAGCCTTTAGGACCAGGGAGCTTTGGAGGGCTTGGGTTCCCCCAACATTTTCATAGGAGCAAAGTTTGGCAAGGGCTATTTTCTCCACCATTTCAGAAAAGCCCAACTGTCTGAAGTCTTCAAGAGTAGATCATTTCTATGGACTCTGAGAAACAAACTGAGGGCTTCAGAGGGGAGGGGGGTGGGGGAATGGAGTAGGCTGGTGATGGGTAGTAAGGAGGGCACGTATTGCATGGTGCACTGGGTGTTATACACAAGTAATGAATCATCGAACTTTACATCAAAAACCAGGGATGTACTGTATGGTGACTAACATAATATAGTTAAAAAAATATTACTATAAAAAAAAAAGAGTGGATTTGTCAAACATTTAATGTATTCTATCAGGAGAAGGTTCTCATACGTGTTCCCCTTCCTAATCTAAAAATAAAACTTCCCACCCTCTGTGAGAAACAGAAGAAGTCCCCAAGTTTCTTTTTCCCCTTTCTAAAGTGTTTGTGTTTTGAGGAGGTGGCTTGAGGTAGGAGAAAGAGCAAGAGACTTAACAGGCAATGTGAAAACTGACTCAATATTAAATTTGGTTTTCTCTTCTTTCTCCAGCCAAAAGGTTGGACTCAATGAATTCATGGGCATGAAGGTGTTAGAGAACTGTGAACTGTTATCAAGTACAAGATATTCTTATTTCTTGAATTAGAACATGTAAGTTATGAAAATGGGCTTCCAGCAAACAGGTCGGGCCTGGAGCCTACTGCTGTAGAGAGAGGACAAAGCTCACGGCACGACTGTCCCTCTTGAAGCACAAGGGACAGGACTGCACCAGAAGCTTCTCACCTAGCCAAGGGCTGTGGTGATTTCTGAGGCTGGCCTAGATCTTCCCAGGGGAAGTATCCCTTGGAATAAAACTTGGGGCCTGACTAAAAGCAGGGAAATTTCTTCTCAAAGATAATTTAGAATCTGAGTTCCTCAACAGTGTAAGTCCTCAGTCTGGTGTGACCCAGGGAGGATGTCTCAATAATCTTCTGTATGACCTCAACTCTACAGGGTAGAAGCTGGAGGAGAATCCAGCTCTCTGGGGCCTCCAGGTGGTTTGGATCTCCTGTGAGCCACAAGGGACCTCTGCCTTTAAAAAGCAGTGTTTTAGGGGCACCTGGGTGGCACAGCGGTTAAGCGCCTGCCTTCGGCTCAGGGCGTGATCCCGGCGTTCTGGGATCGAGCCCCACATCAGGCTCCTCCGCTGGGAGCCTGCTTCTTCCTCTCCCACTCCCCCTGCTTGTGTTCCCTCTCTCGCTGGCTGTCTCTCTGTCGAATAAATAAATAAATAAATCTTAAAAAAAAAAAAAAAAAAGCAGTGTTTTAGGGGCAAATGCGTGGCTCAGTCGGTTAAGCGTCCGACTCTTGATCTCAGCTCAGGTCCTGTTCTCAGGGTTGTGAGTTCAAGCCCCGTGTTGGGCTCCATACAGGCTGCAGAGCCTACTTAAAAATAAATAAATAAATAAAAATAAAAAACCGAAGTTCTTTATAAAGAAATCAGGGTTCGGGTCCAACCCAGGCCAAAGCCTTGTCTCAAAATGTGTTTCGAATCTTTTCATTTAAGGGGAAATGAAATGCAGTAACAGATTCCTCTTTGTCAAAATATAAAATTAAAAAAGACAAAATTCTGCGGTCTGTTTCTGTATTTGTGGTTTTGTCCTTTCTCCCCCTTCCCTTTCAATCATTTGTAACATGCATATTAAAACCTTAAGTATAGTGTATTGGTTCCCCTTTAAAAGCATCCGATTTCAACGGTTGCAAAATGTTACCAATTCAGCTGCTTGAGAAACATTTGTCCAAATCTTAAGTACCTATTTTACATTGATAATACTTTTAATACATTAAAGATTTCTTAAAATGTCATTCATAAAGTCACTGTTCAAGGGTAAAAGGTGAACAAACTGGTTGTGAGCTCTATTACGATAATATGAAGTAATGCAAAGGGATTCTCAGTGAGGCAAACTCAGATCCCTGAAGATGCACGTGACAGCAGTGAAATAAAATTCTACACACATCAGACAATCCCTTCGGAATTTGGTTAGATGGCCAGTAATATCGCATGAACAGAAACTTTTCTCCTTTGAAAGAGTTTCACTAAGAATCTGTGGTATCCACACACCTTACGTGGCTGGATCATCATTGGCTGGATATCCCAGCTAAGGGCTTGGTCTCAACCCCTCTTGAGAACAAATACAGCTACGGGTGGCTCAACCAGTTAATCAATAATGTAGGCCAAAATAAATTATATTTTCTATCCCAACTTAGCAGCAGACGTAGTCTTCAGACCCATATATAGGAGAGCTACCCAAAAGTATCTTAATAGCACGTGAAGAGAAATACCATTTAAGAATTACTGTAAATGTGGCGAAAGAAAAAACCTGATGAATAAGGACAGCAGAATCACACTTGGAAAAACAAAAGCACTGCGATCATAGAAAAATTAGAAAACAAAAACTGTATTAAGGAACTACTAAGTCAAATATTTGGATAGATTAAAAAAAAAGAAAAAAGAAACAGCTCAATGCTGAAGTTCATACTGATCTTAAGTAAGCAATTCTTTTGTTAGTATTGCAGATTAAGTGATAAGTAAAATAACTCCTTGCCCAGAGGCCTTCTTGTGTTGACTGTGGAAGCAAAGTTAACTAATGATGGTGCATTACCTCTAAACAGAACAAACTAAGTGTTAAACCAAGTCCAAAGTACAGTATTTTTTGTTTAGTCACTCTTAAAAAGTCATATACATATATATGTATATAATATATATATCTTCATTCTTTTTCTTAAGAAATATTTTATAGAAGGCTTTACAGATCAAATTCAATAATTGTGTGTGGAGACAGGTGGATACGTACATATGCAGATAGATACCATTCTTCTCTGCTAGAAACACATGACTTTCTTATTCACAATTACAGCAATGACTTCCTTACAGTCTGCACCCTAGACATTAAGACCAAGTTGATACTCATTGCATAAAATGGAGAAAACGGACTTCGGACGTTTCTACAAAAGACTCATTTCATAACATTACAGCATAGAGCTTAAGGACCTCGACAAGTGGCTGAAGATTATGTCTATTCCTTATTAATGAAGTATCTGGGGCAGTTCCATTCTTAGCGCTCAATGTGCTTTTTCTGTATTTCCATACATGGAAAGGTGTTTTGTTTTGGTTTTTTTACTGTTGATGGAAAAGAAATTAACATCAAGATACAATTTCAGGATGACATTATATTGTAAGAATACTTTGAATTTGTGTTCCATATTCAATTTTTATCCAGTTTTAGCTTACCTTAAGAGCTGTACACGCAATAAATTAAATGTGTAAGAAATATATTTGCCTATTGATTTTAAGTCTAATTCATTACCAAACTTTTATCTAGTAGTTTATACCACAAATCAACTTCTTGAAATCTCATAATTATAACTTGATTAAAAAAAATTAAAACTTGATTAAAAAAATAAAAATATAGATACATGTACACAAAGTTACCTGCATGGTGAGTTTTGTCCTTTCTAAAAAGTGCGAGAATTTGGGAAATAGAAAATGTGCCCATTTCTGGGAATATGGGTGGAATTCCTTATCAGCCCCATTTAAATCTGCCTTCAAGGATTGTATTAAACTTAATTATGAAAGATTACAAACGAGATGATGTGTAATTGGTACCAGCTGCACTTCGTATTGGAAAGCATAAATACAAATGGAATTATTTCTTTATTTTTATTTATTTACTATTCAAACAGCAGTTCTAAAACTCATAGGGATAAAACTGACTTTATTACTTTTTTTTCCTATTGAGCTTTAAATGTTTCTTTACTTAATAATAGTAGTAGAGACAAACGTCCCCTTTAAAGACTACTTTTCACCCCCAAAGAACCCCCAAAAGGAAGCAACACAAAGCAATTTTCTTTCCTCTAATTAGTAGCTTATTGTTTTTATATCAGAATCACTGATTTGGGACCAAATTCTCCTCAAGCAACTCTATGAATCATTATTTTTAGAAAAATTGATATCTATTCATCTATCTTTCCAATTTCTTGTTGAAATTCTTCCTCACACATTAAAAAAAGAAGGGCAAAGAGGACAGGAGACTTCACCTGGGGGGGGCGGCTGGGCGGTGTGCTTATCAGGGGGGCAGGACCCATAGCCGAGGCAGCATTCAAGCTCCTTTCCCTTTCATCCTGGTAAATCCGATCTCTTTCAGCTTCTGGTAACTGCAAGAAATTCTGCATAGCCCGAAGGTTTACCAGCAAAGACTGGGATGCAGTCTTGGGGTCCTCTTCCTTTCGGAGGATTTCTGAAAGCAAGCCCTGCAGGGAATGAAAGGCACAGGGTGAGCTTGCTCCTTAGCTCGGCCCAGCCAGCGGAGATCCTTCCCTCTTCTTCTCCACTCTGTTTATAGAAAATGAAGAGTCAGAAGCATTAATTCTGCATAGAAATATATTAGTTACAAGTGAAGTGGTAGAGAGGAGAGCCTCAATTGTATTCTTAATTTTATTAAGCATCTGCTTTACATATAACACAAACTGAAACTGCCAAATTGGTCTCCTTCCTTTGAGTAGCTTAACTTGCCATGAAATCTTTCACAGAGAGACGATCGAGGGAAGTTAAGAATAAACGAAATGCTCATAAGACAACAGCATTGAACTGTATAGTTCTCAAGCTGCCTAGACAAAGGCAGTGGAATGCCGACAGCCCAATATGTAAAGATACAAAGCCACTTCTAGAAAAGGAGACTCCTTCTTTCAAAGAACATACCAGAAAATGAATTGTAACATACCAGGAAAAAGAATATTACTAAAGCATGCTATGTTTTCACAGTCAATATTTTAAGTTTTCTCCTAATTTTCAAATTAATGACAAGTGATTCCTTCTATTTAGCATTTAAGGAAACTATACAGACCAACCTGAATAATTCTAAATACTATCATGCCATAACTATACCTCTGGGAACAGGCTGAAATTCTGAACTTCAGAAACCATTGATTAAATCCGAAATACATAACCCCATTTTTACATTGCAAAAATCCATCACGGTATGCCCAGGAAAAGAACACTATCAAATTCTGTAGCTGCTGAATTTCTTAAGGAATAGAAGTCTTTATTAGTAATGGAAGAAATTTACAAACCATAAGTAACGTCCTTTAAAAGGTGTCTCTCTCTCTCTCTCTCCCCCCAAATACTAGAGCATTAATGGTCAACCAATTTTTTTTTTTTAATTTTTGGAAGAAGCCTTTCAAAAATGAATGGGTATCCTCATTTTTTTAAAGGAATTATATGAAACAGAAGGATTACCAAAATTTGCTGCCCATTTCCTAAGAGCTGAGTAGCCTTTACCTTTTCTATCCTGTACAATAAATAATGCCTGGACTACCAAGACACATGTGCTTTCTACATTTAGCCAGAATATCAGTTTATCACGAGATAGCTCCAAATAAAACGCTGTCAAGATCTCCATGTCATCTGCAAATTTCACTCTCCAATAACCCTGCAGAAACGGTGGAAGGGAACATTTGGGGAAGGGGAGGCAAAGTGTCATATCAAAATGATTGAGACTGAAGATGATAACATTTGGATTTTTTTCATGGTTTTCTAGAAGTGCAAACCTAGTTTTGTTCCTAATTCCTCAAGGATAAGGTACCATATCGCCCAAATATAACACCTAAGTGCAGATAGTTTAAAAGCACTGTCCACTTTAGAAATGATTAATAGGCTATTTAAAAGAAGCTCCAACAGGCTGAGGGGGCTTACGAGTAAAATTTTAGTCTCTCACTTGGTCCTGCATCCAAAACCTGGAGAGTGGGCCCGCACTTTCAGTTTCACCATTAAAAAATGTGACTGAAGAATGAAGGGGACATGTCCTTTCATTCATAAGACTGACAAGTAATGCTGCAACTGTGTTTATACAAGAATACAACATCCAGTCAATTTAACCAAAATTCAGTCAAACAGGCAGTCAATCATCCAGCTATTTAATTTGCACAAGGCCAACTAATTAGATTGACTGTGTTTTTGATGTGTCACGCTGAAACCAAAAAATACAGGTCTCAAAAAAATGCTGGAAAAGAGGTGTAAAAAAACAGTCCCTGCTCTCTACCTTTCCCCACCAAATGTTATATATTAAAAGACGTGCTTGGCAAAGCAATATATATGAACTACACAGAAATCAAGAGACAGAAATGGACAGTACAGATAAATACAATGTTATCGGTTCCTTGAGCGTAATAACCTAATATTCATTTTTGTCATCACAGTACAATGCCTACCACGTAAGTATTTGATAAATATTTACTACATGGATTAATTATGTGCATTCAGACCACAAAAGGAAAAAATTATAAATGAATGATAGAAACTTAAGAACAAGATATGATACTCATGGGTAAATTCTAATGATAATTCTTAATTTAATCAAGGTAAGGCTTCAATGAAAAGTTATATGGCACTTTGTAAGACGTTTATCTACATTAACCGTTCAGTAATTTAAAAAAAACAGATTAGGTCAAAAGAGATCCTATAAATATGTAGGATGTTATCGTATTTGGGAAATTTGAAATTAGACATTTATAAATCTCAAATAACAAAATACTGTATCATTTCTATTAAAAATGTTTTCTGGGACAGCAGAGAACTATAGTGAGAAAAGAAAACACATGAAAAAATACATAATAATATTCCCTATCAAGTCCTCTTAACATGAAACTAAGTCATTCCTGCATGCTTAAACGAGAAGAGAGTAGGTCACTTGGGAGAAAATTTAAAATTTCCTCCACCCATATTTTGATGTTGGTATGACTTCCCAGTTGAGCATATAAAGTGTTTTAGGGGCAAAGCATTTATTTCCACTTAATATTCTGCCTGCAATATGTTTTTCTGCCTGCAATATGTTAAGGTCTAAAGTGATATTTCAAATCCTGGAACACTCAAGGAGCTCTAAAGTAGTCGGTGTAGACAGTGTCAGGTGTTTTAGAAACCCTTGGATTTTTTTTTTTTTTTTTTTGGCCCAGGCTTTCAATGAGGGGAGTGCCCCCTGGTGGAAATGCTTGAAAATATTGTTAGAAAATGTTTTGATTAGAATGTGTTAATTACCCCCCCTCAAAAAAATCATGTCACTTGAGAATAATTCTGGATGCAAAATGAGTATTAGAATCTGAATCTGGGAATCCATGTTCTGGTCCTGTTCAAGTTGTTGTTATTTGAATAGGTGCATTTACGGACACGAGATGTACATGGCCCCTGTTTCCTATTTCCCATAGTTAAAAATACGCTTCAGACTTAGGTCAAGGTCATTTGTAGTAATCCCCCATGAAGAGTAAGAAGTATCTAATACCAAAATTTTTTCTTTGTGCTAAAAAATCATATGTCAAGGTCATCATGTACCTTACTTGCTATCTCAGAGAATATACGAAAACACCAGGACTGAAACATATCATCAGTACTGTGCACCATAGGTGCTCAATGAATTTACTGAACAAAATCAAACAAAATCATCAGTCATTCTTGTTTCTGAAAAGAACCTGAGAATTTGTGTTATGTCGTAGGTTACCAACAACTCATGAATATTAATTTTATTGGAAATGAGAAGCTGCTTTTCATTGGGACTTTACATCTTCAAATAATGCACTATGTGCTTTATACATAAAAACATAAAATTATTCTGCATTGTCATTACATAGGGGTTAAGTGAGAAGTCTAATTTTTTTCACTTAAAGAGCGAACTTACTAATGAATTCCTAAACCTTTTTTTACATTCCAAAAAGAGTTTACAAGTTATTACAAGTAAAATTCATTAGCAACTGTAAAAGAAAGAAAAAACCTTCAATAAATATTATCGGTACTTCCAAAAGCTAATTATGAATTCTTTAAAACAGCAGATAAGCGAAAGAGACTGCCAATCGGAACAAAAGGCCTGTCTGGCCTCCCATTTGTCTCCTCTTTGAACATAATCACTGATTCAAATAGATTTTATCAGCTTCATGGGACTTCAAAGCCCTCAGAAAGAAAATATGATTTCATGAAACCTCCCTCTCTAACAAGAAAATACATCGAATATTCTTCAAGACTACCTGCCTCTGTTGTTTTGTGAATTTTTAATCACATGTCCAGGTGAAAGACTATTTTCAACTCCACCTACTACCGTGGACTCCTGCCAAGTAAGTTACAAGCAGACGCATTTATCTCTGTCGCTTGGGAGGCTAAACGAGAGCTGTCACGTTGGGGTAATAGCACCTTTTTACCTTTTATTCAATAGTGATATGGATAGTGGACTTTCCTTAAATTACACTGTGAAGAATTATAGGAACACAGTAGCAATTTCTGTTATACTTAAGCAGGCAAATTTCTCTCCACCACATAATTTACAGAACTCAAATTCAATAAAACATTACATGATGGTCCATTACTGTTATCAGTTTTGAATAATCCATCTTCATTCTTTATTTTACTGGAAAATAAAGTGTGCCAAAGACAAGAGGAGGGGGGAGAAAAAGGGGAAAAAAGCCACAGAATGGGATCAGAGTTAAACTCTGGGTTTTATTTAAAAAAAAAAAAAGGCACTAACGAATATATTTGCTTCTATCACAATCCTTAAATAGCAATAATATAGAGAAGTGAACTGAAAAGTATAAATCTAGAAGCTTCGGCAATTATTTTTAGCCATAGGTTTCCATTAAAAAGACATCGAGTAGGCATAACTGAATGAATGACATATGCTAAAAGCTGGTATCTTCAGTACCAATTAAAGAACATATGCCCATCAATTCAGAAGGGGAAAAGGTCCTTAGAACAAGTAATTATATAAATTTCACCATAAATTTTCAGAAAAGGTAAACTTTTTTTTAAGAGTCAAGTGTGAAAGTCTTAAGAGAGGGGTTTTAGGAGACCCAATTAGGATGATGAGAAAATTCTCCAGTTAAGAGTTAAAATATGAAATCCAGGATTTTAAAGTTGCACAGAGCTGTCAATGATGAAAACAGTCTCAATTCATGATAGTATTATCTATTATATTAGTGTTTCGACATACTGTGTATAGGGTACCAGTTTCTTTATCCGATCATATCGTAACTTCGCATTTGCGTGTACATATTTTACATTGATTTTTTAAAACTTGGAGTTGGAATTGCACATTGTAATAAGTGCACACAAAATGTGTGATGTGCGATTTAACTCTGCAGAGCTCCTTGTCTATACATATGCATTAGCATGTGTATTTTCGTACTCCACACTCACACCATACACTCTCACTCTGCACCTGCTTTTATTGAAATGCATACACTTTGAAATAAACACACTACATGCATTCATATGAATGTATAATCATTAAAATAAATGCAGCTGTGTGTGTGCGCGCGTGCGCGTGTGTGGTTTTTAAGTATGACCACCAGAAACACATGTATGCTTGCATGTTCAAATGCTCTTTCCCAAAAAGTGAACACTTAAATATACATAGAAAATTACTCTTATTTAAGTCAAACAGCTTCAAATATGGCCAATAGCCACTTTGACTGAGGATACCAATTACCAATATAAAGGTTTAAAACCAAATCCCTCTATCACCCAGGGCTCCACATAATTTTTATGGTAGTAACTTTTTTCTAAATTAGCTATTATTAATAAAGAGAGGTCGATACTAAAGCTGTCACTGTTTTTATTCCCTTACCACCCTCAGAAAAATGTAAGTC
This sequence comes from Ursus maritimus, assembly GCF_017311325.1. Lineage (NCBI taxonomy): Eukaryota > Metazoa > Chordata > Mammalia > Carnivora > Ursidae > Ursus > Ursus maritimus. The sequence goes on from NW_024424453.1 coordinate 34,458,800, forward strand.
ACTGTTTTTGACGTTAACCACAGAGATAACTATCTTTTCGAAGAAATTAATATGGTACAAAAAGAGAGCGAATTCTAATTCTGCCTTCTTTCTAGCGACACATCCTAGAGATATCCATGGAATCAGTCAATGTGAGAACCAAATGCAGAACAAATGGTCAACTCTTCAGAGTAATGGTGTGACATCATAACCCAAGAGAAGAAAAACTATACCGATGGACAATGACTTCACACATCCTTCAACTAACCTCTCTTGTCATTCTTCACCATATAAAATACATTCCTTAGTGCTTTAAGAAATAACAAATTGCTCAATTTTTAAAACACTTATCAGTAAATCTGTATTTCATTTGTGTTCATGTCAATGTTGTCTTTGTGGGCTTTCAACTAAATGGACAAGCATTTTACTGATCTTTTATGTAGAGACCTATTTTTTGCCCAGTACTGAGAAATACTAGCAGTTACTGCTATTTCCAAAAATAAGGAATGCTGCCAGAAACAGGATTATCTAGATGGCTGACTCTCGATTCATTCATTCACTCATTCATTCATTCAATTTTTTAAAATAATTACTCCCCAACTGAATATGGTATCATGAAATTTACCACCTAATAATGAACACATTTTTTAAGTTGTAAAAATAGAGAACTAGGTAAAATCATACATTTTTAACCTGAGGCATAACCTTCTGCAACTATCCTTTATAAAAGACAACTGATGCACCAAAAAAACAGATAAAGTAAAAACAAACACTGAGTTAGTTAAAGGCTTTGTCAGGCCTCCTAACTTTCAACCCAGTTAAGGCAAGCCAAAAATAAGTCACTGCCGGGATTCTCCTAGGTATGGAAACTGCCAACAAGGAATTAATACTAGATTATTTTTGCATCAGAATCTCATTCTTATAATCATGTAATAAACAAAATAACTTAAATATGAAAGGGAAGTATGAGTCAGGCCAAAAAAACAAATTGACAGAAGAACAGTGGTACAAGAAAGTTGAAAGGACATAATGTCCTCATTTCTAACCAAAGTTATATGTTCTCTTGGTTTTTTTAGTGTGCCTGGGCCAAAAATAAACACCATACATATCATACTAATTTCCAAAAACAGAAATTTAAAAAAAATCTTCTCATTCACAATTTAATAGAATGGATTTTTTTCGGGCTTTTCATCTTAGGCCTTCCCAAATCATGTTACCACTCTTTCTCCAGGTCCCTCTAAACGTCTTCCCTGCTGATAATATCTTCACAGGTATTTGCCCAGGAGGACAAAGGTGTGAACAGAGGGGTGTATGCAGATCTCAGGGAGACGTCTGCATACTAAGGCCTGCAGGCCAAACCTACCCTGGGGGGCCTGTTTTGTGAATAGTTTTACGGAAACACCAGAACACTCATATCCATTCACCTATTGTCCATGCGGCCTAACACAGGACACTGTGACACAGCCCTTAAGGCCCTCAACGCCTAAAATGTTTGCTATCTGGACTATTACAGAGAAGATTTGCTGATCTCTGACCTAAAGAATGAAGTTTGGAGGAACATTAACAATAATGTAAAAAGGGGAGAGACAAAGCTAAGAAACAGTTTAGGTTAATAAGCCATATGTATATCTGTATGTACCCCCTCCCCAAATGCCGGTTCAAATCAAATGGCAGAAATTGCTATTGAGCACCACCATGTTTTTGGGTTCCCCCCGCCCCCCGCAAAGTTGTAGAGGAATGCAGATTGGCATGTCTACATACTCATGTCTGATATGGGGGTAACAGGAAAGATACTAGGCTAGAAGCCCGGAGTCCTACCAATGGCTCTGACCAAGTCATGAAATGTTTCTCAATCCGTTACTATTACCAGTCTATGATCTCATTATGTAAAAGGACAGGTAATGCCAGCTGGAAATATATTTGACACTGAATTTATTCTTTCAAAGCCCCTGCATCAAGATCCGTCTGTAGATAGTTCTTTCTTGGTAAAGGAGGTTTATGACAGGGAAAGGAGTGGTAAAGCTCAGGCACCACCAGGAATGGGCAATACGATCACCAGACAAGAAGGATTAAATGTTAGCACAGAGTGAAAGAATAAGCATTCGTAAAAGACGGGACTAAAAAGAAAGAAGAGAGAAAAAGAGAGAGAGAGAACCATCATCAAGAGAACACAACTGACCTGAGTTCTGTTAAAAGCCACACGTGCAAATACTGCCTGGGAGATTCCTGCCCGTTTCAGTTCATCACGTACCCACTGGTAGATTTCGGAAGACACCTCTGTGTTGGTTGAAACCTGTTGCTCCAAAGGCTTATTCATAGATCTACTGACAGGGGGAGGGTGGTTCAAGTATTGTTGGTTTAAGGACTGCTGGGCTAAAAGTCTATTCACTGCATACTGCTGGTTCAACAGCTGAGCCATCACCAGCTGCTGGTTGACCAACTGAGGACTGATGGGCGTTGACACAAGCCCAGGGTGCAGGTTCGGTAGAGGGGTCCGGACAGAGGGCTGGCTGCCGTGGGAGAGCTGCGCGGGGGACGGAGGCTGCTCGGCTGTGTTCCCTGGGACCGGCTGCTGGCCAAAGTTGACGTGATTGGCACCTTGCTGGGATAGTTCAGAAAGACTATCCATTTCAACTAAAGAAGACAAAAGTAAAGTCATGTTAAGCCAACAGTGATGGGCACTGATAAGGATTTCTGACCATTTCCTAAACAGAGACAGTAGGCACAGGGCACATGAAAGAGCCAATTACACTAAGAAAATTTTAAGATGGAACTCAATGGCTATGTTTTTACCTCCCTCTTCTGCACAATTCTATAAACTTTGAAAGGGGGACTATCAGGTACTTCAGGTCTAATTTTATAATGCAGTTTAGACTTAAGATATAAAATTAATTATTTTCAAATTCTATGTGACTAGTTTTGGGGTCAAACTATTATACACTCTCACTTACTACTCCAGGAAGGCTTATAAGCAATGGTTATTTTAAATTAAAATAGCTTCTAGAAGAACACTGATGGCTTAATAGCAACTAGAGCTAAGAAAATACATGCACTAAAGAAAAACGAAATATACATGTACTTTTTCATGATATATATTAACTGTTATTACTCAAGGCAAAAGGTTTGAAAGGAAAAAGAAGACATAAACGTTATCTCTGTTCAATTTTTACCTAGCCATGAATACATAAAGAAGTAATCAGTATAATAAATAAAGCGATCATAATGATAAGTAATAATAACTGAGTACATATTGAACACTGGGTTGAGTATCCTATATGGTTTGCTTCATTTAATTCTAACTATCAAGGGTGACAGGTATATCTGCAAGGGAAGGAAGCAAATGATTTACTGTATTGCAAGCCAGTAAACCCAGTTTCGCTAAGATCCAAACGCTTCTTGAAGAAGCTATGGCTATCACCAGATGCTCAAGACAATCTTTCAAGGAAGGGGCGGGGAGTCATCCTGGTACAATGGTGATACTGTCACGATTTTGCAATTTATTATCACCTACCAGGATGAACGCTTCTCCCTTGGCTAGGTCCCTAATATGGATTGGCTGAGAGTCAGCTGTAAGTATGTCAAATGCTTTGCTGTCGCAAGGAAGAGACTGGTCTAATGCTCTTAAATGGAAAGGCTGAGCATGGCTGGTGTATCTAAATAGGTGAGTCTTTTCCAAATGGCACACCATGTTTCTCGTGTATAGACTCTGGCTTGATTTCAATCATCATTTCTCTTTTTATTAAATATTCAGGCTTTATATTTAGAGGAACTTATCATATTGCTATAATCACTGATATATGCAAAATATAACTAAGAATTGGGAAAGAAACCTTCCATTTCTACCAGTGATATCAGCCCAAGTGGGCCATTCACAGGGAATAGTAATTCAAGCAATTATTCCAAAAATGATGCATTGTCTTCATTACAGCTCTAAGCTATAAAAGGCAAAGAATCTGTTTTGGTAGATGGATGGCTTTGCTTCAAATATTAAAAGCTAAAACATGCTCAAAATTCAGGTTCTCGTTTCTTAAAATCTTTAGGAGAAGTCATTATTGTTGTTGTTGTTATTAAATGGATGCAATGGAAGGAAAGAGAAACAGATTTAAAACAGGGCACAATGCTACGCATATTAAACATCCTATTCCTGTATTATTTGGAAGGTACGAGCACGTGAAAGAAAACATTAATAGGCATTAAAACATTAACCTTGATCACAGTGTTTGCTTTTGTAACACTAGCAAACTCGAAAGGGAGAAAACGTCATAATCTCAACGATCGGGTATAACACACAACTTTTATCTGCCATTTTTTACACCGCCGATCATTTTTAATGCACTTCCTGCATACGGCATGTTGACCTGAAGTTACACGTGAAGATGGACTGCCACACCGGAATTAAAAGTTGAGAAATGGTGTGACGAGGTCTCCGGTATGGACGGTAAAGCGGTGTGCTCACCGAGGTGCCCATCTACAGGGGCTGGGGATGAGAGCTATAAAAATCACTTGATCTCAATTGTGGAAACTATAAATACAATTTAATTTCCTTAAAAATCGGGTGTAAAAATAGGCACTTTCTCTTTCTCTCAAACAAAAACAAAACACATAAAAGCATGATTTATCTCTGAGAGAAATCACAGCTAATATTAGTTATTCAAGGGCCTGGTTAGGTCTTCACTGAGATGTTAAAAAATGACAGCTTCCCTCCTCCCGCCTCGATTTCCTGCATGTCTGACAACCAAGTCAGTTTGGCTGATTTAAACACAAACATTTATTGAATTTAATTATCTCATTATACTCATACCCACTCCCCACCCTCAAAGAAACATTCTAAATTGATCTCTAATTGGGCAATCACAAGACCTGGCTTTAGATGTGACTTTGATAAACCCCCAAATGACACATAATGGTATGTAGCCATCACTGCAACAGTTTTTTGCTTACCCATCATATCTTTTGTCTTCTTGAAATGTTTGTACCACCTTCCAAATTCTTGACATTTTGCTGCTGAGACATTTGCATAGTAAGTGCTGTTCACAATGGAAGAAATCATACTCTGCACGAAGAGGGGGGGAAACATTTGTAATACATATCGGCACAAGATGGAACACAAAAATGATTTCAATTGTGTAAATGGTTTGTTTTTTTTTTTAATCAACGGAGTACCAATACGTTTCTGTTTCACACTTTGGCCTAAAGCCTCGACTTCTTAAAATTCATTAAGTAGCACATCAAATGCTTATTTAAGTAGAAAGCAAGAGTCCACTGAGACCGGTATAAAGCTATCAAACCAACAGACTTTGCTCTAGTATTCATGGAACTTCTATCAATGTCATCTATTCTTAGACTGACAAACCTTCACTGATCCCAATAAATCCAAGTACGTGAAGATGACTCCATGACTGCAATTCATAAACAAACACTACGTCGAGATGAAGTGATTGTACTCTACATTCCTGCTACTCAACTATGGCCCCGGGACCAGCAATATTGGCACCACCTGGAAGCCTAACAGAAATGTATAGTTTTGGGGGTGTCTGTGTGACTCAGTTGGTTAAGCATCTGCCTTCGGCTCAGGTCATGATCCCAGTGTCCTGGGATGGAGCCCCACATCAGGCTCCCTGCTCAGCGGGGAGCCTGCTTCTCCCTCTGCCTCTGCCCCTCCCCCCCCCACTTGTGTTAGCACAGGCATGCTTGCACACGTGCGTGCACTCCCTCTCCCTCCCAAATAAATATATAAAGTCTTAAAAAAAGAAAGAATGCATAATTTGGGGCCCTACAGCTTAGCAAGACCCCCAGGGGATTTGAGTGTGCATAAAGTTTGGGAAACACCACTTGCACCTGCTACTCCAATTAGCTGGGTTTCAACTGGAGGTGCACTGACTGCATTAACACTCTTCCAAGGTTAACTGACCACATTTAAGGAAAAAACCAAAACTATTCACAGAGATCCTCATTCAGAGAAAGAAACATTCTACAGTCTTACTGCTACCTTCAAGTACAGTAGAGTTCCGAATTTCAAACTAACCATAACATTTTAAAATATACACATTTCATGCTTACTAAATTTCTCAAGGACACCACAGAAGAGAAAATGACCTATTTTGTCATTTGTCTTCATTCTGGTTTTAGCCAAAACCCTGAGAACAAAGTCAACAGTTTAACATATAAAAACAAAGACCGGAATGACAATAATTTTGGAGTTTTTTTTTTTTTTTAAACTCATTTGCAACACACAAAAATGTTTTTTTCCCAGCAAATTTTGGTTATGGTAATTTCAGTAACTTAATTGTTATTTTTAACCCTACCACCCATTACCTAGTAGCGGTTCAATTAATTCCCAACCGCATTTTAGGAATAATTAGACTTGCACCACCCACCCTTCCCCCACTCCTTTGTGTAGAAACATGAGAACTTACATTTCAGACTTCAGTTGCTCTGTGGTGAAATAGTTTACAGAAGGCAGCATTGTTTGGGAGGCAGGGAACAACCAGAAAAGCCAGTTTGGGGACAAAAGTATTTTTATATCATTATCTTCTTTAAGCTACTTCTACTTAAGCTCTTTTGGTTATTATTGATTCCCCTAACATCCAATATCAGCGTTAATTTTGTAACACGAACACATTCCTTTAATATGTAACTCTTGGGGATCTTTGAAGAACTTCCAGTGAAGGATAAGCCAGAGTTGTATTATTTATGTAAAACACGGCTATCTTTCCTAAGAGGTACCGTCATCTCTCTTTTTTTTTTTTTTTTGGACACTTCCTATTTTATAGTCATTTTCACATTTTATTTCTCTAAAAAGACATTCTTAATGTACTCGTCGTTCTCTGCCATTAATCCAGTAGCTTGTAATTTTACTAAGAGCCTCCCTCAGTCCAGAGTACAAAAAGATACTTAGCAAGGTTGCCAAAACCAGAGCCAGAAGATTACCTGACCCAGTTAACAATCCGTCAGCTTCAATCACACTTACTCTATTGTAATAATGGATCAATAAAGTCAGACACTAATAAAACTACTGCGATTGCTGATGGATAATGGTGATTCTGCAAATGGATGACAGTTGATGTTCTTCTACTTTGGTCCAATTTTTTAAAACTTATTACTCTTATTTCTCGACATTCTGGCAGTTTCTTAAATGTCAATATAATAGTACATACAACTTTTAGATGTAGTTTATGTCTTAGTTTTCAAAAAAGTACGGGAATTACCTAAATTTTGCTGAGGTTTCTGACAGACATTCAGTCCATTTCAGTTTGCCAACAGTTCTGTATATGAAATTTGCTCTTTGCCACACACCTACTATGTGCCTGGCTGGTACTAGGGACACAAAGGCGGGTTAAGACACAGCCTCTGCCTATAAGAAGTTTACCATCTGTTAGGGAGACAGATACATAAACAGATCACTTCAATTTAATGTGATTTAGGAGACCAACAGTGGAAAATATACGGGGGGGACAAAAGGAAGAATACATGGTACGTGGAAAACAACCCATCTGAAATATTTTTATAACATTAGAGCCCATATGTAATAGTGCTATGTAGTTCATTATTATCCATATGTGGAAAATAATACCCATATGTGCATAATCATCAAAGCTTCCTCCTGCCCTTGTTTAACCCTAACTTGGAAGGCTCTGTCCTTAAGTGACTTTCTGGATGCGTCCTACTCTGTCAGGTGGTGTGTGCTGAAGCAACGCTGATTAATGTAAATATTAGCCTGAGCAAGACGTAAATCGAAAGGCTAATGTGCTGGTTATGACACATGCCAAAGCCACTATTTCAATCCTCTGACTTTCTGTGCTTTCAGGGGACTGGGGAATATTTGGTAATTCAGGTAACTTGGGGTAACCTTTATTTTTATTGGAACAATATGCAGTAATCTGGACAATAAACTGCTCAAGTGGCCACCGCATGAAGACTTTTTTTTCTCGCGGTAAAATTCCTACTGGAGACGTAGGTGTGGCATCTGACTAGACTGTGAGTTTCAAGGCAAGAAAGAGAGATTTCGGAATCTTGTGGGGCACAGGGCATTTGAAAGATCATATTCAGTACTGGTTCTTAAATTTAGAAAATCATAAGGAAGCACCTATGACTTGGATAACACAAATAACAAAATCAAGGGGGGAGCACTATTTTTCCCAGAGGATGGGGGTGTGCAGGGGGGTAGGCAGACCAAGATCCACATTTTTCAGGAGAGATGCTTGGGATTCTTATGTGAATCAAAAAAGACTCTGGTTTAAACAGATTACACTAAGTTGTGAGTTTATGCAGCTCTGGGGCTCCGTATTCTTTTCCAGCCCAAACGTCTCGCATATACTAAACACACACTAAATATTCATTTGATGAAAGAGAACAGCTAAATCTGCATTTAAGTCCAAAATGCGCAGCGCACGGGCAGTGTAACCTTGTTCAAGGTAACTGACCCTCATCCTAGCATAATCCCGCTTACCAAATGGGAATCATAGCAGCACTCACTTCATAGGGCTGTTCTGAGAATCCCCTCATTCAGGCACCTTTTTCCATTCACTCGGCATGTATCTACTGAGCTCCTACTAGGTGCCAAGCACGAGGCAAGTTACTAGAAAAATAATGACCCGAAGACAGATACTATCTACACTGACACAGACAATAAATAAAATAATGAATGTTATGCAATTAGCACAGAGCTGGGAACACACCCGAGGATGGACTTGAGACGTTAATTACTATGACAACCCTCTGCCTCCTCCTCTTCACTGGCTTTTATTATATGATCACATTTCAGATCCGTCTAAAGACTGTGCTTTAAATAACAGAAGAGTATCAGACGGAATTTTCAAAATGATGTATTTTAAGTCAAATACATTTTCTTACGAAGAACAGAGAGCATACTAACTAAACTCGTTAACTTATAAGTTGGGTCAAGGGACAACGAGAAAACACCAAAGGAAAAAAGTATTCCCCTCATTTGTTTCAATATTCCGACCTGGCAGTATCTCGGAAGGCCGGCCTGTACCCGGTGGAAGGCCGGCCTGTACCCGGCAGCAGGCCTCAGGAAGTCAAACACCACTTCTTTGACGGGATTTCCGAGCCATGCCCTCTCCCCTCTCTGGCTAACAGCAGCTCATCTTTCAGGACACGGTGCGGGTATGCCCACTTCTGCAAAGCCTTTCTCGACTTGGAGTCCATCCGGCATGTAGCACCTCCCAGCTTTCCTCTTGCTGCTGTGAGTCTTGGGTCTTATCTCTGAAAGGCCTGGACTCACCACAGGGCTGGGCACGTATTAGGCGATCAATCAAAGGATTAAGGGTCACTGAAATTAGCCATTACTGCAGCCTACCAGAAAATCTTTTTTTTTTTTGGTTCCTAAAGGTCAAAGGTAATGGCAGCTTGTCCCATGAATCTTTCAAATGCATCACTTTAAGCTCTCATGACAGAACTCATAGTTTAAAGAAACTTTGTTCATTAATTTGCAAGAGATCCCTTCCCAGGTTTTTCAAAATACATCCACACAGATGTCTCGGAAGTCTCAGTGCTCGGTGGTTATGTTATTCCAGTTCTCTCTCTCGGTGTCTATTTATACAAGCTCTCCAAAGCACTTCGAAAAAGGCACAACTTGTATCTCAAGTTTTCCTATTCAGTGGCCAGTCTACGTAGAATGTCAGTATTCTGGGAATAAAATAATCAGGCTGACCGAACTCGTCAGCTCAAATCCCAAGTTCAAATGCTACACAGTACACCAACCAATGAACAGGCCCCCAGCTTCCAGTGTTGGGAAACGCAATCTGAAAGTTGGCAGAAACTGGCTGTGGGTCTCATAACCCCAGTGTGACACAATATTCTCATCCTAGGAGCCAAGTTGTAAGCTTTTCTAAGATCCATAAAGCACATGTCTGCTCCCTATGAAGAGCTCCGGTTCTTTCTGAGAGTCTGCCGAAGTTCCGATCTGAAAGAATGCCATCTTCACAGAAACCCCAGTACTCTAGAATGATACCATCTGCCACAGGCTGAGCTTCCTTTTCAGCCAAATACATTATTTATAACCTTTCTAATTGTGAAAAGGTAAGGGTGGAATTTTTCTAAAGCCTGACTTAGATAGAGTTAGAACATTCTGAACCTTTGCTCTCAAATACTGCAGGTCTCCAAAAGTGAGAAACAAAAACAGCAAAAAAACCCATAAAGGAACGGGCTGAGGTCATATCCTTTTTCTAAATATTATATATTCTTTCAAACCCCTACTAGAAAATAACTACGCTGTAGGTGTATCTTTAGAACACATTTAGAAACTGAAGGAAGACTGTTTTATTTTTCTACTTGGTCATCTTTAGTAGGCAATGAAGAGGTTTAGGGAGAGGTGAGGCCTTCTGAAAAAAAAAAAAAGGTTTAGCAACTGGGGAAAGGCAGTGATCTGATTACCCTTAAAATTGCTTTGTTGTGCCTTTAACGACAACAAAAAAACCCACCCCAAAACAATGCTAATCAGGTTATTCAATCATTTAAACCAAAACTGTTCATGCTTTTCTGCCAAATCAACCAACCACAGCAAAATCTGTTATCTCTGATTGCTCAGCTTCCAGTCAAAAAACAGTTAACCCCCACTATACCAAAAGTTTTCCAAAATACCCTCCCAGCTCTGCGTGCTCATGGAGAATAAAGGGAAAGCCATGTCATCTTTAAAGGGTAATTGAAGTGCTGTACCATATTTGCATATTACAATATACGCTAATAAACTAAACAGCCTGTCCCGGAAGCCAGCAGCTCCCTAGCATTTCATCTGATCTCCATACTGACTTTTTGTGCACTGTATGTACCTATTTTAAACAGGGCTGGGAGATCACGATCAAAACTTACTAAGGACTTGCTGACGGTCTAACTGAGGTGGGAGGAGGTAGCAAGAGCATCTACAAAATGGTGGCTCGCCCATGTTTAAAGCTTTCAGGCTCCATCAGCAGAGAGGGCAAAGGCTACCACATCTTATTTACACAATTATCTAAATACGATTAAACAGCTGATGGACAAATATTAAACTGGAAAATGTATAGTCATTTCAGCTTAATGTAATCCTCTTTCTGTAAACACCCAGGATGATTTTTTTCAACCAGAACAGTCCTGACATCTCATAAGCCTAAGGGTGAATAGCAAGAGATTGTTTTTGATAGTTATAAATATTCAAAAGACATGCAGACCATCTGCTTTCATAATACAGGTAAAGCAAGACTGAAATGGTGAGTGCTGTATAAAAATGATTCTTTTAACAAAGTCTTCCTCTCCTCGAAAACTATAAAGACAGATGTCAAAAACTGTTTACACAGAGCAATCAGGAGCGTGCAAAATGTAATATTCCTTTTACACACAGTGCTTGCTAAAGAGATTTTTTTTTTCTTTTTCTTCCCATCTGTGTGTTGCAACACATTTCTACAAGTTAAAAACATTTTTTTCAAACAGAGATCTCATGAATACCCAAAAACATGCTATCTGGTTTCTGAATGCTAATTAATTTCAACTAAGGAATCTGAATATCTTTTTCTGTAGGAAGGAATGTATGTTTTGAATTGGAATACTCTAGAGACGGCAAGGGAAATAATCTTGCTCAGGTTTAATTCTAGAAGGCGATTTCCATGGGTCTACCTTGTCTGTAATATATATCTGCTATGTCCATGTTTTAAATGAAAGCACATTACTGCTAATGTCTTTGGCATAAAGTCTAAAATAATTGTTTTCTGAAATAAATGCCCGCACATGTAAAATGTATATACAGAAACCTTTCACTTCTCAGTCGATGCAGAGTGATGCATAAAACCCCACAGTTAATTTTCAGGACTGGAACACTAATCTTGACAGTAACCTTTTTATGTATTGTATTAATGGCACAGAGGCATTAAGCACCTTTTTATAATTTTCAATAAAATGAGCATTTACTGAACAATCTGTCAAACTGCTGGCTCCCTATTCTTTCACATTTTTATTTTTCGCGAAGTGTAACTTCATATACTCTGATGGCCCTCCTCTTTCCCCATAGTCCCATCTGTCTATGGCCTGAATTTTCATGGCAGTTATTCTTTATATGCGTGTGAAAAGCTCAAAGGTCAAACTTCAATTTTGCATCGAAAGGAATCAACTTCATATTCAAATACAATTTTAAGAGGGATTCTCAGCAAATGGAGTTTTCTCTTAATCCCAAAGGATATCAAATACTACAAATAAGTTCTAACAAAAAAGGCATCACGTGAGATGGGGACACGGAGCGAATTTGTTGAAAATTAACAGGTAGTCCCCCATCTGGTATTTGGGGGTGGGAAGGAAGGGAAATGGGTTTCAATTTATGAGAAACAAATGGCAGGATTTCTAAGTGTAATATTCTGTTTGTGCATGTTAGCTTATGTTCCCCAAATCTTTCCCTCTGGATCCTCTATTGCTTTCTAAGCCATTCTCTTGGGAGATACAACTGGGGCATATTCGGAACCTCAATTTGTTGAGAAGAGACTAATCACTTATAAATTTTACTTAAACTCCAGTTGTCATAGTTATGGCTTTTGCCATCCTGATGAATCCCAGTGCCTGAAAATGGCATTTTCACAGAAAGTAATCCTTGTATCATGCTAGAAATGGAAATCTCAGAACAAAGCTCGAAAAGAATGCAAGAGGAAGCACAAAGAGAACACACCTAAATCTGTTTTAATTTTCTTACTGCATTCCCTAAAGATGAAAATGTGATCACTGCAAAGCACAGACATTTCATTTATTTAACTATCCAATTCATAATTTTTAAAGAAAATGTCCGTTCACTGTTCATATGGCTTTTTGACATAAAGTAATTTTACATAGGGCCGGGATAATATCCTTTGACCAGATTCTCTACTCTTTTTGTATAAGTACCTATTCTAGATCTTTCTTACCATACCTAAACCTTCTTATTCGAATTAACTGAATATGTTAGTAAAGCGCTTAAATTAGAAAGTATTTGTTAAAACATGTATTACAACTAAGGGCATGTAATATTTCAAATTAACCGCACATAGAGGCTTACATTTGTTCATCTGCAACAGGCACGGGATTGAACTAGATAATCTCCAGGGTCTCTTCTAACAGCTTTCAGAGTCTAGGAAATCTACATGTATTCCCAAACAGGGGTCCTATAGGGTCTTCTTCAATGACTTAAGAAGATTCACTTGTACGACACATCATCCATTTGCAGGCACTCACTGCAAATGTCCCAACCACAGTTTTACTATTAGGAAGGTTAAAGTATCCCCCCCACACCCTGGTATCTTGCTTATAATGTGATTATTAAAAATACACCCATTGTTATTAAACATTATACTACTCCAAACTGACTTTTTGGAAGTTTTTCGTTAGATTAATCTAAATCCAGTGACTTTAATTTTACAGCAAAAACTGTGTTCTAAGATTCTAAACTTTAGGTACTCTGTACCAACTTGCAAATTTGGGGGAATGCTTGCTTATTCTTTCTCTGATGGTCCTTGTGTAGTTAAATCTCCCAACCTCTATGGAGATTAAAATTTCTAGTATCTGCACGTAGACATAACAGGAAAAAAATAGCAAATTTGTGTTCAGTTCCAGGGGTCCTAAATAAAGGAAACATAAAGCCACAGAGTAAAAGGACTGAAGTAGTTCAAATCCATTTTTTCAAAAGTAAGTACAGTTGACCCTTGAACAACATAGGTTTGAACTGCATGGGTCCATTTATATGCAGTGGCATTTTTTTTTTTTACAGTACTGTATTTTCTCTTATGATTTTCTTAACGTTTTCTTTTCTCTAGCTTACTTTATTGTAAGAATACAGTACGTAATACATGTAACATACAAAATAGGTGTTAATCAACTGTTTATGTGATCTGCAAGGCTTCGGGTCAACAGCAGGCTGTTAGTAGTTAAGTTACTGAGAAGCCAAAATTTGTATGTGGATTTTCGACTGTGCAGGGGGTCAGTGTCCCTAACCTTGAGCTGTCCAAAGGTCAACTGTACTAGAATTAGGCTCTCTATCTCTTTATAGATTACATATTCCTTCTCCGCATTCCTTCTTCATATGAATGTTATTAAGATTTTAAGCCGTATTGCCTGAAACTGGGGGAGAAAAGACAGTCCAGCTTTTAGCTTTCTACGGAACCACAAAACTCTCTTTGGGAATCTCATGAAACCTTTCAAAGGTCTCACCACATATACTCCCGAAAGTAACTCTTCACTTCTAGGTCGGCACAAACCCCCAGAAGCCCATTTAGGGTCCATGAATCCCCTAAGATCTGATCCAAGATTTCCCAGGAGGCTAAAGGCTAAATCATGTCGTTGATTTCTGTGTTTTACTAGTTACCTTCGTCAACCAAGACTTTCCATGTGTACTTGATAAATATAAACCAACGTCACGTTGGGATTAGGTCACAAAGCAAAATCAAATTAATCTGTCTCATCTTTATCAACAGCATGACAATGCTTCACAGTTTTGGAAACTGCCATATCCTGGCAGTCACCTCTTCAGGAGTCACAGTAAAATGGTAAAAATGTGCTGCACAGGTTGGACATCGAGACATAATGAGCCCCGTCCGTCACGGGAGGCTATGTGCACCTGGCTGAGATGGGGCTCATGCGGAAGGACGGACAAACCAAGCCCCCGAGGCCCATTCTGGAACGGCGGGACAGTTATCTACGCTTGCAGCTCTCCCTAAATTCAGGTGATTCCGAGCCTTTGTACAGCTGACTTTAACGCATAATGCGTTTATAGCTCTAAACGGAGTCTCCAGTGCCAAATGTGGACTTCAGAGCAGCAACTGAGGAATGGACATTGTGAGCCCATACAGGGTGGTACAGACTGTTAGCACTTCTACGTTGGCAGCACCGGCATCTTTGTATATAAATCACTTGACTCTGCTTTTGAAATTTCCCTTCTTTAGATATTTTTAAATATGAGAAATGGACAAATGGAATTAACAGTAAAAAAGCAAGGACCTCAAATATAACACAACAGAGCTAAAATGAAAAGTATTAACCATGCTGAAATATACGTTTGATTATGGAAGAAAAATTTTAAACATGCATATAAATATAGTGCTAAAGACTGCGCCTAACAGTGACATATAATTACGTCTTTTACAGCATTTTTTACATCTCTGGGTCCCCTGTACCTCTAAGACCACTGTTCTGCTTAAGAACATGTAAATTTGTATATATATTCAAGACTATCACAACATGAGCAAAAAGACGAGACAGCCTGGGATAACAGAGAAAAATTTACTTAGAGAAAAATTCAGAGGTAATTTGCTCTTAGTTAGATAAATTAAAAATTCAGAATTAAGTAAAATAGGAAAAATATTTTGTACAGTAGGATACTATAGATTAGAGTATCTATAAAATACTACTAATAAAACTACCGACATAGTTTATTGGTTCATGAAACGAATACGGTGAAAATCCTATGAGGCTATGTCAGCTCCACAGATATTCCTGAGATCCTACTGTGTGCCAGGATTTACAACCGCGGTGACAAATCAAACTTAGTCCCTTTGTGACAGTTAATCACAATGTAAGCCGAGCCTAGTTAGTCTGCACATAATTTCAGAACAGTGTGGAAAGTACTGTGATGGGTGCGCAAAGGCAGGATGGAGCCCTGAGTGCAGGGAGTGGGAATGACAGGAGTTCAAGAAAAGGACACCAGACAAACTCCCACCTGAGGCATCGTTATCCTCTCTGGACATTGTCTAGTCTAGAGTACCTTATATGCTTAACTTACAAATGGGCATTTAAAGTGCAAAGTTCAGGGGCGCCTGGGTGGTTCAGTCAGTTAAGCGTTGCCTTCAGCTCAGGTCATGATCCCAGGGTCCTGCATCAGCTCCCTGCTCAGCAGGGAGTCTGCTTCTACCTCTCCCCCACCCCCATTCTCTTTCTCTCTCACACATAAATAAGTAAAATCTTAAAAAAAAAAAAAAGTAAAGTGCAAAGTTTAGCCTTCCTCCACTTCCATCTTAAAATACATGGGAACTTTATAATGATTCAAAGGATGATGTTAGAAGTGTCCCTCACAGGTGAGAATGGACTACAACACAGTCCTTTAATTCTTCTATGAATGAAATGTTCTTGGTTGTTTCCATAAAAAGTGAATTTTGCATCAAAATCTTCTATGGAGCAGCAGTTTCTTAGACTACGCGGCACCCCCAAGGGAAATTTCAAGCTCTCAATCCCCATGTTGCAGAAAAACAGCCAAAGTTACTGTACACCTTAGAACTGAGCACTGTTCTAAATGTGTAACATGTATTAATTCACATAATTATCATAACAATCCTGAAAAATTGGTACTGTTATCTTCCTACTTTATAGATGAGGGAATTGAGGCATGGAGAGTCACTTCCCGGAGCTTACAGAGCTGGTAAACGAGAGCGCTCACATTCTTGACTCCTAGGTAAGGAACGCTATAAGCTCACTAATGAAGGTGATGGCACACACGGACTCACATAAAAAGTGCCAGAATGAAGTTGTTGAAGAAACACATCACTTCGACAAACAGTTCCATTAAGAAATAAGAAGAAAACAAAATCAAGCTCTGTCCTACCTTAATATAACCCAGGAGTTTCAATACCTCTCTGGAAATCCTATTGTTACGTTTCATAAAGTCCATACCTGTTTCAGGTAGCTCCACATTTTTAACCGCCTGGGAACAAATGCTGGATTGGCAGCAGAAAGGGGCAAGCCTAGGAGAACCAGTGGTACCCAGACACGAAGTCCCCTGTCTTCTCATTTGGGTAAGAATGTGATCTTAGAAGAAGAATGTTATGGTGCTAACAAACAGTTAATCTCTTCTTAACTTTCAACCTATCACATCTGGTTTGCATCTTTAATCCCTTTGAGTAAACTAAATTAGATTAGCATTTTTATGGGAAAATATTGCAATAATAATATTTTTTTAAAGAAGAAAGAAAAAAGATGATGGCTAAAAAGGATAAAGTTTTAGTGTAAATATGAAAGAAAAAAAAAAGACTACTGAAGGAAGTCAGCTACCTTCTCCACAATGAGGAATTCTGCAACTTTATGAATGTCCACGATGAAACTCCAGCACCCCGTAATAATTCTGCATATTAGAACACAATACAATCTTACATTTCTGAAGCGCCCTTCATGCAAGCATCCCAGGGTGCTTTACAATCATTATGAGTTAAAATTAAAACTGAAGCACATACAATTCCTAATAGAATCATTTTAAAAATGCTAAACAGAACAAATAACTTTTAAGTCTAGATTTAAAAGTCCCAACAGCCAGAGCGTTCCTTACTTCAATTGGCAATGAGCTGCAGAGCCGGGCTGAGGCTCTCTCCTGTTATGTTAAAGGCTCTCTTATGTTTTTTATACTCGGAGCACGTTATGATCAAGCAGTTTCCCATGAAACAGGAAAAAAAAATTGGGTGCAGGTATCTGTTTGTTTTGATTATTCTGAATTTAAGGTCTTTTGTTTATTTGTTTATGAGTCTGTATGGCCAAATCTGACATGAAATAAAGCAGGTTTAAAAAGCAAATCCAGGTAGAGCCCAACTTGAAATTTAAGTGGTAACTGTGAAAAAACACACTCCAAAAGCACTCTTAAACTAGCTCTGTTTTAGCAAGAAAATCAGATTGATTAGCATGATTTGGTTAACTTTTTAAAAAAACAATTAGAAAACAGCATTTAGTAGGCTTTCTCCAGGCCATATTTACTCCTAAACCTCGGCAAGTATTTATTATTCGGCAAATCAGAAGAAAATAGGGGAAATGCTCTCATGATATGGTAATTTTCCTTGCATTAGTGATTTTGAGGTCAAAGGAAACCTGTTAAGATCTAAAACAAAGCACAGGTAAAAATCTATTAAGTGAAAATGAAGTACTTACACATTGTAAAGCACTCTCTAAACTGGCATGACTTAAACTCTTTTATGTTTTACTATTGTGAAAAGATAGTAGCTATAAAATATTTGAGATCAATCCATTTTAAGTTAGATGCTTTATTAAGTTTGGCTTTTTTGATTAATATATCTGAAAGGTTACAGACAGCTAACATCAAGCTACAGTAAAATCCTTATGTATCTAAATCAGCTAAAAATGAGCCTGATATATGAGATTCAAAAAGGAAAACTTGCAATTTGGAGCACATTTTTATTCTTCTATTGTAGATTCTATATATTCTAATAGTAACACAAAGCAGATAACTCACTAAGTTGAAGGAGAAAGAGTAGTAACTGGTTCAAAAAAGAAGGCAAGAAAAAGTATCAGCAATTCACACTACTACCCATGGAAGACTGGTTTACCATTCCCTTTATGGAGCTCACCATGAATACAATTGCTGAAAATGCTTAATAAAATCCAATCAGTATCAAGTACTTCAGTGCCTGGCAAAGCGGATGTTCATAACCTTGGATTCCCATGGTCAGTAGGGTAAGGGCTGGGAAAAGTTTGGTAATTTAAAAAAGGATACGTATTTAAATAACAACAAAATTTATGTATTGCATCAGGAAGGGGCAAGTACAAAATCCTACAAGCACATCTCAAACAGGAAATGTTCTATTTTTAAGTGGAGCTGGCCAGTTATATCCTCATCCATCATTAGCAGGCCAGTGGCTGACTAAAGTCTAGCCTTGCAAATAGACTCAAGAAATTCAACTGCCCACTGCTTCCAATGCAAATGCCTAACATTGTCTTGGGGGCCAAAACAAAGGGCTGGTAGCTCAATTATACCAACCGATCCAGACGCATGTGACAGGATGGGGCAGGAAGTGACTGTCATAGAGCTGCTAAACTCAAACCTTTTGGAACCTCCCAAATACCCGGATTATCCCAGAAGTCAGTCCCTGTGGTCTGAACTACCCTCTCACTCTAAGCTAGGGGCATGAAATGATGATACTTTTAAAGCAAGTCAATGGACAAACAACAGAATCAAACCCCATATCCTAAAGCAAAATTTCAGCAGTGAGAATAAATCCAATTGGAAAACTGTAAGCAGTTATCAGGACTTAGGGAAAAGGAAGTCGTTTATAAAACACATCAAATTAATTTGAGAAAGGCTTCAAAAAAAAAAAAAAAAAAAAGTCCTTCATCTATATGTGACCCAGAAGGATATTTGGTTAAGCTCACAGGCTCTGCGCATGAATTCTCACCCCTCTGCTTTACCAGCTGTGACTCTGAGACTCATGCAAACACTCTATACCTCAGGTTTCCTCAACTGAGAATGGGATACAAACTATCTAATGCTTAGGGTGATAGATTTGCCTGTGATACATCAAAAACACTAAATAAAAATTGTTATTATTTCAACTATTAGAGTGTATCATCCTTATTACTACATAGGAAACAGGACACCTGTCACACAGCAGAATGTCAATATATATTTTTGAATGAATAAGTATGTGAATATGTGAATAAATTTCATAGGGTCAGACTCTCACATGAAATACAATATATGAATATTGATGTTGGATATTCTCGAGAGAAGTGATTACTAATGTTTCTTTAACTATTTTCAGCAATGTCATTTCAGTCTTAAAATTATGAAACAATAATGCAAAGTGCAGCTTAAAAAACATATTTATAGCCTAACTGATAGCAATTTTTAAATTGTTGCTCCGCTGTGTTATGCATCATACAGACTGAAAATCAACTGAGCACAGAGGTTTATTAAATGTCTATGGCAATGACTGTCAAGTTTCACAGAATCAGCGTGGTTAAATGGTAAGCTCCAGGAGGGCAGGGTGGTTTACCTGTTTTGCCAATACCTAATGAAAAGCCTGGCATATATTAGATCCTTAGATGCTGTCAGGAAAAGGAAAGGGAAAAAGGA
Organism: Ursus maritimus; assembly: GCF_017311325.1. Taxonomy (NCBI): domain Eukaryota; kingdom Metazoa; phylum Chordata; class Mammalia; order Carnivora; family Ursidae; genus Ursus; species Ursus maritimus. The sequence goes on from NW_024424453.1 coordinate 34,478,565, forward strand.
AAAAATGATTTACTCAATATGACTTCTAAATGGAATGTTCAAACCTAAATATATTTTATATATATTTTGCTGCTTGAAAATAAAAATGACAATTCTCACTTACTTCATGAAGGACTTGGGCCTAGAACGACGTTTCCTCAGGTGAGAAAGTGACCCAGTGCCTTAACAATGTGAGAGTTGTGATGTATGAGTGAGTGTGTGCGTGTGTGCGTGGTAGGGGAGGGGTGGGGTGGGAAAAATGTACCTAGCAGATTAAAATTTCTCAGGAGTATCTTACCTAAATATTTTTAGAAGACATTAGGCTGGGAGAAGTAATAATCGACCTTTTACTTATGGTACTTTTAACAAAATGAATCTATCCTTGTACTGAATGTATACATATTTATCCAGTTCTTAAGTTGAATTTCTAAAACTTCAGGGAAAACCAAAATGAAAATGAAATGCTTTATTGTAAATCAAAATGTTTACATTATTTAACTCCCCATTTACCCCCCGAATCCATACTCTCAATGTTCTCATGACCACAGGCTTTCCTGTCCCCAAGCCAGATTTATTCTCTCCTCCTTACCTGCGGTTCAAAATACAACACCCAGCTTATCCAATCACATTCACGGAAAAAGGGAGAGTAACAAGAAAGTGACCAACTTCAGATCCATAAGGAGCTAAGGTGTCTTAGCAGGTTTTTACAAAAATAAACACGTGGTATAAAAACTTAATAGATGGATGTCAATCTATTCGGGCAGATTTATGATTTAGGAAAGTAGTAATAGAATAAGGGCATAGTTATAAATCAAACCTTTATGCACCCTTATGGAGTTCCTGCATCTGGAGAAAACCTTGCAAATGTTATCACACATTATGGCAAGACAAGAGAAGTATTCATTTTAAAATCAACACACTCTAAAATTTATCACTGGGAAAGGACTTTTGGGTCGGTCACTAACCAGCACTTTGACTTTGATCTCCAGGGCCACTGGCTCCTTCATCTGTGCAAGGAGGAGTCTGGGTAGGATAAAACCTAGTTCTAAGATTCCAAGGACATCTGCCCAGCAAGTGTGCAGGAATCCTCCTAAGAGCATTGGAGGCAGGGCTTGTCAGATACCCCAGGCACATTCCCGCTGGATTCCCACTGGTATCCACTCCCCGCTTCTACTCTGTGAAGGGAGCTGAACTGAGGTCTGCAGGGTGGACATCCTGCTCAATGTCACAGTAAAGGACTCTAGAGCTATACTTGCTCCTGAGATATTTTATCATATTAAATAAAACTCTTAATGTACGGCAAAATGCGGATGCCAGACTGTATGTTCAAAATTCTCAAGTGAATCGATCAAACCTCCACAGGGGGGTAAAACAAGCCTTAAGAGTTAGCATTTCTTGATGTTAGGTTCCATTTTGTAGAAGACTGAGGCAGTATTTTTCTTGCTAGGCATTTTTCACAATGCCATCATCCTCTACGGTCTCTCAACCACAGGGGAAAGAAAGAGGAGTTCTGTCAAGCTCGGCATATAAGTTGGGCTTAGGCCTTACAGAGCTTGGATTTCTCTTCTTTAACTAATAACTCATGAAAGAAAAGAAAATAAAGAAGCAAGTGGAAAACAGTCCATTATTAAAACTTCCTGCTTTGAGTATCAAGATTCATGGACTCATTCTAGAGAAAAAAATAAAAGATGACACAGCTGAGTATAAAATAACTCACTCATTTAAAAAGAACAGGTTGCATTTTTTTCATCATATTAAACATTAAATTAATTTCAAATATTTGTTGCCGCTGGTAAACTACACTCAGTTTTTGTCAAAAGATATTTTTAAAGAAAGGACAATTGTAATTATAACCCATGTTGAAGTTAGAGCCTAGTTCCACCGCTCACTGATTACGGCAGGGTCTACAACTACACACAGACGCACATTCCTCCAAAGGCCTCTCTACAGAAATTCACCAATGTAGGACTCTAAAACCAAGCCCCGAATTTCATTTTGTCATTCTGCTTAATGTTATAATTGTCTGTATTCAATTCATTTCCCATGATAACATTAAGTAAACTCACAATTATATTTAGAAGCTATAGTGAGGTGGAGTTTACTGGCTGAATGTTGATGTCATTTAACAATTAATTCTCACTGCTTCTATCAGTAAATACTCGTACTAGCATCCTCTTCTCCAGCTCACAGTAAATGCCTTAAATCTTTGCCTGAATTTACTTCCAAAATCAATGGGACATTTAGCAACATGTAGATACATGGCCTTCCTGTACTGGGTAAATGTTTACGTGCATTTTAACTCTGAGTTAAAGAAAAAAAAGTTTATTTCTAGGACGTTTCAAATTTTCAAATGCTAGCAACCAAGTGACATATTATCTGGAGTTGTCTGCAAAACCTAAAGTCCCCGATGTAAGAGTCCCCTGCTTCATTATATCATCCTATTGATTTAACTGTGTTTAATTAATTTAAATTACTTTTATTTGATAGTTATAAATTCACATCCTCTCTACTCCAAAGATGAGAGAAGGAAGATAGAAGGAAATAAGCTAAAATGACAAAAAGAGTTTGCCCTGAATTCCAAGAAATTGACACTTGCAATATAGAAAATATTTTACCTATGGCTATAGCCTACCTTAAAAGAATATATATAGAAAGCCATATTTAAGTATCAACTTAATTCATTTGCTCTATTCCTACAACTGCTAACAAATATCAAAGTAAAGCTGATGGACTGTAACCTGAGACGCATGGAGTTTCCATAAAACAGTAGCACAAAAGCCCACAAAGCTTCCTTCCAAAGGTCCCAGTACCCTTGCGACCACCACACTGGAAATACAATTTGGGAACATCTCAACTGCAGAAATGTTTATAGCAGAATCACACGATTCACATTCAAGGGACTGAAGCCTAACATTCAGAATTACATTTTGAACTTGAAATAAAAGAACTTCAAAATGGGGTAAAAATCTAGTTAGATCGTACTTGAATTATACTATATCATGGGATGACCTCACATGGGTTTGACACTGAGGGATGGCATTCTAACACAATTACATAGTGACTACCCAGGCAGCCCATTAAGAGCAGGTTCATAGCACCCTTTTTTATGTGAAATCAGCTGAGCATTATCAAAAATGATGTCTGGTTTTAAATTTAGAGACGGGGCAGTCTCTATCTAGAGTTTTAGTTACGCTTCACCACAATTCATTCTAAAATATCAAGTACAATAATAATAAATCTTTGTCTCATTTCAAGAATCTCTGATGAGATGACAGGAATCTCAGAGGGAAAAAAAAAAAAAAAAAGATTCCCCCAAAAAACAAAACAAAAACACAGTAAACCCAAATGCCACAAACCTCGTGACAAAATCCCAATAAGTAACTACTCAACCTTTGGTTACAGGGAAGAAACTTCTTATTTTTGTACTTGTTTATACGAAATGCTTTTCTCCCCCTTTCTGTAGCGAACAAAATATCCCAAAACCGCACTCTTATTTTATTCAGGTAGCATGGCGAAGTTTTCCATTAACACTCTCACTGCCATTCCCACTCACCAAAGGTTCCTGGAAGTTATACCACCTTTACTCTTTCCTAAATAAGGGCACTCTGGAGAACGCAGCTTCCATGCTCAGAGCACTCAGGAGAAGCATCTGAAAACAAGCTAGCACAGTCTTCTACTGAGCTGTTTTTCCTTCGCTCTTTTCCCCCAGGGAGAAAAAGTGTAAAGGCTCTGTCCAGAATAAATCAGGCATACTGTTTAAAGTCACCAGTGGTCAAGTCACTTTGCGATTTTGACAGTCTTGCTTCACATACCAGTTGCTTTAGACTATGGAGCCCCATCAAACCTCAAATCAGGGCTGCCCAGGATGGCTTATTATTTATTACATGCTATGCTAAGTACCTGTGAAAGGGGGCACTCCTTGGCCAACGAACTCTGATTCATATCTTTCAGTAAGTCCTTCAGAGCATTCCTTACTGTGGTGTGCGACCATTGCTCGGGAGGCAAGTCTTCTAGTTTGGGGCAACTATTTGAGACATAGATTAGAAAGGGGATTATTACAAGATTGCATCCCGCTGCAGAACATTCCTTTAAGACAGACAGATTTCATTTTGCGCATCAAACAGATGCATCTGGAGATTGCTCTCGGTCTCCTGATTGTTCCGATTAGTTAATTACTTTATACAACACATCTGCTGTATCGATGCATGAATTATACATCAGCTGCCTGTGGTGGCTATTTTTTCATGTTACTTCTACCTTCCTGCTCTGATGCGCTTGGGAAGACAATTTAAGGTGTACTGCTTTCTCACGAGCCATCGTGAAAAGCATTAACGTATTAACCGTTTTCCTTTCGTGACTCTGCTCATACGAATTAAAATGGTAAAAAAATATAAATAAATAAGATCGCGGCAATGGTGAATAAGGCATTCTTTCACAAAATGTACACAGATGGCACTGTTCATGATATGCAAAAATATTTTTCTCTTAAGTAAACTTTATGTAAAATGCCTTCTTGTAATGCATCATTTAATTGACTAAATATAAAAAGTCTTGTCTTTTGATATCCTGCACAAAACCTACAAATTTCGGAGGGGGGGGCTGCTTTTAAATATACATTGAAGTTAGGAAAATAAGGCAGAAGGGATAAAGCAATAAAATCAGCTTCTGAAACACAGGGTAGATAAAAATGAAAGGCTGACCAGAGACGCTTTATTTCAAAAGATCAGGCACATAGAACGTTTTGCCCTAGAACTGCTGTCCTGACTCACCTGTGTAACTGAATTTTCAATGTGACCACATGATACACATCTTGAAGCATATCTGCTACCGTAGCGTCAGGGGCATCTGTCACATAAGACAGTGGAACTGGATTCCACTTTCCAACCTGGATTAGCCCTATTCCAGATAAAGAGAATACGTCACTAAATATTTTACCTTTCAGATAATACTTCTCGTAGAAGGTGGTGGTGGTGGTTTTTTTCATTGCCCCCACCGCAAGCAATATTGTTATTTCTGTTTGAATGATTCCCTTCCCTCTAAAAGGCAGGTCAATGAAAATATTCACAGCTTAGCTTTCCAAATTGTGAAATTATGTAAATGACTGTAGGGTTGTTTATTATTTTGGAAATAAAACCCCATCAATAAAACCTATGCATAGGCCACATTTTCCTAACTTACAGGAAGTTCTAATAAGACATAGCTGAACCAGTTCTAAATGGCTTTACGATTTAGATAAGATTCTCTATTGCAATGGGAATCAGCATTGAAAAATACTTTACAGCCCATAAAACCATCAGAAACAGAATAAAAGAAACAGAACTAGATATTCAGTCATAAATGCAAATTGACTCTCAACAGTCCATCTGCTCAAATACGCTCCTCACTTCCTTGTGGGTCCTCAGTGGAGCAGATTATTAAGGTCAATAAGCATACTAATGATTCAGCTGAAGTAATTTAAAAAAAAAATCTACCTCGACATTCCACACAAGCAAAATGTGTGTTAACTAAACCAAACTGAATTAAGCCAATTTTTTAAACCCACAGTCTATAAGGAACCAATGTAACACACAGGCTACAGTTCTTTGAATAAAAATATTCAGTGCTTTCTCTGCAAAGTAAACAAAGGATGCCAAGCAATTTTTCCAACCCCACGTATGCATTATTTACCTTTGGCCTGGGCAGCAGAGCTATGCGAATAACCCAGAGACAGCAATGCCATTTCTATCAGCTGGTTGAAAAGCATATCCTTTCTCACCAACACAAACTCCGCATGCTCCTCCTTGCAATCATATTCAATGGCGTTTTCATAATGTTCCACCACGCAGAACACCGGTAGCATGGTTCCTATCGAAGAGACAGAGGAAAAGAGACGCAAACCAACAATCTTCAGGAATACAATCTGGGGGGAGGAAAAACTAGACCATGAAAATAAATCTTCCCAATAGTGAGAGAAGGGGAGACTGTGTTTCCGAGGCAGACAGGGCACAGAAACACAAGCACGCACACGCAAACATATACACTCTTTTATTGTTTGAAGTTGGAAGAGAAATATGTAAATAGAATATGAACTTGGTCCTAAGATAACCTGGGCTCTGCTTTAACATTAACAGTGAATTTTCCGAAATCAATGAATGCAGAATTACCTTTTTGATCAAAGGATAATGCTGACGGGAGAGAAGTGTCTCGTCGGATCTGCTGTGAGTGGTATACAGGGTGCAAATATAACTCACTGTAGTTGTCTTCCGAAGAACCCACCTTGGTGCTTCCTACGTGCTTTTGTTAATATTAAACTTCTCCTGTTTGGGTCCAGATTAGCTTCGATGCTAACATTTTTAGCATGTTCTTCCTTTTTTAAGATCTTTACTTAACAGCTCCATAAAGGAAACACAAAACTTAACCAAACTGATGTCAAAATATATGATTTCAATATGTGCATAATGTAAATAAATAAGATCAATTTTTATGGCCACTCATTTAATCTACCTGACTAAAAAGATATCACAGCAACCATAGGTCTTGAAAACAATCTCTGTTACATGGTATGAGACAGAGAAAAGGAAAGTGGCCTCAGAATGACATGTGAGGATAAAGGAATCTGCATAGATTTGATGTGTTCTCTCTTTATTTACTTTAATCCCGTGTAATAACTCAGGAGCCAGATGATTAATAAGCACAGGCCACACCACCGTGAGAAAAGAGGCTTCTAGAAACTGAAATCACGGAATGCTGTAGGACTCAAGGTGTTTATGCAGCGCACTGTCAGACTTCCAGTGATATACGGAAAAGGGTTAAAAGCAGATGCATCCGAACTGTACTGTGGCAAACTGCCAGGAGGGCATCATCTTTAGCATAAATGATGACAAGGGTTACTTTAACAGGGCACCCAGGATCCCCAATTAGTCCTATAACATTAATGCCTCTATAAGGCTCTGCCCTCTGGACTCACAGAACCCTACCAACTTCTGCAGATTTCTAGTGCACACCAACCAGGGCTCAAAATCAGGATTTCCTCCTGACATCAGGGATGCCCTTTAAAAAGGCTCTACTTTCTTGTTTATGCTGAACAAAAGCCGGCAGTAAAACAGCTACATTTTTTCACATGTTCATCCTCACCAAAGCCTGAGTGAACTGTTCGCTAGAGATTCTAGCTCCGACAAATAAACCCCTTTTGGTTTACTTAGAAAAGCTCGCAAACTCATTCGGAGGTACCCAACAGGCTAGGCATGAAAAACAAGCCGCAGAGCTTGCCAATATTCTTGTCATTCATTCATCTGTTTTATACCAGAGAGAGAACCTGTCAGGGATCAGAAGAAGACTTGGGAAGACCACAGCAAAAATAGCAACATGCAAACTGGTGATTTCTTCCTTGGCTTGAAGGTACTTTGGCAAAATTTCCCAAACAAATAAACAAAAACACCCAACCTCTTTTTCTTAAGTAGTGCTCTCTCATCTCAGCCACAATTTTTATCTAGCACCTGTCAAACAGAAACCATGCGCATGAAAAAGATTTAAAAAACACAAAAAACAAAAACACATCACCACCACCAAAAAGCTTTAGTAATTTCGTTGTTTGAAGCAAGCTGAGAACCTTCTACAATTAAACTACATTTTTAAAATAAGTCACTATGAAAGCAATGTTTAAAAAAAAAAACACAACAACATTTGAGCAGGAAGTGAAATTACTGTACTTTGGTTTCTCCTCCCCCTGTTCTGATGGCTTCAAAGAGTTGGGTTAGTACAACAAAAACATACGCATTGATTTTTCCTCTTACGGAATGATACAGACGTGTTCTACTATATACTCCTCAGACCTATGAAAATAACTCAGGCTCCACTAACTGCTGAAACATAGCGGATTTACTTTGGACTTTATTTAGAGATACCCTATAGATAATTAAGGTGGCTACTGAGAAAGTGACAACAGAATCATTTAATGACAAATCTAGCTGTTACACCTTCTAGCAAACTTGTCACCCTTGCCTTCCTGATACTGCGAGCAATGCTGAACAGAAGCCTTCTCTGTACTGTCTGATTATTGGTGCTAGTGTTTGGCGAGACTTCCAACTACAGCAACTTCATAACCTTCCAGCATTAAAAGGGGAGTGCACTGGTCACTGCTGAATGCTAAAAATACCACATGATTTAAACCTGGAGGCAGTCTTAGAAGCTTTTGCTGAAGGTTTATGAGCCTGTGTAAACAGCACGTCTGCCATAAGGAGCAGTGAAGTCTGTAGAATCCTTGTCTAAAACTGTCCTGGCATTAAAGTTTGCTGTGCAAATATCACATAATACCAGAGACAGCTGAAATCTCCTATTTAGGAATTTATGGAACTTATATGTTTGCAGGCGTCAGAAAGTCTTTTTTATAGAGCCCCAGTGCTTCACAGTACAATATTAATGCACTCAGTTTGAAAAGCTGTAATAAATTATATTTTTAATGCTCTTACCCTGGCTTTCTTAAGATGCATACATTCTTGGCAAACAATCAATAAATAGGGTAATCATGAGTAGAGGCCAAAGAATTTGCTGAAGTGCTGTTTTTCCATTTTTAATAGATAAAGATCTAACAATACGGACTGCTGTGTCTGTTCATTTCAGGATCAATATATTCTTTGTTTTCGCCAAACCAAGAAAAAAATAAATGATTGTATGATAAATGCTATGCATCAAACACAATGAAATTCCTCTGCCTTCTAACTTTATCTACTTAATATTCTTGGTTGCTAAAAGATGGCATTTTTATCCTTCGCTTAGCAAGTGTAAGGAAAAATCTGAATCCTAAACACAGTTATTCACAGACAAAATAAAGACCATTATGAGACACACATGTTACACCCAGCATAGGCACTGATTTACATAAGCAGCAGCGCTGAACACGAAGTTGCTAAACTTCATCAATTTAATATTAAATGGGCAGAAAGGAGTCACACAGTTACACATCTTCCCTTTGTCAACTTGCCTAAGTCTGCCCTTCCTTTATCAAAAAATACTCAACCGTAGCAAAAAATCAAAAAGCAGAATCATCAGGCTTTTCACTGCTAAATAAATAAATTTGCTCTTAAGAAAACAAGCCACAAAAAAATGACATCGCAAAACTTCTATATCATATCACATAAGATTCCCATTATCTCTGAAAATGACTTATAGCTAGTAATCCTCTGATAAAACCTAAGGCAGTCCTCAAGCAATCTAAGTGTCTTAGTCTTAATCGGGGTTAGTTTAAGCAACAGCCACGTACATATCCTCTACTACAATAACACCTCCTCAATGGAAGCCCTGTGCTACGAAGGCCATTGTATTTAACTCAGTCCTTACCATCAAACACCCAACGATTCCACTCTAATGTAGGGTAAGGTGCTCCAGTCAAGCCCAGAGCCTACACTTTCCAAACATGACTGACTGGCACTGCAGCGTGGAATGTAACTAATTTCAAACCAGAAAGAGAATCAAGGAAGAGAACATACAAAGACAGGTTCTGCCTCTCCACACACCCCCCCCTCCTGTGAACACACACACAAAGTGGCCTTGAGTAGACACAAGGGCATGCAGCTTTCCAGGATTTGGCTCGAAAGTATTTACCTTTCCTAAGGTTGGTTTTCATCAGATGGCCCGAGTGTTTTAAAGGCACTCCCTGCATTTTTGCACCTGTACTCCCAAGCCTTCCTCTTCCTAGCGGGCTCCCGTTCTGCTCCAGGCGGGCAATCTTGGCTGGTGGACCCTTCGGATCGCTCACATTGTTAGACATTTCTGAATGTTCTTTCCCCTGAGTTGCCTCGTTCAAATGATCCATACTCAGTTACCCTCTAAAGATCACCTGCCAGAATTTAAAAAGAAGACATGTTATAATTGGATGGGGGTCTCTCTCTCTCTCTCTTTCTCCCCCACCCTCTCTCTATATATATATTATATATGATACACCAAGTAAATATTTTATCCCTAGCTATTTCTTTCCACAAATTTAACATACTTGTAAAATTGCTTAACTAGGTAAATAATATACTGCAAATGTTAATATATTTTTAGATAACAGTATTACATTTCCATTCAAGTTAACAGAATAATTTGTGGAAACTAGCTACGCATATTAGAATGAAAAGGTAATTTGTCACCTACCAACAAAACTAAGTTGGGGGAAATGGGCTTACTTTTAGAACAAGAATTACCACAAGTATAGCTAAAAAGGAAACAACATTTTTATGTAGTCCCAATTTTTAAAAATTAGAAACTTATTACAGAACACAATAGTAACACTTTCATCAAGAATGGGAAGATTATCACAGTCCAAAATATTAATTAAATCTGATGTTCATGTTTACATTTTTACATATAGTTTAATTTTTATGAGGAAATATATGTATATATATACCATCTCAAAAGAAGGTAGCAAATATCTGCTTTTTAAACTCCTCATTGGCTTTACAGGTTAATTCACAGAAAAAGTTTTCTACTGTTTAAGTTTCAAGAATTCCATGACCTGTTAAAGATCTAGTCAAGTCCTGGCTCACACATGTGATTGGATCACATCGCCCTTAAGAAAATGGAAAGAAATGGAGGATTTCTTCAAATACCCCAGGTGCTGAAGCATTACAACTTATGTGTTTTAGCGTTAATATTTAGGTGTCCTTTAGTAATAGAATGCTGTTAATAATTTAAATACAAAAAACTTGAAAATACTTTGTGATATACATATTAGATTGAAGTGCCAAACTCACTTTTTAAAAAAACCTCAATGATTTTGGTAAAACACAGTCACCAGCATTTAAAAATAATCTTGGTACGCAAGGAAGTCAGCATCTTAATTGACTTCAGAAAAAACATAACAGATAACTGTTTTCTGTTATATTATACATTGGACATCAATTTTCATACTGTTTTAGTACAATAACAAAGTCACTTCTAAATGCAGTTTTAACTGAACTGATCAGAACAGGTTTAGCAGAATTATTTTATAAACTTTCTTGGTACTTTAAGTATGGAACTCACCAATACTAAGGGAGAGGGGATCATATTTAGAAAAGCCAACGAGAGTATAATAATTACCACTTTCTTCCAGCTGTCTGGTAATTCAACATATCTTGTACTCTTAAAAAAATATATATATATTGTACCAAAGAAGCTACTGAGATCTGTGTTTGTTGAAAGCCAGTTTGTATTAGCATGGCCTTTCTGTAAGCATTTTTTCCCTCTTTAACCATAGATTACTTTGTCCATTATAATCAAGAAAAGAGGTAAAGGGGGGGGGCGGAGAAATGGTAATCTGTAGGTTTAAAAGCAACCTTAAGAATGCCAATTGAAGAACTATAAAGTTTGAGAAATAATGGCGATTTATCCTTGTACTCTAGGGTGGCACGCTGAGAACTAAAGGTTTACCGTTGATCGGGGTCCCATCTGTTTTTGGTTATGAGGTTCATTAACAATAAATGTGCCTCTTTTAACCACTTTTTATCAAGATTACTCTTTTCCATTATATTAAACTACAGTCTAAAGCCAAAATTAGAGAGCGATGATTATTAACTTATTCAAAACACTGTTTATAATGTTTCGTGTGGATTATAATACAGAGCTGCTTTTTCTGAAATTGGTTGCCTTCCCCTAGAGCAGAAGATGAATTTTAAAACATACGATTTGAAAAGAAAATACTTAACCCGTGGGGCAATTTGAGAAGAAAAGGGGGGAGGGGAGTAGACAACAGCATCAAAGTTAATGCTACAAAACATATTAAGTAGTCATGAAGTTTAACAGCATTATAAGCTGTACAGCAAATGAAAGTGATAGATTATAATTTAGTTAATGTATTGACAATCAAAACATCATACAGGTCATGCAAAATTATCCTTCCAATACCCACCTATAAGAGTCTATTAAACACTCAGTCATCTTGTAAAAAGCTTTACATTATAAAGCAAAATTACATGCACATAAAACACCCAATTTACTCATTTAAACTCCATGCCCAAGGCTAAAGTTCACCAAACCTCAGTTTGGTATTGGAAAGAGCAGCCTCCACGGGGCCTGCTGGACTGACAGCTCGGGAACTAACTACGGTCTCAACAGATGCCAGGCTGAGAGTTTCTTTTGAGTTACACATTTTAAAACGCATTTTTAGTGTAAAGTCTGGTTGGCACACAGAATGCAGGCTACTTTCTCAAAATCCCATTTCCCTGTCCATAAACCAAGTCTATATGGGATAATTACTGAATAAAACACTGAACTCAGACACAGCTATTATTTCCTCCAAAAAGAAAAAGAAAAACACGAAATTCCGGTTTCGACCATCTATTTTTTGCAATGTGGGATCTTTTGCAACGAGTTCCTTGCTGGATCGCCTCGTTCGCCCCCAAAGAACCCCATAATCACATTTTAAGAGACTGTGCCCTTATCCATTCCATATGGCCGGCACGATCCAGGCCAAGCTTTCACTGTGACCTTTTAAAGAGACAAAGAAGCAAAGTACTATCTAGAAACAGAAACACTGCAGTTTTACTGAGTGAAATTAGCAAAACCGACCTGAAACTCACCACTTCAAAACTTGACAGCATATAAATAACAAAAACAAAGGAGATTTCCTTTGCAGCCCGGGTTCTTGAAGAGAAGTTCAAGACTGATGTTTTCTATGTCCTTTTTTTTTTAATTTAAAAAAAAAAAAAAAGCAGCAGACCTGAAGGCGACTTCCCCTGAAATTGTATTATTTTCTCTTCCCCTACCCCCGCCCCACTAAGCGGGGGAAGGGCAGAAATAAACGTCTAGAAGAGTAGCCATGGGAGAGGGGGTTAAAAAAAAAATCACAATTCGAAAAACAACATATATGGTTTGTAAAATGTCTAACCTCAGAGAACGGGGTTTTCGATGGGGGAGGAGGGGAGAGTGGGAAGTGGGGAGGAGGGAGAAGATAAAATTGATCTGACAAGTGATTCGTTGGGGGGAAAATCGTAAAAACAAAGCAAAACCCGTTATGAGCTGTACACTGTGGTGGTGCTGGGGAGGCGAGGTGGTGACTGAGGATTCTCTTTAAAAAAAAAAAAAAAAAAACCCACTGCGGACAAGGTCTCCAGAAAGGAAAAAAAGGTCCCCTCGCTTCCCTCCCTCCCTCCCTCCTGCTCGCTTGGGTTCTTCGGCGTGAGGACAGAAAGTCTACTTCTGGCTGTCACTTGCAATATTATTCTCCAATAACCCCGGAGAACGCAGAGAGGGGAAGGCCACCTCGCCTCCCTTCCAATCGCCCCCACCCCCTCCCCAACAATTGCGACTAATTATTAACAAACCTTAAACTTTCTTCCCACAGCCTCGCACCCCCAACGAGGGCATCTACCGGGGGACAGCGAGGGTGGGGGGCAGAAGGTCGCGGAAAGAGCCCCGGAAAGGCACTGAAATGCCACTTTTGATTCGGCCCTCGCTGATTGCAGCCCCGAGGACCCTCTCCCAGCCCATTGACGCGGGGCTGCGAGCGCCTGGGGAGCCGAGTGAGTAGGGAGAGAGAAAGAGGGTTTGGGGGGAGGGGGAGGGAATCAGAAGGCACCCCCAGCCACCTCCACCGCCTCAGCAGCGACAAACTCCCCGCCCCCTCCCCCCAAAAAGTCGCCAAGCTCTCACTCAGCCAGAGTCCGAGGTAAACAACGAGCACCACAATGGCACTAGGACTTGGGGGGGAAAAGAAACCCAGAAACCCCAACAAAACTGATGAGGAGTTTCCCGAAATGCAAGAAGGGGTGGGAAGCGTCCTCTGGAGTCGCCCCGGCTTTATGCTCGGTCCCCGGGCCGGGCTAGAGGGCGGCTGTTGCTGTTGTTGTGACGAGGCCGGTTGTTGCTGGGTGGCACAGGGAGAGGTGTGTGTGTGTTTGTGTGTGTGTGCGTGCGTGTGAGCGCGAGTCCCCGGACGGGGCTGCTTCTCTCTCTCTCTCTCCCTCGCTCGCTCTCGCTCGCTCTCCCCCGCGCTGCCGTCTCTGCCCCCATTAAATTATTAGTTGACTCATCCCGGCCGCTGTCGCCGCCGCCGCCGTGCCCAGCTCGGCTCCGCGCGTCCGCCCGGGCTGCAGCCCTCTACGCCGCTGTTCCTGCTGCTGCTGCTGCTGCTGCTGCCGCCGCCGCCGCTGTGGCTGCCTCTTCTTCCTCCTCCTCATTTTAATACAAAATCACCCCGCTCGCAGCCCCAGCCCCGAGCACGCAGCCTCCTCCCGGCCGCCCGCCGCCGCCCCGAGCCCTTCCCCAGCGGGGCCGGCTCATCCGCCGCGTCCGGGGAGCGGGAGCGAGCGAGAAAGTGGCGGCGGCGGCGGAGGAGGAGGAGGGGGGAGGGAGAGGAGGAGGAAGGGGGTGCGGAGCGGAGGAGGAAGGCGGCGGGGGGGGGGGCAGGGTGCAAGGAGAAGGCGGAAAAGGGATGGGGATTAAAACCCGGGCTGGAGGGCCGGGATTGGGGGAGGGGGCGGGGGCGGCGAGTTAAAAAGCAGAAAGACAAGTAACTAGTGAATGAGTGAGGGAAGGGTGGGGGGGAGCGCACGATTTCCGGCCCCGGGCGCGCAAGAATTTGTAATGAGCTTGATTAGAGTGAGGCGGCCCGACATTTATTACACACAATACCGAGAATAACAGGGCGCCGCGCGAGGGGCAGCGCCGGCCGCCGCCAGGCGCGCCGGGGAGGGCGCGGAGGGGAGGGGAGAGGGGGCTTCCCTGGCAGCGGCCGCCTCGGCGGGGAGGGGAGCGCGCGGCGCGCGGGCGGCAAGGGCAGGTGTGCGAGAGTGAGCGGGGAGGGAGGAGGGGCGCGACTGGCGGGGGGGGGGGGGGGGAAGAAAGTGCCGGGGAGGAGGGGGCGAGGGCTAGGGGGGAAACTAACCAACCACCCACGCGCGCAAAAGCCACAGAAAGGAGTACGACGGGAGCGTCGCGGGCGGGCACCGGAGGGACAGGCCAGGCAGGGAGGGCGCACTGGCCCCGCGGGAGAGGGGCCCGGGCGTGCAGGTGACCGGCACAGAGTACTGAGGTCGGGGGACTTCAGGAAGTGGCTGAAGGGGACAATCGGGAGGTAGATCTCTCCGGAGAAGCGCGTAGGGTACCGAAACGATGCACAGGAATAAAGGCCGGGAGCCCTGAAAAGCTCTAGAGAATATTTATCCTCAAAGGAGGTTGAATCCCAAACTATTAAGAGCCGACGTTAAAAAAAGATGAGTAAGAGCTTTCTGTATCTAGTCGGGGTAGCTTCAAAACTCCCTCACTTCTGAGCCATAGAACACGTTAGAGGAAGAAATACGTGGCCCACAGTGGCCAAGTCAAACAAAATTTGGGTCACTTGAAAGAGATGTGACTTATCACAAAGGAGAAGACGCCACCATTCCTAAATTAATTTATGCCGGGTGAAAGAAAAGTTTGGGTTGGTAAATCTGTCGTAGCAATAAATACTTCTGTAATCTAGGGTAAGTTACCCAGTTAGATTAATGGTCATTAGCACAGAAGTATGATCCTCTTATTTAGATAATCTATTAAATACAATTCCTATAAAAGTGAAGAACATTACAATCTCATTCAAAACAGAGATGCAGCGTTTATCGCTTGGGTTTCAATACTAACATCTTAGAACCCTGAAGGCAGTTAATCATTAAACAAAAACAAAAATGTTGTAAGAATTATTTTTTCAGAATACACTAGTAGGGAAAAGAGAAAAATCAGTCAGATAAACATTTTGTTACACATAAAAAAGCAACAAGTTAGCACAAGTACTGAGATAAGAGGGAAATATGCAAATTAAGCTCTTTAAAGCTACCAATACACTCTTAGAGACACTGTTTACATTAGAAATCTAAGAAAAGCAGAAGGTAAAGCAGGAGATAAAGTATAGGAAATAATGGGCTCCTGGGGAGAACAAGTTTAGGAGAAACACAATGAAAATATATCACTCTAATGGCACCCAAGTTTCACCCACAAACCGGATAGGTTAGTCAAAATCGAGGAAGGCAACCGTGAATCTTGGCACAAATAAACCCAAGCCTTGAGCAAAAGGAAGAACATGTGATAATAAAACACAAAACACAACATCAAAAACAAGAAAATATAAGGCAATCTTTACCAAAACCCCCAAATGATAGATATCACATTTTTAAAAGCTGAAACGTGAGGAAATAATGGAAGAGGATTTTTTAACTAAAGTATAAGAAACACAATCAATAAGGAAAAATACAAACATGGCAAAAATGTAGCACGGGTGTCCAAATTGGTATTGTGGATGGAAGTACTTAAATTTATTTTAGAAAGATATTTGATATTTAAAAGAAAAAACACAGATAGCCAGCTATCATCAATAATCTCTATGACAATGACTTTTGCAATGACAGGTTAAATTAGGAATTTCCAAGATGTATATTTTAAGGGTTGCTTCAAACTGGTGATGCCTGACATGTTTCCCTGAAACCTGCTTGGTTTTCAGAAGGAACAGTGCATTCTAGTATCACGCTGTGCAAATTTACAAATAGTAGCCAAATTTTTAGAAAATAGACAAAACTATAGTGGACTACAAAACAAAATTTATCCATGCAACCTCAGCTCAAGTGAAATATTTTTAAAAAGAAAAGAAAAAAGGGAATGAAAGTTGTTAGATAATACAGAACTTGAGCAGAGAAAAGACTAAAAAGGGCTACTGAAAATATCAATATTAAGACACAATGGGATAAAATACCATCAATATGCTTATCCTATCATTTACACAAATAATATAAGACAAAAAGATCCTGATTGCCTTACTGTCCTAATGACTTGGCCAATACTGATGTAACTAATGGGAATTAAAATAGTAATTTTAAAATTTGAAGAGCACCTTTTATCCAGGAATTACAAGCTAATTCTTAAACGTGACCTAAGTGTGTAATACGGATGGACGTGGCCTTGGAAAATGATAAAATAAATGAGGATAGAGACATCTAATAATGACTTTATTATAAAGAATACCGATATAGTACAATTATGTACACAATCACATATATATACTAATTTTCCTTCAAGTACGTTATTTCAGAACTATATAAGAAATGACACAAGGAGGTTTATGTCCTCCAAGTGGTACAGTACACTGATGAACTTATTTACTATATAGTATATCTCCCTCTTTAGCATACTTGTAACCACTGAGCATTGGCCAGTGGAAACCCAGGTTAAAATAAAGAAGAAAAAAAGATAATTAGGAAAATAGCACCTTCCTAGGCATATGGAAGAATAAACTATTATGCTGGAGGGGGAAAAACATCAATTTATTCTATACAGGCATCTTATATTTGGCAATAAAGATGCAAGCAGGTATAGAAAAAAGTTAAAATAAACTTTATAAATCTAGCTATCAAAATAGAAAAGCTCAGGAACATGAAATATTGCAAGTCAAATACATGAACTATTTAACATGTGGATGTACAGTTAAAACAGTGCACCAATTTTTTTATCACATGAGAAGGCATTCAAACTGGCTACACAAAGGTAGCAAAGATAAAATATTGTAAAAGATATACAAGATTTTTTAAAAAACTTAATAATGAAAGGACTACTGCATATTTCAGATGGCATCATATTAAGATAAATATGCAGGCAGATATCCGAAAGCATTAAAACACATTCAGAGTTCTGAATAGCACATACATTTGTAATAAACAGAGAAAGCATTTAGAATTTGAACGCTTTTAAGATATGGCAACTCCGCCAGTGACTGTGTTAGCAAAGCAATGCTCACCACCATAACACTTTCTAAGGACATGTTTTGTTTTGTTTTGTTTTTTTCATCTTTTTAAATTCAAATACAGTTGGCTATCTCCCTACACTCTTAGAGCAGCACAATTTACGTAGCATATTGCTCTTTTTATCGTGTCAACTCTTTGTTTTTTGGCTTTAGCTGCAGGTGGTGTTTTCCATATATGAATTTCTGGGAATATGGTCTGTGTTGGCCATATAAGGATGTCTATTTGAGCCATATGTTTTGCTGTCATGTGTCTCATTTTGTCTGTCTGGAATGTCAGGACTGATTTCCACATCGTTTCTTGAATGGACCAAATACAAATTTGTAAGAACAGAGAGGAAAAAGCTGGGGCTGGAACTCAAACAACTTTGTCAAAACATATATTGGAGAGGAAATGCAATATCCTGTAAACATTTGCACCCTTCTTCTCACATCTTATCTGTGACTGACATCATCACAACGGCACAATTTAGGAGAGAATCTACTTGATCAAGTTCAGAAGTTTGCAGTATATGCAGATGCATGAAGCTCAATCAAACAGACCCCGTCTTTGGAGGTCCTGGCATGGCACATGTTAGCTGCCCCACTCTGAGAGCCCTGGGTCCAGCCTTGAGCTCGAGGAAGGGAAGGTGTTCTTCTTGCTCTTCTTGAATAAATGGAACTCTGATTAAGCTTTCTGACTAAACTCACAAGAAGGTATGGCCCCCATTTCTCATAGCCTCTTGCATTGCTCCTTTATAACAGTCAATTAACGATTTGGATAATTATTAGCTTAATAAATTTTCGCATACTAGACTGTAAGCTCTATGAGAGCAGAGACTGTCTTGCTCACTGCCATATTACCAGGAATTCATACGCCGTCCTTGCAATATTTACATTACGAATAAATAAATGAGAGCAAAAAGCTCACGGTGTCACTTGCAACCAGCCTCCACTGCTAAATGAAATGATAATTCCTTTTAGAGTTCACAGGAGTAAGGAGGCGGTAACCCGTGAGGAAAGGTGGCTATAACATTTAAATCTGAAATCACTGAAATGAAATGCAATTTACAATTGAGTGCCTCAGTCACGATTCATATGTTCAATAGCCTCATGTGGCTAGTGGCCACTGTGTTGGACAACGTGGATCACAGAACATCTCCACCACTGCGGGAAGGAAGTTCTACTGGACAGCACTTCTCTAGAGGACTTCTACTAAAGACAACCAAGCAGATTCAGGACCTAGCCAGGAAGAGTCTTAGAGGTGCTGAATGGCTTTCAGACATTCGAATGATGTCCAAATCGAAATCATTTTCCATTTTAGAATCAGCCCGTAGATCTATCAAGTTGCATGGAATGGGGCTTGTGTGTGGCTGCACACGAATTTAAGACGACTTTCTAGACATGTCTGTATTTGAAAGGGTCCTATTGTACATTTGGAATAATATGCATTTACCCCAAATGCTGCTTTCCGTGAACACTTAAATACCTCATAGGTGAAGTTAAAAACCACAGAGTCATTTCCCACCCTCATACCCACCCCCGAATTAAATAAGCATAGTTGCCATTAGAAATGGCCCTTTTGGAAGCTTTAAAGTAGGTACCTACTTAAACTGAGGGGCAGGGGGGTGTTCCAGATACTAAACAAACAATGGTGTACTGCAGAAACCAACTGCAAAAGGCTTGAATATGTTTCAGGGGAGATAAAAAGAGAAATGATAATGGACTCTAAATATGGGGCTTAAGGTTTTTTGTTTTTGTTTTTTCCCTAATAAGTGAGGTTTCAGTTATAGCCAGACTGATAGTGATCAAAAGTTATTTCCTGATTACTCTGGGGTGGATGTAAATCCCCACTGGTAGTTTGTGAGACGGCTTTAATAGACAAGGGTCATTATTAAAACTGAGCAAACAAAAGCCAAAGCTTAAGCTAGTTTGGGGAGTGATGGATAAGGGAAATGAATAGCATCTTCTAAAACCTGACAGGGTATCTGGGTATTTTACCCAGAAATATTACCTTTTTTAGCAAAAATTTATTGAGCAACATTTTTGTTGCCCTTTGTTGAAAAGCTCCCTTTCCTTCCACAGATGTCCATATGGGTCATAACCTTGACAAGGCACAATGGCAGTAATTCCATCAAAACTGGTATCTCTATTTAGAAAAATAGAGTAGGGGGCGCCTGGGTGGCACAGCGGTTAAAGCGTCTGCCTTCGGCTCAGGGCGTGATCCCGGCTCTCTCACTGGCTGTCTCTCTCTCTGTCAAATAAATAAATAAAATCTTTAAAAAAAAAAGAAAGAAAAAGAAAAATAGAGTAGGGATGGAAAGGATTGCTGTCATTGCTGTTGATCCTCCAGTGTTGATATCACTACCAAAGTACCTGACAGTTTCAGGTTGTCACACTTTTCCCCCACTGCTTCTGGAGTGACCCTTCCTCCCCCTTCGCACCTGGGGACCTCCCTTCTGCCATATCCTTTAATATGCAGCTTGACTGCACCTCTTCTGTCTGAATCCTTCTCCAGCTTTTTGTTATTCCCTCGGACCATCCGTCATACTACCTGTCCTTCAGTGGGACATTCTGTATCGACCTGCCTGCTGCTCCGAATGGCAAGTCTGTAAGCATTCTGAGGGTATACTTAGGTCTGCGTCCCTGGAGTCTCTCACAGCGTCATCACGGGAAAAGGGATCCAAGAACTGTTCTTATGAGAGAGTGCTCGTAAGAGTCTTAGGAAGATTCTCAACCACCTTAGAAGGTAAAGCCAGGTGCCAGGATCAGAAGTTAGCTCAGAGGCTCCCCAAATTTGCTGCACATTGACATGACCTGAGGAGCTCCTTCAACAATCCAGATGCCCAGGCTGCACCTCACTGCAAAAAAAATCAGAATGGCCGAGAGTGGGAGCCAGGCATTTGGCTGTTTAGAGCTCCCCAAGGTGATTCCCATCCATGTACAGCCAGGTGTGGCATCTACTGGATACGGTCATGTTTTGGAGATAGGAAGTCAAATACACCTGCTAGGACATCTTCCAAGTGAGCTTTTTACCCAATCCTGGAGTCACTTGGAAAAGTTAAGGCTGTTCGAGGAACCAGCACCGGCCCCCAACTTAAGGAATGTATGTGCAGGCGAGCCACTTGTTTCCAACAAGCAAACAAAAAAAGGTGGGAGCGAGCTATTAGAGCATTGATCTGGTGAAACAGGGATGCTGTGTGAGGAACCACGATAAATTAGCATTTGGGCACTTGCTTGAGATTTACTGAGGTGCCAGAAATCCTGTGCAGGTATATGATTTATCATTACAGACATAAGTGACTAACCACAAAATTACACATGGGAAGTAAACCTCTAAAACCAGTCTATTATTTACTGGAGCCAGAACCATCCTGGTTTCCTCTAAGTCTTTTTTTCAACATAGATGAGCACAAATTTTTCTCCCAGAAAACTTCAACCTTGAGTAGGTTTCCCCTTAAACAACTGAAAACTGTTCAACTTATTTCCAGGCTAAGTTCTGCACTTAAGCAGAACTGAAGTATCCACATTGTCCATGCCAAGGAGCCAATGGCAGGGCGTCACAGCCCCCGCAGCTGTGCCACACTCTCCGGAACCTCAGGGGATTTTAATTCCAGTGAAGTCAAACAGCAACCGTTCCCAATCAACCTTTAGCCAAGAGGTATCAACCAAATCTTCTTAGTGATGTGAATGTTCTTGCTAATCTTTCTTGGCTTAATTGGAGGGAGGAACAGTTTGAAGTTACAAGAGACCTAAACGTTTGTCCAGATCATTTCTGGGGGGTATCAGCCAAAGGCAACACCTGATATAGTACTGCCATCCCCCTGGCCACAAGGCACTGGACACGGGTTGTCCATTAGGAAAGCAAGCCACCACCAGCAACAACTACATCACACCCGGACAATGATGAAATGCCACTATCATGCTTGAAATGTGTTGCAGTAAAGGAGAAGTTGAATAGAAAAACTAAAGTACACTCTATTGGGATGATGGATAAGATCGGGAAGCAGATTGTGATGATGGTTGCACAACAGTGTGGGTGTAATTAATGCCACTGAATCGTACACTTAAAAATTGTCAAATGGAACATTTTATGTTATGTATCTTTTACTCCAATAAAATAACTAAAAACAAAACAAAAGAAAAAAACTAAAGGAAAACAATCTTTCATATATTCCTAAAATTGGCAGATACATATTATCATGAAAGCATCATGCCAAACAGAAAAACAAGGAGCTACAACGTAGTGAACAAACCTCTCCTCACCGCCAACCTTCCATTGCTTTGTCCTTACCCGCCAACAGCCACAGTCCAGTCTATGCTAGATAATTAATTCATATGATGAATACCTGACCCAAAGATAATTAACACGGATTGGTAATTAGAGACCAAGATCCCACCCAAAGTAGGTAATTTGATGGTCCTCTGATGCAAGAAAATGGTTCTCTTTTCAGATTTTATTCTATTCTATGGCATGTTAGCAAAAGCAGAGAAAGAAACATAGACAAAAACAAACAAATAAGAGTACTGTTAAGTCCAAAAACTCTTTTTGGGTGTTTTCAAATGAGTAAAAATTAACTATACTCATGAAATAGGAGACCCTCCCAATTAAACAGCACTTAAGAGTGTCGAACACTTACACGCAGTACAATCACGGGTGTGCAGCAGTGTGAATAAGAGTCAGTGTAATAATTTCTAAATTGTCTCTGTATAAAGACTTCAGATTCTATTTTTTTTTAAACAAACGAATAGAACGTTTTGGTTATAAAGAGCCCAAATGGCTTTCAAATTTAATCACTTGTTAGGGATAGTAATCAGGATTATTTACCTCTACATGCAATAATATCTAATACCATCTTGTTCCCATAAAATATTGTCCTATATTCTGTTTTCTATCATCTATTCTTACTGATTTTATATTAGGGACTTTAATGATGGAATTTTCAATGTATTAGAAATTCATGTATAAATTACATCTCACTGAATTCTACCTACCCATATGTATTTTCCTGATGGATGCATGAGTAAGGAATATGAACAGTGAAGCCAAATTAAAATTACATATTTATTATGTATAAAATCATAAATAAAATACTAAAAAATAGCTGCACAGTCCAGCTGTTGCTAGAGCATATACGGTTACCTATTTTGTAGTTGCCTTTTTCTTAACTCATGTGTTTATTGTGGGATTTAATTCATTAGATAACTAACATGGGCTATAAATATACATGCAAATTTCCAGCTGATATGAAGCAAAAAGTTGATAAATAATGCTACAGTATAACTTTAAAAACAGAACTAGTGAGCCTTGAGGCTATTTTTTAATCATTTATTTTTATTTATTCTGTAAAGACTATTTTCATTTGTATTGTTTTTATATATATATATAAATACACTTAGGAGAGAAACAAACAGCATATTTATGAAAAATTTTGATGGGGACCAGCTTGTAACTGTTTTGAGATTGTACTGCTTTAAAGATGGACAACACCCACTATTCTATTATTTCTACAACTGAAAGAAGCACCACAGATTCACATTATACTTGATGAAAATTAAACTTATCTCTCCATAGAAGTAACAAGGCTCCCTAAAATAACTTTCCAGGTCACTTTGCACAAAGGGGTTTTGTCACTAAGAATTGACAATACCGCAAGCAAAGGCATCTTTGTGGCTGGCGTATGCCGCAGTTTAAGATATAAACCAAATCTTGGGGCATTCTCAGTGGGTTTGGGAAATCCAATTGTTTGGCCAACATCCGAGTATGAATAAATGTATATATCTAATATACATGGAGCATAACATTATACATGTTCACAGATAACATTTGTTCACCATAGAAGAGAATACTACACAATTTAACACTAGTCTACCATAGTTTCCATCAGAAATTCTTAAAAACCCACAGTTGTTGTAACACCTCTATTATTAAGCAACTCCTACAAAAGAAGAAAAATGACAGTGGGAAGAGTAGTGGAGAAAAGGCAAGGAACCGAGATTTGGGTCTTGCTTCTTCCTTTTTGTGAGCCTGCTGAGTGACCCTTCATAAGTCAAGCAGAAGCAGGTTCTGTATCTACAGAGCGATGGAAAAGAATCTGATCATCTTTAAGACCACATAAAAAATTCTCTGCCCTCAAATGTAATTAAAAAAAATCAAGTTCACTTTAAAGAGAACATAAGATATAAGGAAATTTCTCACACGCTACATTAGATGTTTATCTCTATATAAGAGACAGGTGTCAAACAAACAAATAAGAAAAAAAAAAACCCACTAAGGCAAAGAGAAACTTTAACTCACCAGATTCCATCTGTTATATTTGAATTCATGCATAATTGATTATCCATGACTGGTAAGTTCTTTTCTCACTAGCCGACCACAGTTTTCTAAACATTAAGTATTAAATCACTACTAAAGTAGACTACATTTTAGAAACAGCAAGGGCAGAATAAGAATATTTTAAATGAAAAATTACATGCCGGTTAATAATAATACAGCTGACCTATGTTTAAGGGAGAGAAATTTTAATCATGTGCATATTAAATATTAATAGCCTATTCTGTTATTGTTATAATAAGGTTAAGTAGGCTTCTCCATGCTTAAGGAAAGAGGGAGAAGTAGGAATGCATAATGGTGCAAAAAGATACAGAGACAGCAGACAGACATAAGGAAAATGTGTCAACAATAAACAAGAGGAAATGAGAAAGAAGGAAAAGATGAAGGTGGAAACTAATCTCTATGTGTCATTATGACTGCCAGAGTACTGGCAAAGAAGCAGCATCCTTTTATTTCAATTTTAATCATTTCTGAATTTTAATACCCGGCTCCTTTTGTAATTCTCCTGGCATTCCCCATATGCCTCCATCCCAGCCAAAACACCAGTGTAAATTAAATGGCAGGCAACCACACCACTGATGTAGCCTCCCCAAAGAACCTACCAGGTGACCAAAAGCAAAAAAGGTATGTCTACCTTACATCCCTGAGGACCTCTAGCCAATTAACTGGCTGAATGTTCCCTACTTTCTTTAATTTTGAAAAGAAGGACAGTAGTTAGGTAATCCACAGATAGAGGATCATTAAAAAAAATAAAGCAAGCCAGTAGTAATACAATAATCAGTGACCATCAGGGCCTGGAAAAATGAGTTTGCTCTCACTGGCACTAAGGAGCATCACATGATTATTTAATTACAGCTCTAATTTTTGTCTCGTGGATGGCAACATATCAACAATTAATAGGGCAAATAGAGGAGACTGTTTTTAAAGAGACAGAATGTGCATGATAATGTAAGAGGTCACACAGCAGTGTACCGCTGGAGGAACACTTCCTTTTGTGGAACTAAACAGGACTGTCTTGCAAATAGCTCCATACAGGTCTTAAAAAGAAAATAAATTTAAAAAACAAGAGTGTTTTTTAAATAACTTTCTTTGAACGTTTCGGAATGTTTCAGATGCATTCTTATTGCAACTCTAACATCAACTGTAAGGAATGAAGTGAAATCTTTGTTAATATAAACACCCTAACTTTTAAAATATTTTTAAAACAATGTATATAGCTAAATGAAAAATTCCTTTTTCAGCAATAATCATGACAGATATTTATTCCGTGGGATCCGGGGGGGGGGGCAATCATCATTTTAGTGAAGAACAGGTAGAGGTCAATCAGCCATGGGCCACTAGTCTGTAGTGTTTTTGGTCCTATGATATCAGGAGGACCATTGCATGCGTGACCTCACTGCAAGGACCTTAGGGGAGCGCTCTCTGTTGACGCCAGTGCAGCCTGTTACTACCCCAAACACCAAAGGACCATGAACCTCAACTGAGATTCTTCACCTAGTCCTGAAGGTCAGAGACAATGAGGATGAAACAGACCCTGGTGCTATTGTCAAGAAATGATAGAGCACATAGTTAAAGAAGAAAAACATTCAATTATCCAGAAAACTGGGACATGTGTAGATTAAGTGTCCAGATAACCCCAGCAAAAAGAGAAAATTAGAGGAAAAAAAAAGTCTCTTTTCCCATTAAGTCATTCTCAGCACAAGCTAAATTCACTATTTTATTATTAGTTTAGCAAATCTTTAATGAGTGCTCACTATGCAAGGCAAAAGATGCTAACTGTGGAGTTTCTCCTATTTTATAGAACACAACAGACATGCATCTTACACTGAATTTCTTTTTTGTAGTCTTTTACTACCTTGTAGAAATAAATAAATAACAGCAGCACCTAAAAATTTATGAAGTGGAAATATTCGTGGACTTTAAAGTGCCATATAGTATAAAGTTACAAGGTCTATATATCCAGATTAACCAGGGGAAATCAAATAGTTAACCAATTTAGTAGCATTGTCTAAGAAAGGCTAAGTCCAGCTTTAAGCTCTAGCTCCAGTCACCTTTGTTCTGCCATGCCAGTAGCCAAAGCAAAGCCACGGGCTGAAGTTTGGAAAAGGAAATAGACTTAGAACTACCTCTATGATCAAGGGCTCAAATGTATCTTAAAGATCAGGTTATAGAGAATTGTAAGAAAACATACCTTGGCTAAAAAAGCAGTGCCTCAAATCATTCTACAAAAAGAAGTAGGAAGAGGTGCTAAATCAACTCAATAAGCTTTTCATGGCTTCTGTTGGCCAAAGTCATCAGAACATCAGGAAATGTAGGCGTCTCAAAATACAACGTGGGAAAGCTAAAACTGCTGAGGGGCAACAATTTCTAATGCCACTGGCGAAAGTGACCAAGTCAATAACAATGACAAAGAAAGGAGAATA
Source organism: Ursus maritimus (assembly GCF_017311325.1). Classification (NCBI taxonomy): domain Eukaryota; kingdom Metazoa; phylum Chordata; class Mammalia; order Carnivora; family Ursidae; genus Ursus; species Ursus maritimus. Next base: position 34,504,978 of record NW_024424453.1, read on the forward strand.
GAAAAAAGAAAGAAAGAAAAAAAAAAAAAACAAGAAGAAAATTGTATATCCCGTGAAAAGTTTTAAAATTAAGTTGTAGTAGAAAACATTTTGATGATTCTGGACCAAAAATCTGACTTTATACATTCTAAAAGAATATTTTTAAAAGAGTCTAGCAAGCAGCAGCTTGTATGTAAGAGTATACATCATTCTTTTTTAACATGACTGTTAATATACAGTTAACATGTCTCAGAAAAGGCTGTAATTAACTGTCTACTGCTCTAATAACACTAATAAGCATACAGTATTATTAAAATACAATGACTCCATACAAAGTAAGGCTGTCATTTTTTTTTAACTTTTAAGATAATGTTCTAAATTGTTTTTGAGTCCTCTTAAACCACCCAAAAGAGAGCCCACCTCTAAGGATTTTTTTAAAAGAATAGTTATTAAAATATTGTCCTTTCCTTCCACAGTCTGGAGAAATCTGTCTAGCATTAAACAGGACATCCAGGTATCATTTCAGCTGGTGAAATTACAATGGAAAAACACCTGGATTATTTTCTCAATTCTATACATTCTTTCAAAATTTAAAACTCTAAGCAGTTTAATTTAGCTCTTCATTCACTGATAAAAACATTTTATCAGTGAATGGGGAAAGGTTTGCTATATCAAGAATTGCATAGCCCTGCTGTTAATCCCCAATGATCTCCATCGTCTGGTTCACTGGAACAGGAAAACTCAATTGCATTCAACATCAAACAGCTAATTATGGATACGCTATCTATTCAAGACTATCTCCATTTCAAAACATATCTGCATACACTAGGTTCTATTTTATTTATAGTAATTATCACAATAAAATATTTATAACATAAAACCTCTTTTACCTTAAAGTCCTTAACATTATAAACATTAAAAGGCCAAATTGTCATTTACAGGCTCTTAACGGCATATCTGAAACCATTGAGTAAGACTAGAAAGGAACCTCCAGCAATCAACTCTACTATATGCCTGGCTTCCTGGAAAACAGCATCTCAAGAATTCCCTCTCACACAGATTAACCACCTTTTCCTTAAATATCTCAAGGAAAGAGGGTCTAATAATTTCTCCTGGGAGCTGCCCACCATCTTTCACCACCCAAAGAAGAATGCCCACTGAAGAATTTTTGTTGGTATCTGGTCCCAGATCATCTCTAGCTGAGAAAAAGCCACATCCCAACACAGAGATGTCCCCCGAAACACTAAATGCCTGTCTCTCCTCCCTGTGGCTGTAGCCCTAATTCTCCCTATGAAACTGATAGGAACTTTTTTGGCACTTACCCTCCAAATGTCAGAGGCTGCTCTCCAAATCTAGCCCTATAGGAAAGCTCTCCAAGAGTAGTCTTTGATGAGGTGACAATGACGAAGTTCTCGCTGGCACTGCTAGCAAGGCAGAAGCATCCCCAAATGAGGTGTTACCAGTTGCCTGTGAAGCAGCTGGACCATTACTGCAGCTCTGAGGGTGCGTCACAAATCAGGTCATAGCTCTGGGTAGAGTCCACCCACTTCACCCGGTACAACGCCCTCCACTTCCTGCACACCTGGGGGGAAGGGGTACTGAGGAGGGGGGCCAGCGCAGGTCCACAGACATTCTAGTGAAGGCACAACCAGGTGCAGCCTGACAGCTGCTTCTTCTAGCAAGCATTTCGGCTTCGTTTGGGGGACCTGCACCCGGAGGTACTCAAAAATTTGTGCAACAATAAGCGGGCTCTAAAGTGAGTGATGAGTGTAATAAAATATTGCACAGTTAAGTGTTTTACCAGCAAGATCTTTCCTCCACTGGAAACTGAACCAACTCTTAATTTTTGATTACAAGATACTTCACTACCAAATGTCAAATAACTGGACTGAATAAATTTCAGCAGAATCTAGGGACATAAATGCTGGGGTACCAGTTAACTAATTTTCATCTCTTACAACTAAACTAGACCATCGCATAAACCGAATTACATCCTTGAAAGTCCATTGAAAGAGGTGATTAGAATTTCTATTATGAACCTTCAGACAGCAACAACTGTGGAAGTGATACAGAATAACTTGAAAGAATAAAAATAGGCCAATATGCTGGAGAAATGCTCTGCTACTAAATCTCACCCTGAATATATATACACACAATCTGTATCTATTTACTCTGAAATGAAATATCTGATCTTAAAAAAGACTTTAAAAAAATAAACAGCAAAAGGTACCGTTGGCATAAGTTCAAAAGTACTAAATAATGTGTGTTAATGTGTTGATCACACTCTACGAAGACATCAAGTTTAAATAGACTTACCATTGAGAATAGCACTTAGGAACGATATATAAATTACCATAGTAGACACTTTTTCTTTGGTATAGTGAAGAAGAGAAACTTTGTGTAACAGATTTGATTTATATGCTGTATTAAGACCACATTCTGCTCTGATGTCAACGGAATATGTGATTAGTGATTGACAACTGTGTGTAGATGATGGTGTAAGAGCTACTTATAGAATGTAAGTGAAAATAAGCGTTTTCTCAAGTTAATCCTAAGTTTTAGAATTCAACTTTCACAGTATTTTGATGTTTCCAGGGGTCTTGGAAAAGAAGGGACTTTTCATTTAAAAAGAAAACAACAAATGCATTTAGTATTATTCTGGTAAGAAAGTTGAAATCTCTCTTATCTTAAGGTTGGCAGATGAACAAGGAGACAAACAAAGGGGGCGAGAATATTTTCAGAGGAAAGCTAACAGTATCAATCAATCAGTTCATCGATCAATGTGCCCCACCTTGTAATCACATTAGCAGATCTCCATTAACAACTGAAGCATTCCATCTAAGACTTGGGGGCACCACCCTTTATCAAAGTTATTGTCTAAGTAATAAGATAATTTAAGAAACCTGTCTGGAACTTCGCAGAAAGTTAATTGAGCAAACACTCACTTCAATACGTTTGCACATATTTGTCCTGAGGTTGCTCTAAGATGACTATTTTTTAAGTGGCGTGCAGACTCGGGGGGTTTTGATGTTACAGTTGAGGTACGTATAGGAAAAGTGCATAGCATTTCTCTCGACGGGTTCTCGCACGACAGAAATAAGAAGATGATATTACTCTTCTTTAAAGTTTTGCCACTGGTAAATGGTAAGAAAAACTCCTCTCGACCCCTACCCCCAGCCAGGAAGAGTCTGAAGCCCTGGATTATAGTACAGGTAGATATTAAAACGGAGACAGAGCCGTTATTTAGTGGTGACAGGAATATAAATACGTGCACTAACCTATAAACTGGTATTTACTTCAGGAAGGTAAGTAATATTTTTCCTCTGATTGCTGAGCTGTCAGTTTAATGCAGCGTAAATAAACAGTAGGTGCCTGCTAGCTCGAAGTAGGAAGTGTTCATTCCACACGAGGAACAGATTACTGAAGCCTGATGTTCATCATGCTGAAACGTAACTTTCATTTTACCAGAAAATACACCCTACCGTGGATGATTTTTCGTGCCTGATCTATTAATTAACTTAACTCTGTTCTGTCAAAATGTAAACCAATTTGTTAAAATCATCCCAGAGTTTTGGAGTTTGAAAAACAAATCAATTTGAAAAGCAAGAGTAAGGACTATTCTGTAATCGGATCACCAATGCTAAAAATGAAGGCTAAATATAATAAGCATAAACTATACAAAACTAAAACAAAGTACATATTTAAATACAGAATTTAACAATCTGAGTTACCGAATTTACTCAAAAATCTTCCTCCTTTGCCTAGTAAAAGCAACTGGCACTTTTAATATTTCACAACCTTGTGCTACTTAGGTCCATTCAATATGTATGCTTTTTCTGCTGTCTGAAATAACTAAAAGTAAACCATTCATAAAAATCAATCACACTCTCTAATTCTAATTGAAATATTACTGAACTCTCCTGAGAGAAGTGGCAAGTTTGAAGATCAAATGATGATTCCCTTCCTAACAGCATTCATGTAAAACGTGGGTTTCTTCCCATTTTCTATATACCACAAAGCTATGACGGTATATACTGCAACTAATTTTTTCCTTATACACCAGCATTTAGCAAAATCTTTCATGCCATTATTTAAAATGGGAACTTATCTAAAAAGGACAGAAGAAAACCTGGAGAGGTTTCTATTTACAATATGGACAAATTCTGATAATTAAACAGTGGACTGTAAAGGAAAAAGTGGGGCTTAAAAAATGATATTTTTGCATTCGATAACAACATGTCTAGACATGGTCTGAAGATTGATTCAGTCATGTGCATTTATTTTATATACTTCATCAACCCCAAGTAGTAATATAAGAGTCATCCAAGACAACACGTCTTGGAAGAAATGATTTGTTTGTGTAAAGGGCATATCAATGTATGGCCCTCTTGGAAATTTACAGAGCAGATGAAAAACCACTAGAGTGCTTTACAGAGTCCCTGCTGTATATCCATGTTGTGTTTAGCTTAATAATGTTTGTAACCAAAAGATTTTTACAATAATGAGGAACAGGTGCCTGTCACCTGACCTTTTAGGCCTAATTTACAATCCACAACCTGTCACATGAAAAAATAATTGAAAATCTCCTTCAAATATTTCAGTCTTTGCTAATTTAACGTAGTCTTTCTTAACCATCATTCAGCACACCATAGCTTATTCAGTCACAGGTTCATAGAGCTGGAAACAGACTTCTCTGCAGAAATAAACCAATACTCATTTTGTTGTTCTTGTTTAAGATGCTGGGAGACAAAAGAACTACTTTTGTAGATTATCAACCAAAGAATATATTAATTTATTACAACAACTAAACAAAAGGCATTCCTTGTGAATACTTTTACATACAAAGAACTATTATTTATTACATATTTCAGCTTGTGGGAAAATGAGGAATGCATTGATTCTGGAAATAACTATTCAGACTTTTGGAAGTTCTTTAGGTCTTCTTTCTCTATCTCTTTTTTCCCCCTTCTCCCCCTTGCTCTCCCCACCCCCAACCACACACACATTTTAAGGCACGAATTACTTTAGGAGGGAAATCCCTATCCTTTTTTCATCCATCATTTGTATTCAATATTCAGAAAGGAATACAAAATTGAGCAGTGATTTTTGTTTCTCTTGCATAATCTTGTTACACATAGCCATACTTAAATTTAACAATGCTTTGTATTTTATAGCCGCTGTTTGCATATTATGTATTACATATGACTGAACAACTCTACATTTAAAATATTGTTTCCATTAGAAAAACTATGAAGAAATAAGTGTTAAATGGAGATGAAGAATAAACATGCCTGGTATATTTATAAAATGCAGAGTCACTTAAAATGTGCACAAATAGGATACATATTTTGCTACTGGTACATTTTACACAGTATACACATGGTCTAGAGTGTATTTAATAATGTGCCTAACCAAGTTAATTAAAGTATTTATGTCTGGTGACTGTGTTAAACACTTGGAGAGGTAGTGAAAGATACAGCCAGTTACTTCTGCTAACTAAAGTTGAAAATTATGCACTTATTATAACCTTTTCTAACAATGTGAGAAAAACAGAGTAAATATATTAAATTTGTTTCACAACAGATGCTTAGGTTGTTAATATTTAAGATGCCTATTCATGCTATTCCTGTCTGCACATTTGTCAAAAATGTAAGCTTGAATGTTAATGTTTGCCAGCAGACTGGAGCAGCCAGTATATGAATGTACTACTGTTCTACTCAAATAATATGCAATAGAAATAAAGGACTGCTGCTAAATCATAGCATTAGTACCCCACGGCAGATTAAAGGTTTTTAGAGCAAACACCTCAACCTTGGCTTTTTCCAGTCTTAAGGTACGGTTTTTGCTGTTGTTGTTGTTTGCTTTTGCAGCTACGTTTTACTATAAAATAAATCTTACAGTCCTGACACCTCAGAAAAATCCACTTTAGATAGGGTGTTAATTTCAGTAAAGTTTGAAGGGCACGCGTTACTCCCTCAGTAGCACAAACACTGTAGATTTTAGGGACTGTTTAGGACAAAACCTGACACCTACCAGTCGCCTTTCACTCATTTCTTACCCCTCCTCTGTCTTCTTGGAAAAGTCAGGTCCCCTGGCCTCCAAGGATGCAAGCAAGGAACCCCAGCCAGTCCCGGTAGAATGGTTTTCTCCTGAGAATAGGACGTCTTTCTGTTTTCCCTGTCTCTTATACAACCGTGTAGAGTCCAAGTCTTACAACATTTGCCTGGAAATCTGGAATGCAGCGAAGGAAAGTTCGCCGAGGAAGGGCGCAGGGGTCAAAGTTGCCAATCAGGGCACTTTGAGAGGCGATCCTGTGGTTGACACTAGTAAGTGAGATTTGCAACGCCCCAGTGGAAGTCTGGGCCAAGACCTCCAGCAGGAGCCCTAAGCCCCTCTCTGTCTTATGGGGTCATCCCAAGAGTGCTGCTCAGTGCATTTCCCCGGTACACGCGTGTCACTCCCCGTACCTGCCACCTGCCCGCTTTGTGCCTCGTATCGTGGTTGCCCAAACCCACGCTCCGCCGCCCCGGGAGCCTCCGCAGTGAAGCGCTCGGAGAAGGCCGCCACGCTCGGGTCGGGACCGCAGGAGGGAGACACGGTGCGGACCCCGAGGCCGCACCTGTGATGTCTCGGTCCTGCTAAGAGGGCAGCACCTCTTCCTGCCTCCAGCCCTACTCCAAACCTACATTCACTCCAGGAGCCCCTTCAGGACCCACCTCACTGCCGCCAGCGAGGGCTCGAAATGCGGAGTGCCGCGGCTTTCAAAATCCCGGCTCCAACTTGAGCGCCCGGGTGCCCAAGTGTTCCCGGGATGGAGAAGTTGCCACTAACTTCCTAGGCCCCTCTCCGCCGCCGCTCCCAACCAGCCGCGCGGGCGGGGGGCGGAGGAAGGAGGAGATGGACCGGGGAAGGATGCTGGGCTTACTTGCGATCCGGCGGGGAACGTTTCCACTCCCCCAGCCTACTCCGCCGGGCACCTTTCGGCCAGCCCAGCTCCGGAGCGCACAGAGAGGCTCTCTATCCCTTTTCCCGTTTGCTTCCTTCGGTCTTTTCGGCTCCCCTTTTCTCTTCCAAGAGGGGTCATACTGACGACCTGAAGGAGTTTGTTCAGCCAGGGTCTGTCGGGCAGGTGTGTTAGGGTGCCCACACCCTGGGAGAGAATGAATGGCATCTCCAAGTCCCCCATCCCGGGTGCTCTCCCACGCTCAACCGGCCCACCCCTCCCGGGTTCGGCTGCGCACGAGAGAAGGGGCTCGGAAGACCCTTGAAGCCGGACGTCCACGAGAGGGGAGCCGCGCCGCCCCAACAAGGGGCGCCGTGGGTGGGTGCTACGGAGAAGTTTGGATCGATTCCGAAAAAAGAGAGAGAGAGAGAGACGAAAGAGCAAGAATAGGGGGGAAAAAGAGAGGCAAAGGAGCAGAACTCACTCAGGCATGGGCGTTGGGGGCGGCGGTGGCTGTCGAGTGCGGGCCCGCGACCAGGAACAGCTCCCCGGGCGGGCGCGCCGGCGTCGGACTTCCGAGGCGGCGGCTTCTGCCTCTTGTGCCGCCGCCGCCGGAGCTGCGGCTGCCGCGGAAGTTAATTGCAACTTGACTTCAAGTTGTCTTCTTTCCCCATCCGAAGTGGGCGTTTAAAGGGGAGAGCGAGGCGAGGAGCGAGCTAGCGAGCGCGCGGGGCCGAGGGAAGGAAGGGGGGGGAGGGAGGGGATGTTAACGGGGGGGGGGAGGGGCGGCGGCGGGGGCGGGAGGGAAGGCCGGCGGGAGCTGCTCTCCGCTCGGCGGTCGCCGCGCCCGCAGTCTGGAGGCGCACCGGAGCGGCCGGGGCGCCCCCCGCGGGAGCCCACAGCCCCCCGAGGCGCGCATCCAGCCGCGGCTCCTTCGGCCGGGCACGCTGCGCCCAGGGGCTCGGAGGTCCCCGCGTCGCCGCCGCTCCCGAGCTTGTGCGACGCGGGCTGGCCGGCGGGGCGGCGAGGGCCCGGCCCGCCTCCCCAGCGCCCGCCCCGGCTTCTCCCCCTGGCGGTGGAGCCTCGGCGGCCGCCGGCTGCACTCAGCGCGCCGGAGCCCGAGCCGAGCCGAGCCCGAGCCGCTGCCGCCACCGCCGTTGCCGCCGCCGCGCGCCGCTCCCAGGCTCCCTCCCAGCGCGCCGGCCGGGGTGTGGGGGGCGGCGGGCCGGAGGGACGAGGGCGGGCGAGAGGCGCGCGCTGGGATTGGCGCCGAAGACCGGACCCTCAGCCGCTAGGGGTAAGTGTGGGCGCCTGGGAGTACGCTTAGGGGTGCGCGGCGCGGTTCTCGACGCCCGCCAACCCTGCCCCCTCACCTCTCCCGGGCCCCCACCACGCGCACCCCTCCTCTTGCCGCCTGCGGCTTCCTCTTGTTGTTCGTTGTTTGGCTGGGCTTTTTTTTGGGGGGGGGTGAGAAGCGGGTGATTGTAGTGTGTGTGCCAGCGGAGGAGGAAGTCAGGTGAGAGGGCCCTACGCACCCCCCCAAACCCAGCCCGCGTGGGGTGTATCGCTCCCCACTAGGGGCATGTGGGCCAATTTTTTTTTCTCGTCAGTATTCGGTCGAGACGATCTCTCCTAGGGGGCCTCCTTCCCTTACAGCCTGCTCTGTCCGTCTCCTTCCAGCCTACCCTCGCCCCTCAGCACCCATCCAGGAGTGCTGCACCCCAACTGAGGAGCACGTGGTGGAAGGAGAAGGAGGGGGGCCCTCTTGCAGACCCTCACCCCGCGCCCCTGCCCATTTGTTTAATATGTATCCTCCCGCTGGCCGCTGTACTTCTTTAAAATCCACTGGGAAAAGACCCTGAACTGAGGTCCAGTTTCTCCAAAAAGCTGGAAGCAAAGAGGGCAAGTGATGAGAATTTAATGACAGGGGGTTCGCGGAGGAGAGGGGCAAGGGAACCTTCCCAGAAGGTGAATGAAACTCCAAAAACCTCTGCAACAGCAGAGTGACTTTGAGGTTCAGGAGACCAGGCTAAGGAGAAATGAGAACTCCATCAACTTTGCCCCTCTCCTCCTGCCATCCTCCACCCCAACCCCCACCCCGCCTGTAGGAAGCTAACAGGTCTTTTGTTTTGTGTTGTGTCGTCTTTGGGAAATTTGCATTGAGTATGACAACAGAAAATTACTACTGTTTACTCAAAGTTAAGGGGATTGCAGAAAGGAAAAACAGTCTACTTTTTTCTTCGTGTGTGTGTATGTGTGTTTGTGTGCGTGTGTGTAGTTGTTAGGTTTGTAGCTCGAACTGCAAAACGTCAGTTTGTAACAATAAGGACTGTAGAGCCGCCTCGGTGTATTTTTAGAAGCTGCACTTTCCTGAGTTCCTTTCACACAAGGCTTGCTCTCTCATTAAGTCCCCATACATAATTGTATTTAGAGAGAAGGAAACTATGGAAGCAGGAGGGAGATTGCTAAGATCTCCATCCCGCCAGCGCAGAGCACTGTTTGCAGTGAAGTTCCTGGAAAGTGACTGTGGGCTGAGAATTCAGTTTTTCCTAAAAGCTCTGTTAGGTCCTCTTCTGTCAGATGTCTATGAATAAAGCACGCTGGGAAAATCCTCATATTCGTGCAGTCTTATTTTATCTTTTACACAGTGGTTGATTCTACTTTCAAGTCCTGGTAACAGCACATCAACTGTGCTGTATTTTTGTGTGGTTTTTCTAAATAAAGGAGGATAGCGCATGTATTCTTGCTGCTTTCTGATATGCCAGTTCTTTCCTATCAGTGGTGTTGGATTCACTGGAATGTCCGTCTCTTTCAGTTGATTGTCACTTTATGCAAAGACAACAATTCCAAAGACATAAGAATATAAAAAGTTTATGAATTAGTGTTGTTTTAGAGAACTAGCCCCTCGTTTCTAAGATGCAAGTGCCCATCTCAGCTCCTGGTTCTGTAAAGCAAAGCAAAAAGGTATAAATGGGCAAAAACAAAGCACAAGTTTTCCCTCCTGGACCACTTCCTGCATCCACAGGACCCAAGAGACAACGAATCTCCTGCCTTAATTTACCAAAATGCTGAATTGCCTAACTAGTACAAATATCTCCATCTGGGAATGACATCAGGTTTGGAATGGGAAGAATAAATTCTCAGTCTTTAATTACTGCTTATTAGCAATTTCTTACAGCAGGCGGCTGATTCTCCAATTCTGAAAGGCTGAAGTGAAGCTTAACAGAAATTGAAATCCATAAATAAATAAATAAATAAATAAATAAATAAAGTGGGTTTTTTTTCTCCCTTACACAGTCTTACGTACTCATTTATTTCCCAAAGTTATCAACTAAGTTCCCTGAATCTGAAGTATGATACGCTCCCCTGCATGAAACCAAAGGAACATTTTGCCCCAGCCTTTTGAATTTGCTTTTTTCCCCCTAAATAGTCTTGAACAGAGAGCTCACAGGCTCTATTATAATACAGAATTATGTAATGATGCGTACAGTGCATTAGGTAACATAACTTGATAAACTCTTTTGTAAACCTTGCCCCCTGGCACATAGTAGGAATACATTAAATACTTACTGAATTAAGATGTTAATGAAATATTGTAATTGGCCACAAATTCAATAGTACTAGGATAAGCCTTTTTTTTTTCCAGAAGAAAAAGGTATTTTGCCTGAAAGTTATTAGGCTAATATATTTCTGCTCCTAGATTTTTTTTTAACAAGTCCAAATCTGATTTAAATGGTCAAAAGGCACATAAATATGAAACATATCAAATGGTCAATAATAATAACTAATGTCAAAAGCTGATTATTTTCCTAGGAGAATAGACAACAAATCCTGCCTACTAAACAGTGTGAGAAAGATGCAAAGGAGGGATAAAACAGTATTGTCCTGCAGGGAATTTGTTTGGTGGCAAGATCACATCAAAATGTGAAAACACAACTCACTGTATCAGTAAATGGATGAAATCAAAAGAATATTAGAGAAAATAGATTTTTCTTTTCTTTTTTAGACCAGAAGAACTAGACATCCTGAAGTTCCTGGTTGGAATGTATTTTTGAAGTTAATTTGTCAGGTCAAACCTTCAGGGGCTATCAGGGCAGACACCTTGAGTGAAGAGGAACTCGCCGCTTACCGACATACAGGCAGAAATTTTATCTACAGAATAGTTACCGCAGGGTAAAGTTCAATGTCTATTGCGTGTATAAATGAGAAATATCCTAAGTAGTTCATTCCATCTTTGTATACTTTATTACATTTTTTTAAATTGAACAAAATTGATGCAGACTTCCCTCAAACTTTCAACCCTAAAACTCCTAAATCCTATAAACCCTAAAACTTCCAACCATTAGTCTCAGTTCTGCCAAACAGAGCAAATCTGTTATAATAGTTAGGAGAGGCTATCTTATGCCAGAATAACAAACAATTCCAGTGTTTAGTGATCTGCAATGACCAAAGTTGTTTTCTTGGTCGTGCTGAGAACGTTGCAAGTCCACTGGTCTGTTCCATGTCTCCTCATTCAGGGTCCCAGGCTGACAGAACAGTTGCCATCTTGAATGTTTCATGTCACTATGGGAAGAATAAAGGTCATTCAGAGGGTGTCAGGGTGGCACTGAAATGCTGTGGCCAGAAGTGACACACAGCATTTGGGCTCACGACTAATTGGCCAGGATTAGTTGCCGGGCTCCATAGAATCATCACAATAAGGCCAGATAGTACAGCCTACCTTGTGCCCCAAAGTAGAGAACTATGGTGCACAGCTTTTAAGGACTAACATACTCTTAGTGGCCCTTGTGCATTGATATCCTCTAGCTAAACGATCCCACCTGCTCCTTTGTGGCCTAAGTGTTTCATTCTTCAGGGTAAACTCTGCTGGAGAGGCCACCACATTATAGGGAGGCAGGCATGCTGTGACTTCTTCTCCATCTATTCTCTCTTTGAATGCAGCACTACCATCCTACCCCTTCCCCCCAAATTGCGGTGCCCCCATCAATTTTAAGTCATTCTTTATGTATTTCTTGATATTATATGTATTTTATTTTTTCAAGGCTTGTTTTCCGAGAAGGGGTACCATGAACAGGAACTTTTCAGAAGTGTTATCTGGGGGAAAAAAATGTTATCTGAAGATGTCACGATCATTATCAAATTTTGAAATTTTGTCTTGAATAGTTACTTCCCTTATTTTAAACATCAAAATTTTGCAACACAAATAAAAACTCTCTTGGAAGTATTCATTCATTCATTTAGCCATCTTTTTGTTCATTCAATAAACACTCACTTATTGATGGCAGATACTCTATTAAGGACTGTGTATATGGAGACTATTAAGAGTTCTTCTTGTTAAGAAACACATTTTCCGGGGCACCTGGGTGGCTCAGTCGTTAAGCATCTGCCTTTGGCTCAGGGCGTGATCCCAGAGTCCTAGGATCGAGCCCCACATTAGGCTCCTCCACTGGAAACCTGCTTCTTCCTCTCCCACTCCCCCTGCTTGTGTTCCCTCTCTCGCTGTCTTTCTCTCTCTGTCAAATAAATAAATAAAATCTTAAAAAAAAAAAAAGAAAGAAAGAAACACATTTTCCAACTGGGCACACAGAAAGAAAAGTCATTGCAAAGCTAATAGAGGCACATAGTGCTATGGGAACACTTGGGAAGAAGCAAATAACTCTGGCAGGATTTAGGAAAGTTCATAGAGGAATTGAACTAAGTCCTGAGGATAAGTGAGACTCTTCTAGGCAGAAAAGGAAGATAAAGGATATTTCAAGCAGAGAGACCAATATGAGTAAAGGTGTTCCCTAACACCAAGCTTGGTGTTTAGGGAACTACCAGGAACTCAGTGTGGCTGGAACATGAGATCTTTGGGAAGCATGAAATCAAGCAACTACAAATTGAGAAGAGCCTTGCAGACCAGCTAGATCCCATCTATCAGATTGCAAACTCCTCCGTTTACTCTGGGCCAAGCATGGGTACAAGTAAGCAAAGAAGACCAAGTTGAGACCATAAGCAGTGGTGGAGACTCTGGCAATCTGGAGAATATATTCCCTGTCCAAATGGGATAGTCAACGTCAATGATGCTGAATGTCAGGTCTTCCAATTGAGGTTACTTTTTTTTTTTTTTTAAGATTTATTTAGAGTGGGGGAAGGGCAGAGGGCCAGAGGGAGAGGGAGAGAGAATCCTCAAGCAGACTTCCCACTGAGCGGGGAGCCCCCCACCCCCACAGGTCTCCATGCCAGGACCCTGAGATCATGACCTGAGCCGAAATCAAGAGTTGGGGCTTAACCAACAGAGCCACCCAGATGCCCCTGGTCTTCAAGTTGTTAAAGAGAAGTTGCTAATTTGGTTTTATATGAAAAATTGAAATATTAAATGTTGAGAACTTACCCACATCTTAAAGTACACATGTGGGGAGAAAACATGTCTACGGATGAAAATGAGCATAAAGACCTCCAGTCAAATGTCTCCTACCGTATGAGATAGGGGGTCATTAAAGATCGTGAGGACGGGAGTAACACCAACAGAAAACTCTTCAGAAAGATCACTGGGAGGGCACCCAGCTGGCTCAGTTGGTGAAGCACGTGACTTTTGATCTCAGGTTTGTGGGTTCAAGGCCTGTGTTGGGTGTAGAGATTGCTTAAAAATAAAAATCTTAAAAAAATAGATCTCTCTGGTGGCAAAGTAGACAGGAAAAGTCTGGAGCTTGGGAGGCTGTAATTGATACTCAATAATATCATTTGAGGGATGATGCAAAGCCCTTTATAACACTGCCTTTTTTAAGTATACAACTTTCCATGTATATGGGGGGCATCCGATAAATATTTGAAGAGCTAATGAATGAAAGAGAGAAAAGCTAAAGTTTTAGAAGGAGGGCACATTTTTTGAGGACTCCTTATGCCATATGCTTCCTTTGTTAGACTTAATTTTTCAAGAGCACAATGATCTTACATTGATCATGTGTAATTTTTGTATCTCTCTGTGATAAATATTATTGGTTTTTAAAAATGCATAAATCATCTAGAGAAGGACATAAAGATCAGCACAGCATCAGAATATTATCTAGGACTAAGCTTACTGATCCTACCTTGTAAAGGAATGCCAGCTAAACACATGACTCTTGGACCAGGCCCTAAAAGTCTGTAGTCCCAGGCTTTGTAAAACGACACTACACCCTTTTGTGTAGCTTATGCATATTTATAGTGAAGGCCAAACTCTGTATAGTATAGTGTGTGTGTGTGTATATATATATATACATATATGTATATATCTATATGTATATATAGATATGTATATATGTATATATATGTATATATGTATATATGTATATATATACACACACACATACATACACACACACATATATACATACACACACACACACATATATATGTATATTATATATACAGGGGCACATCCATGTTCTTAAAGCCACTCAATTCATTGAACAATCAAGTCTTTAAATTCTTAGCAATTTGGCTCTACAAATTGTAATTTTTTAGCTCAACTTTCTTGAGGTATAATTTATGGACAATAAAACCCATCCATTTTATGTGTCCCATGAGTTTTGAATACAAAGAAGCAGCATGAGCAGATTATAATATTTTAAGTGAATTTAAGGGAAAAAATAGACAAAATTTATAGACATATAGGCAAAGCAGCCTTAGGGTGTCAAACCACCTGGATTCTAATCCAGGTTCAACTGGTCACTAGCATGACCTTGGGCCAGTCTCTTAGCTTCCGGCCTCAATTTCCTCATGCCTTTGGTGGGGATTATCCTTGTGCTCACCTCCTGGAGTTAGCAAATGCTAGATCTTCAACAGGGTTAGTGGTCAATAAAGATTATGTTTTCTTTTGTTAATGTTGTTGTCATTATTATTCTGATAGAGAGGAAATCCTGGGATGTAAACAAGAGGACAAAGTGAATTGACTGGAATGTAAGGGGGATAGAAAGAAGCAAGTACCTCCTGGGTGACTTGCTTCTGTGCCAAGGGGACTCAAAGCCAGAGAATAATGATGGCCTCCATTTCTGGAATATTTATTTTTTACTGAAAGATTTTGGAAGAAATTATTTTTCTATTAAAACAGCTACACACACAGTGGAATGCTTTTTCTCTTCTATAACTTTTGTGGAAATGTTTGCCAAGTCCAGAACATATTCACTAGTAACATTTATCTTAAAATTGTTAAAGCACCTCCTATTTTTATATGCTATGAATGCTGCCCAAATGTAGACTCTTTGCCATTAGTAAATGTTTACATTTTAGATGAAAGATGTGTTGGAGTAGGAAAAAAGTAATAGAGCATGACCTTGGGGAAATCAAGTCACCAGGAAGAAAAGAGGAGAACTGGATTCTAGTTCTGATTCTGTAACTAACCAACTGTTTTGTTGATGTCAACAAACATCAGGGTGGGGATTGTTTGTTCTTTTCACCCCTAATTTCCGCATACTGGTAGATCTCAAACTTTACTGTGTCTAGGAATTAAATAGAATGCTTATTTAAAATGCAGATTCCTTGGCTCCATGTCCATAAATTCAGATCTGGTAGAAATAGAGCGGGGATCCAGTGATCCATGTGGATTCGGGAAACTTGGGTTAAAAGGGACAGAAATCCAAATCATAAATGAAAGTTATGTTTCACTTTTGATTCTCGACCCCCCTCAACACACACACACACACACACACACACACACACACACTCACACACACACGTTGGAAATGCAGCGTAAGGAGTGCTTTAGGCATAATTAGATCTATCTGCTCAAATAATGTCACCAACTATCTCTTGCTTCTGCTTTCTTCTGTGTCATCTTCTGCTTTAACTTCATTCTTAGTCTAGTTTTCCTTTTACTGTAGTAAGCTAGTCCTTCCAAGCTTCTATTCTTCTGATAGAGAAACTCCAACAAAAGAGCACTTTCTTTCTCAAAATTTCCATCAAAAGAACTACACCTGATTGTGATTATATCAAGTTGTATCGTGTACTTATACCTGCACTTATAACCCTGATCAAGGGCTATGGTTCTTTAACTCACCAGTCTTGGGTCAAATGCCCACCTTGGATTTAGGGGTGTAGCCACCCTACGCAAATTGTATAGGCTGGGAATGGGGGAGGTATTGTTCTCCGAGATAAATTGGAGATAATTATTCCAGAAATAGGGAATGCTTATTAGCCAGACCTATAAATTTTCCATCCACTACTGTACATTTTTTAGAAGTACTTAGATGAGGATGAGCCAAGTGCTATGGTACAAAAGGATAACAGGTGTGCCAAGGTATTGAAACTTTCAACCTTAAAGATGACCCACAAGAGCCTGGGAAGGGCTTAGGATGCTCAGAGTTCCTGAGCCAGTTGCCTCATACAGTTACCCCAGAGTTTTTGGCAAATATTAAACATTTTCTATGTGTGCCGTGAAGATGATTTGTATGCAGGTCATCTGTGACTTGCACATTGGGAATCAATGGATTTCGAAATCACACTTTGAGGTCATCTTAAATATACAATAATATTATTTCTTTTGGATTTTCCTGAGACAACTTGGAAGCTGATTTATATGATTGAAAGGGCAGTAAAAGTTCCAGGTATGGTACACAGAAGAGAGACAAACAGACAGGACCAGCAGTTGAATCCTGCTTTGACTTGGTTATTAGTTTTGTTTTGTTTTGTTTAGTATTCCTGGACATAGGTAGTTTGTTCCATCTAATAGATATAGTCCTAGCCTGGTTCTCAGTATGCCTGGCTCCTTTTAATATTTGGAACATAAATGGATGCACATTATACAGACAATGGAAAGGGGTAAACTGGCAACAGCATGAAACAGAAAACGGATTTGACTGTTAGTCATGAGATATATTTTAGGTATATTACATGCAAGTTTATGGAGGAAGTGAATTCTGATGAATGAATTATTAACTCATTCTTTTAAGTGAAGAAGTTACTATTATTTTCTTAAACTCATTAATAAAGTTAATAAAAGAAGTCTGCCTCAGCATTTTAGTACTGAGTCATTAGTTTAGTTTCAGATGGCTTCAGATGATCCTTCCCCCAACTTTCCCCTCTGCCAAAGCAACCCAATACACAAAAGAAAGTGTTTTCAACAAATGGTGCTAGGATAACTAAATATCCATACAGAAAACAAACAAACAAAAAAAACCCTTCATCCCTACCTCACACCATACACAAAAATTCCTTGCCAGTGGATTATAGCTCTAAATGTGGAATGAAAACCATAAAGTTGTAGAGGAAAACATCACTTGGAGATAGACAAAATTTCTTAGATAAGCCATAAAAGCAATAACCATAAAAGAAAGACTAGATAAACTACATGTTAAAATTCTTAATTTCTCATCAGAAGGAAAGCAGGGGGAGGAGTAAAGCCTCATGATTAAAAAAATCATTGCTACCAGTAGGATTTTCTCTCCTATGCATTAGTTCAAGTTCTTTTGACTTGTAAGTGATAGAAGCTGACTCTGTGAGCTTAAGGAAGAAGGGAAAAGCACAACTGGAGTTTTTGTGGAATCCAAAGTCAAGGGTGCAATGGGGTTTCAGGAATAGATGTATTAAGTGCTACAGGGAACCCAGTCAATCCTCTCTCTCCATATTTCTTCTCTGTCTTTCTCATGGCAGTACAGTTACCTCTTCTCCTCAATTACATAGCAGATCGTGATTGCCAGTTGTTCTTGAACCATGGATGCTTCAGTCAAGCCACCCAGAGAAAGGCCCATCTTTCTGTCTTCACAATTCGTAGGGGTGAGTCTGATTGGCTCACTTGGATCTGGTGGCCACCCATAGTCTAAGAAACTATGACCAGAGACAGGATGATGTTTAAAAACATAGCAACTCCTTTCATCCATGGGAATGTAGGGTGAAAAGAAATAGCATTCCAGTTGATATTCTCTCTACATTTCCTCTTTATTAGACAAAAGAGAGTTGATGGAAGTTTGTACTTGGTCAGTTTTTAATGGCTACTAGTTTTGGTGTATTGATACACTATCCCTTTGTGTATCTAACGTTGCATCTCCACATCTCTACCAGTTGACTAATACATATTAAGGACCATAAACAAAATTAGTCCATTTTAAAAATGGACACATTTATTTGTAAATTATTAGCCAAGATCTATTCAAATGCAGACATGCTTTGTTCTAGTCTGGATGTACAATAAAATTAATTTAAATAACTTTAATCAGCTTCAAAAACAACAAATTCCAAGACAATTAGGTTAACTTTAAGAACTCATATTTATTAAGTTAACAGATGGTAAATTAAAAAACAATGAAGCTAATTTTTTAAATCATTCATTGAATTTAAAAAACAGACATTTAACAAAACTGTTTTTAAGCTGTTTTTTCATCCCAATATGCATATTTTAAGATTCCAATTTGGGGAACTTCGGGGAAGACACAAATGAGTTGCACTATAGGAACATTCTTCCAGTGAATTACACTTTTTAAAGGATTTAGAACCACCTGGAAAAGAATTTTATGAATCCAGAAGGGGGAATGAAACATGAGAGACTATGGACTATGAGAAACAAACTGAGGACTTCAGAGGGGAGGGGGGTGGGGGAATGGGATAGACCGGTGATGGGTAGTAAGGAGGGCACGTATTGCATGGTGCACTGGGTGTTATACACAACTAATGAATCATCGAGCCTTACATCGGAAACCGGGGATGTACTGTATGGTGACTAACATAATATAATAAAAAATCATTAAAAAAAAAAAAAAGAATTTTATGAATCAGCAATAAAAATATAACAAATAAGCATATTCTAGAGAGTGGGAAGAATGAAAAGTCTACTTCATCAATTCCAGTTTGCCCTCTAACATGCTCCTATGGCCTTCTATGTTGCTGGCCCTGACACACTCTGGGAGTTTCCTATGCTAGCAGAGTGAAAGTTGTTCCTGGCCAGAATTGTGTTTCTGCATTTTAACGGTCAAACATAAGACTTCCCTTTGATGGCTTCTTGGGCCTTGTGCACCAGTGACTTGAAATATGTCGTAAATGCTAGAAGCTGACTCTGCAAACTTACAGGAAAAAGGGAATTTTGTGGGAGCACATTGAAGACCTGGGGTCTTTTTCTCTTGGGCTCCCACTTTGTCGGGTCTCTTGGCAGTTTTTGGAAATGGAGCAATGAACATATACCAACACATGAAGGATACCAGAAACTGGTTGTTTCCATAGGAAAGTTCAATCATTTCTCCCACTTCCTGTGGTTTTGTAGATGGAATTAGAGGTAACATCATGGCTACATTAATATACATCATTTGCATTGTACTTGCTATTATTAGTTTTAACATGATGGCATATTTAGAACTATAGCTATATATGTAGACATGCAGTTACTCCATAAAAATACCCGGAATAGATTTGTTTGATCAGCTGGTTGATCAGTTAGTGTTATAGTTTTTTCTTTACTTGGAGAGTTGCAAACTGCAATATAATTTATTTTATGGTCCTAGTAACACATCGTCTAAGATCCTGGTTTTGCTTTATGTTGTAAGTCTTACATTACTTGATTGGTAATGTTGAGAATCGTATTTACTTGTTTTGATAGATCAATTTATTGGTTACAATTTGAGTTAAAAACAATTAGAAATATAAAAACACATTTATTATTGAAATTATGGTAGTAAAATTATCTTATTATTGTGCATTTGAAACTACTTAGCCCCAGCCCCTTTTCTCCTTGAAATAATTGTTTTTATAATAACCTTCTGATAATACGAGGCTTTTTAGGAATGTAATTATAACAATATAGCAGGAGGGACTATATTGTTTTTAATTAAACAAGAACAGGTAAAAATAAGAATAGATTGTGACTAAATGAAAAATTCAGTAGGTGAAATTTCTGTTTTGCAGAAATAGAAATTAGGGATACAGAAGAAAAGCTTCATAACTAGTCTAAACATCCAAAGAAAATGAATAAAAGTTAAAAGGGTTAAAGGAAATTGGATAGACAAATTATGGAGGTCTAACTTAGAATGTAAGCTCCTTGAGAGCAATAAACATCTTATTATTGTAACACTAGTCCCCAACAGAGGGCTTACCACATAGTATATGCTGTTAATATTAGATAAACATTTCTTATACTTATGAATAAAATAATGGATGTTCCCCTGAAACTAGAGCAGGTGGATCAGAAGTAAAAATCGAAGTTTACAACAGAAGAAAACTCTGTATATAAAAACTGCACTAAAGTTGTAAGGTTTCTTTTGAGGAAAATTAAGGGGTAGAGATAAATGGCTTGTCACAGGCTGGTAAATTTTTAAATTTCTAGAACAAACAAAATTCCTTCAATGTCTAAGAAAACAGATATCTATTTTTGTAGATCGTCTTCATATTTCTTTTACGGAACAAGAACATTTCTAAGACCAAATGTAAATTTTTACATAATTTTAAGCAAAACAAGTTTGATTCTTTAAGTTTTATGCCTACCTGATTATTGGCTCATACATAAGAACAACAGAAGAACATTTTTAAATCAGGAAGGTGTCAGAAGGTATAACAACTAAGAGTACTTTCTGTAAAAATTGCAAAGAGATATCGTCTAGATCACTAAGTGGTCAGATACATAAAAAATCAAGAACAGGAAATACCAGGAAAAAGCTTAGTGCTAACTAAGCACTGAGGGTCAAGATGAAGTAATAAATGAATAAAATATAGGGGAAATTGAAGGGAATTAAGAATTGATGTTAATGATTAGATGTTTTTCTTTACTAAGGGAGCAATGCTTCCAATAGAATAATCTTATAAGGAAGTTTTTAGAATTTAAAATAAGAATCTGTAATTAATAACCACAATGTGGAAAGAGGACATGGAGAACACAAAAGCATTAGAAGTTGCTGTTTTATTTTTATTTATTTATTTAAAGATTTGTTTATTTATTTGAGAGAAAGCACGTGGTGGGGAGGAAGAATGGGGGAAGGGAGAGGGGAAGAATCTCAAGCAGACTCCCCACTGACCTGGGAGCCTAATGCAGGGCTCAGTCTCACGACCCATGAGATCTTGACCTGAGCCAAAATCAAGAGTCAGGTGCTTAACCAACTGAGCTACCCAGGCACCCCTGTTGCTTTATTTTTAAATCATTAGATAAGAATGCATTTAAGGGTAGTTGTGAACAATTTAATATAGATACTAGTTGAATGGGAAGGAGAATATCTATTTTATAAATAATTGTAGGAGATAAAACAGTTCAAAAGACAAAATGGAAAGGAAACAATAAGGAATTATTGAAAAGAAGAAAGTATAAAATAAGTACAATCAAGCTAAAAAATTATGACAAGTATAAATGTCTTAAATTTCTCTATTCAAATGGAAAAATCTCCATATTAAATTAAAATGAAAGTCTTATGATTTGGTGGTGCTTGGAAGAGTCATACTTATGGGGCGCCTGGGTGGCACAGCGGTTAAGCGTCTGCCTTTGGCTCAGGGCGTGATCCCGGCATTATGGGATCGAGACCCACATCAGGCTCCTCCACTATGAGCCTGCTTCTTCCTCTCCCACTCCCCCTGCTTGTGTTCCCTCTCTCGCTGGCTGTTTCTATCTCTGTCAAATAAATAAATAACATCTTTAAAAAAAAAAAAGAAGAGTCATACTTAAAGAAAAATGACATGGAAATATTTTTTAAAAGGGCAAAGATTTTGCAGCCTAACATGGTCACAAGCAGAATTTTTTCAAAAAAAAAAAACAGTAAATAAGACAAAAAGGACTATTTTACAATTATTGTTAATGTAATATTAGTAAAGGAAAAATGGCACTGAAAAATAATGCATTAAATAAGCTTAAACCTAAAATAACTTAACATGCTTTTTAAAAATGCAATAAAGCTCATCATAAGAAAATAATGAAAATAATGTACACCCAAGCAGTGCAAAATTAGAGGTTAAACTAATAAAATATTTCATATTGGTAAATTAAATAAGAAGTAAATTATTATTTTCATAGATTGTTTTGTAAAGTGTTGGATAAAATTTAATACTTGTTCCTGATAAAATGAAAAGAAAAATAAAATATTTTTAGCATGATAATAAATATTTTTAACTAATAGTATTAAAATTAATGTAAAAATACTAGAAATATACATGTTTAAAAACAGGGATGGGGTAGAAGTTGGTATAATCATTCTGCCATAATAATGTTATTAAACATTATTCTTAAAGTCCTTATCAATATATAAAACATACTAAAGAAAGAAGACCTCGGGGCACCTGGGTGGCTCAGTCGGTTAAGTGTCTGCCTTTGGCTCAGGTCATGGTCCTGGTGTCCCAGGATCAAGCCCTGAGTTGGGCTCCCTGCTCAGTGAGGAGTCTGCTTCTCCCTTTCCCTCTGCCCTCCCTGCCCCACTCATGCTGTCTCTCTCTCTCTCTCAAATAAATAAATAAAATCTTTTTCTTAAGTAATAAAAAAGAAGACCTGTAAAGAGTGAAAAAATATACATTATCATTATGACTGGAAAAAATTTTTATAGCTTGAAAACCCAAGGAAGTGGAAAAGATGTAAATAAACTTAATAAATTAGTAAAATATTGGCAGACATATGACTAGTAACATAAATCAGTTATGTTACTAATATTTCTAAATATTAGTAACCATTAGCTTAAACATAAACCTCTAAGAGAGATTTATTTTATAAGAGCAACAAAATATATAAAACTCTGAGTTTAAACAGAAATATGTTACCTATCTAAATGAAACTTTTTTGAGAGCTCCAAAGTATAGGTTTAATGGGAAATCTAGCAATAATGTCTCTTCTGTTTTTCACATTTTGAGGTAATGGTGAGAGGAACTTGATTTTGACATAAATCTGGAAAAGAAAGTATGCAAGAATAGTGGAAATCAGTTCTCAGAAAGAAAGGTAATGAGGACAGACTAGTTTCATCAAATATTAAAATATATTATAAAGTTATAATAATTAAAACCATGTGATATTGGCACCAAAATAAATTAATGAGGCAAAATACGTGGTCAAAGTAAATCGTACTTTATATAATAATGGAATATTTGTTAATGTCAGAACACAAATCAATGGGAAGGAAAAATATTTTATAATATATGGACAGATTAACTGAAAAAATCAATTTGTATACTCATGATACATGTATAATACAATAGCAAAACTCAAAATGTAGGAAGTCTAAAGGGATTTGTTTTTATAGGTTTAGAATACTGTAACAAATTGCAAAGTAAAGATAAAATATATTGGTTATATTAAGACAGCAATAAAACAAACAAACAGTAGGCCAGGTACAATTATTTGAACATAACAAAAGGTCAATAATCATATTATTAACAGAAGCTCATACAGACTCCACAGCTGAGAACTAATACATGAGATAAGAATAGAATCATGTATGAGATGACTAAAATCACATTTCACAAAAGATGAAATATAACACATTTGCAAACAAATAAAAACATTCAGCCTTACTAATAATCAATTGAATATACACTAAAACAAAAATAAGCTGTATTTAGGTTTAATCAATTATTTTAAAATTAATGTCAAGGATTTACATTCCCAGCTGTTACAGATTATTTTCATTTAGATCAACTTATCCTCTGAGAGAAAGTGGAAAACCTGGATAAAATCTAGCAAATATTTGTTTAAAAGCATCTCAGAGATTCAGGGCAGAGAGGATTTGAGAGGCAGAGAACCCAGAGGGCAGGGAATCCAAAAGAGATCTCATATAAGATCTTACGTAACTTCCTGTTAGAAGCTAAGGTAAAACCCCACTTGGGAAAGATTTGATCACCCAGAGGTTCAAATTATCTCTACAATTTTTCATATACAATGTCTGGCAATAAAATTACCAGCCATATCTGTACCAGATCATAGACTTTAAAATATCTGTGATTAATAAATTAACAAAATTAGATGAGAAGATAGGGAATTGTAGCATATTATTGGTAACTGTGATAAAAATCAAATGGAAATTCTGGAACTGAGAAATAAACTGACAGCAATTAAAAACTCAATGGATGGGTTGAAGGGCAAACTAGAAACAGCTGAAGAACAGATTGATGAACTGGAAGGCAAAGCAATAGAAGATTTAATGTTAATACCTAAAGTCAGCAAAGTACACTGGAAAGTGGTTTCTTCTTACATAACTGGTGGCATATAAATCTATATAATACTTTTTGGAAACGCTTTGGCAATGTAAATCAGATATTAGAACAAAAAAGATTCGTCTTTTGACCCAGTAATCTTATGTCTGGGAATGTCTATTAAGGAAATAATTTTTAATGTGAATCGTTTTATGTATAAAGGTGTTTACTACAAACTTACTCATGATACTAGTAACTGTGCAGACAATGTTTTAAGTGCTTTACTTCAATTAATGCAATTAATCCTCCCAAAAACCCAAGTAGGTGGAGGTGGTTACTGCTAATACCCTCATTTTACAGATGAGAAAACTGAAACATTGAGAGGTCAAATAGCTTGCTCAAGATTATGTAGCTAGTGAGTAGAGAAACAAACATTTGAACCAGGCTGTCTGACTGCACAGCCTGCACTTGAACCTGCCCTGGGCTGTTGGAAACAACCTAAATAGCTAACAACTGGAGACTTGTCAAGTAAGTAACATACTCAGTCTGTGTAATATTATGCAGGAATTAAAAATGAGCATCTTGAACACTTTTAGCAACATAGGAAATACTTCTGATATGATATGAAGAGAAAAAAATCAAAATCCTAGAACTATGACAAATAAAAAAATATGCATATAAATATGATTGAAATCAAATATCCCCAAAGGCTAATGACAATTATATGAAGTTGGTAGCACTTCTTCCTTTTCTCTTCTTCCATCTTTCATTTTCTCAAAATTGTGTGTGTGTGTGTGTGTGTGTGTGTGTGTGTGTGTATACACAATTATGTTTCATATATAAAATACCACTATCTATACAGAAAAAGGAGTAGAGCATATTGGGTAAGAGCCCGGGCTCTAGAGTCAGACTGCCTGTGTCACCGCTTACTAGGTGTGTGACCCTGGTCAGGTTGTTGAACTTTTGTTTCTGAGTTTCTAAGCTTATCCTATAAAATTTGGATAATTATAGTACTTATCTCATAGGCTGATTGTGAGGATTAAATATGCTTGAAATGTATTTATAACAGTGTCTGAAAGTTAAATATGTCAGCATGATCTAGTATTGTTATTGTTATTTTACAAAGAAACCTCATCGTTTTAGACCCTGAGTGACCAGATAAAAATGACAGTTCCCTCCTGCCAGTCTTTGATAGGCACACACATTAGCAACAAGTTTTGCTTCTATATATAGATCTTTGTCCTTTCTATGAATTCCCCAATGCAGAGATGTCAAGGAACCAAGAACCATTGGCTGAGGGGGCACTTCTGAACTCTTTCCAAGAAAGCAGTGTAATCAAATGTCTGAGATATGTTTTTTATTTTAGAGAAGTTCAGCCTCACTGCTTGGGTCACATCTGTGAGGACAAGAGTGATTGAAACTGCCCATTGAAGCCAATATTATACTAACATCATCGTCAGTGAATTAGAGAAAATATTTGTCTATTTCCCCAATTTTTACCCTTCTCTGGATGAGTGACTTTTTACCAGCTCCCTGATCTGACAGTTTGAGTAACAATAGAAAACTGTTTATGAAACAGGACATTTGTCGTAACTTAATTTTTCTGAATTGAACACCCCAGGAAGCCTGAAAATGTGCTTCGAAACTTTTTTCCACCTGGCAGATCCAAAAAGTTCAGAAGATTTTTATAGAATTTCCTCATCCCTTAAAACATTTGCATTGAAATCGTAAACAAACAAAAAATCTGTTAGATGCCAAGATTCACTGTTAGCTGTCTTAATGGCTAATGAATATAAGACCTTGCAATAACCCTCACCAATTAAAAATTAACAGGTACTTGTCAGGTAGAATATTGCAGTACCTATAGGAGGAAAGGATGCACATTGGTGTTTCATACATTTGTGAGAAAGATCACCTTTGATGAGTCTGTCTGGTTTCCAGGATGTTGCAGGTCTCTGCTCTTACAAGACTTTGGCTGCAGAACCCAGGGCTGAACCCCTCTAGGTGTTAGCTGTTTCCTGAATGCTGTCTGTCTCTTACCTGCCTCTGTCAAGGCCCTGTGATGTTCATTGGCAATGTCCTTTGGTTAAACTCTCTAAGCATTCTCAGCTCTATGATATGGTCAATGTCCAACAAATCACCTTAATGTCTGAGCTTTACATTGTTGCTAAAGTTACTGTGCCTTTTGGAGTTATTCATGGAACTGGATCTATCTACTGGATAAATCTATCCTGGATCTATTCTGGATAGATCCCACCCCCACTTTGTTTCAGGATTTATCACAAACCTTTCCAACTCTTTTTCCTAATAGGCATGTTCTGTTATAACACGATACCACTTCTTAAGACAGATTCACTGTCTAAGTCACAGGCCAGCATTTCACAATTAGTGGTGACTGGTCACATGATAATAGTGAAATTCCTTTCCCCTTTTGCAGAAATGGATCAAAAGATTCAACCAGCAAATGGTGAATCAATGGCAAGTCAATAATAAGGTGAGAGATTATGTTACTAAAGGATGACCTCAAGATTATTATTATACAATGAATTAATTTCTTATGTAGATAAATGCTGGACCATTTATTATTGTCATAGTATAACTGGAGGTGATTTCATGCGTTCGTAATGCCACATGAGGTTAAATGGAATTGGGCATGGTCCCCTCTCTAACATGTTACCAGTGTCTGAATTTGGGGACATTTCTAAACAATTCTGGGCTTCAGGATCTCCGCTTGAAAACAGGAGCAATAGTATTTATCTGTTAGGTTATGAAGGCATTGTTCTAACATTCTATGAATGTTAGAACAGGCAAACACCTGACACCCAGCAATCACTTCTTGAGGGCTAGTCCTCCCTACCCCTATTTATGGAGATAGAAGATAAAGAGAGAAGACAGAACTCTGCTTTCATCTTCAAATATATTTTTCTTCATTGATTATCTGATGAATATAACCATTGACTCGGAAAATAGGTAGAATTTTCATCTCTCCAACCTTCATTCTTTTTTCATTTCTTAGAGCTTTAATGAGCGTCTACTATAAGCTGAGAGCTGAGTGCTGTGGAAGACAAAAAGGAGAGTGATCCTATTCTCATGGAGATTGGGATCTAGAAAGAGAGGATATATATATATAAATGCCAGTAGAGAGACAAAATATTGCCTTCGTTTATTAGAAGGAGAAATTATTTTAACTGGGGTTATCACAGAAGGCTTCATGGAGGAGGTAGTGATAGATCGGGCTTTAAAGACGAGGTATAATTTAGGCAGCAGTGAGAGAGGGAATACAGTGAACCAAGACTGAAGTAGCATGATTGGGTGGGAAAAACACTAACCTGGGACTGGAAAGACCTGGGTTGGCAATACCTCGGTTGAACTACTCCCTGGCCTTCGATTTCTTTATTTGTGAAATGTGTAAAATAATCTCTGCCCTGTTGGTCTTTCAGGGGTCTGGAGAAGATCAGAAGGGAGCCTGCACGTGAGATCTCTTTGGAAACCCTGAAGCACTCTGTGCATGAAAAGGGTAAATTTTTTCTCTCTTCCGTTGTACCATAAACTCCGTGAGAGCATTTGACAGGGTCAGTTATGTTGGTCTTTAAAAAAAATGTTTGAGGAAGTATATCCAGACAATCACACTATAAACCTTAAGTCGTTATGATTTTTATTTGCCGATTATACGTCAGTAAAGAGGGGGAAAGTTTTGATAAAACAATGAAGCATTGATTGAGTGAACGAATCCATGAATGTTATGGACTGACGTGTCCCCCCAGAATTCATATGCTGAAATCCCACTTCCTAATGTGGTAGTATTAGGAGGTGGGGCCTCTGGGAGGTACTTAGGTTTATATGAGGTCCCGAGGGCAGAGCCCCACGATGGAATTAGTGCCCTTACAAGAAGAGGAGGAGACTCCAGCACTTTCTCTCTTCAGCATGTCATGATACAGTGAGAAGGCAGCCATCGGTAAGCCAGGAAGAGGGCCCTCACCAAGAACTGAATCTTCCGGTACCTTGATCTTGGACTTCCCAGCCTCCAGAACGGTAAAAAATAAATGTCTGTTGTTAAGCCGCCCAGGTGTGGTGTTTTGTTAGTCGCCTGAGTGGACTAAGACAGTGAGTAAATAAATGACTGAAACAAAACAAAGGCACAGAGGAGGAAAACATACAATATGAACAAGGAGTAAAGGGTTATCTTTGAAAATATGTGGTACAGCCAGGGGTTAGGAGTGTAACCCAGAGCTAGGGGGGTGGATGGAGGGCCGCAGTCCTCAGAGGATGTTCTGTGGACCAGCAGCGTCAGTATCATCTGGGAGCTCGTTAAAAATGCAAGTTCCTGGGCCCCCACCCAGGCCTGCGGAATCTGAAACTCAGGGGTGGGGCCAGCAGTCTGTTTTAGCGATCCCTCTAGGTCATTCTGGTGCAAAGAAAAGTTTTAAGAACCATTACTTTGTACTAACATGGGGAGTTTGGAAATTATTCTGCTGTAAATTCAGTGTTAATGAAGGTTTTTAGCTGTGGATGGATATAATCAGAGCTGTATTTCTAGGATGATGAGGCATGAAGCTTTGCCTAAAAGAATTTATGGCTTCGATGTAAAAAGCACCACTGGAAATACTGGAAAACACATTGTATTTGCCAAGCCCCAGAGTGAAAGATTTTGATTTTTCCTGATTCCAAATAATATCCACATCATCAGCGAAGAGGCAAAGCAGAGCAGGCATTGCTCCCAGGCCCTGGAGAAACCTGCTTGGTCTACAGAGACCAGGCAGGATGAAAAAGTTTCTGTGAAAATACACGAGATAACTGTCAAATATGGTCCTAACTGATCTTAGCGAGGCCTCTTAGTCCTGAGCAGCTGTGGGGAAACACGAAATGGAACCTTCCACACCACGACAAACAGGCAGCTCTTCCTACTATTGGCCTAACTAGCTATACTGGCTGAAAACGCAGCTCTATTTAGGGCTGGTGGAGACAGGTCTGCCAAAGGGGAGGGCATCGTGTGGAAGAGAAATGAAGAGCCTCAAGGGAAAGCAGTTACCTTAAGAGAGAGTCTAGAAGCCCAAGATGCCAGTGTCAGGTGGGAGAGAGTGGAGAGGAGAAGGATGAGGGCTGTTCAGAGAGGTTTAGGACTGCTGGGATGACCAGTCATCTGGGTTTGCCCAGGACTCAGGATGTTCAGGACAAGCCCTGTCAAACCAGGGCAGTTGGTCACCCTAGAACTATGCACCCTCGCTGTGTTGAAGATCTGGGGAGAAGACTTTGTGAAAGCAGAAAAATCGCTTCTCTAAAGCTTGTGTCTCAAAATATTGTCTACAGACTGGCAACGTCGGGGTCACCTGGGAGTTCGTTAGAAATGCAGCTCCTCAGGCCCACCCTAAACCTACAGGATCAGACCTGCACGACAGCAAGAGCCCCAGGTGATTTGCATGCACACGGGTTGAGAAAGACTGCCTTAGAGGATCCTGTGAGCCCAGCATGGCTTCCCCCAGTTAAAAAAAAAAAAAAAAAAAAAAGGAGCACTGATGGGGAGCCGAGAGAATTTCTTGGCTGTGATAGAGCTTAGGTCCAGGTTGGCCAGATTCTAAGCTGTAACTGCATCAACCCTGCCTGGGAAGGAGCAGAAGCATTGAGAAGGTTATATGCGAGGGGTGCCAGGAATTGAGAGCAAAGAGGGAAAAGGACAGTTGACACAAAGTAGCCAAGAGGGGCCTCCTGACCTATTCACAGTAGTTGCAGGAATGCAGGAAAGCCAGAAATCCAGCAATCGTGTGGTGAGAATAAAGCTAGAGAAATACTCTTCTGTTCTAATACTGTGACCCTGTTTTGGTGAAAAACAAGCTGATGTGGGCTGGGAAATGAATTATGCTTGAAAATGTGGAGTCACAGCACTGCGGGTAAGCTTTCAGAGAAAGACAAAAAAGGAGCACCCACTAGAAGTATCCAGCGTTAGCATCTTGGCCTCCCTCACTTGCATCTCACTCAGAAATGCAAAGCAAGTTTAGTTTTTTCTTTGTCTCTACCTGGTCTGATCATTATGGGTTCCAGCTCTGCATTCTAGCAAGAATAATTTGCACTTAATTCATAGTGTTTCATTTTTCTCCAGCTTGAACATGATTCTTTGATTTTAAACATTCTAATGTGCAGCAGAATCACCTAGAGGGCATGTTAAAACACAGATTGCTGGGCCCACCCCAAGGTTTCTGATTCAGTACATCTGGTAGCAACTTAGAATTTGCATTTCTAAGGAGTTCCCAGTTGATGCTGATTTTATTGGTCCAAGGAACACACGTTAGAACCTCTGATTCAAACTATTCAGCATATTATTCCCATCCAAAGGTCATGGTTTCAAAAGTCTTAGATTAATACTTCTCAAATTGGTTGATGTTTCCGTTCCATCTTGGATCAAATACATGGTCTTCCTACGTTGGACGAGTACGCAGCTCGTGGCACAAACCACTCGCAGGGCCGGCTCAACACATCTGCACTGGGCTGTAGCTTGTTCAACAAGACACGTCCACTGGTCACGTGCTAGGATGTCCTGGCAATGCCAATTTGTGATAAAAAAAATTTGTAGATACCAATTCTCACTTGTATTTCTCTCACTCCAGACCAGTAATAATGTATGGACTGGCACTGGCCCATGGGCCGCATTTTGAGGAATGCTGTTTAGATGACTCAGTCTGTCTCAAATTCTTTACCTTCTCTTTCCCAAGGTAACATTTGGGTATACAGGGTGACGGGGAGTCTTATTTTATCCCTGTGGCACCCCTGTAACATGCACCATCCTCTAACTACTCAGTGATCCTCGGATTCATTTTTTCTCTGGAATGGGGACCATTGAAATGCAGCTAGGTCCCATCTGGTCTTTAGGAATGATGTGTGATGCCATAGCCCTGAACACGTCCCCTAGTCCCCAAGTTCCATCCCTGTGGCCTCTTTCCCTGCTCCTGCATGGCCACTGGTCTACCAGTAGTCTCACTGGAGAGGTAAGAAGTTCCAGGGACTCCTGTTTCCCACATAAAGGCCATTAGGAGGCAGGAATGCCTTCTTTTTTTTTTTTTTTTTTTTTTAAGATTTCTTTATTTATTTGAGAGAGAGAGAGAGCGAGAGAGCAGCGGGAGGGGCATTGGGAGAGGGTGAGGAGAGAGAATCTCAAGCAGAATTCCCACTGAGCATGGAGCCCCACTTGGGGCTCAGTCTCATGACCCCAAGATCATGACCTGAGCTGAAATGAAGATTCAGGCACTTAACCGATTGAGCTACCCAGGTGCCCCGGCAGGGATGCCTTCTAAGTCCTATGCGTCTACCACCTGCTGCCGCCCCTGTTCAGTTGCTTCCGAGCCCCACGGGATGTGATGCTGAGCCAAACAGTCCGAGCCCCCTAGAAGCAGTGGAGTGCTGGAAGGCGCTCATAACCTAGCCAATTGTTAGTTTCTCAGGAATTGTGCACTCCAGTTGTTCAACATGGCCATAATTTAAAATTAAATGTTAAGAACATGCATTTAAATAAGTTATATTAAAAGCAAAGGTAATTAGTACTCAAAATCATCTCCTATTTATTTTACTACATTGGACTATTAACCTATGTTTAGCATATGCGTGTGGTGGAAATAGTATGTAACAGCGTACTACCATACAGCTTTTCTAAGCTCTGTTCAGTGCTGTCATGTTGACAGCTTCAAATCAGCCAACATAGGAGTATTTGCACCATGGAAGTGAGCAAACATTATAAATCAGGGCCCCATTATCCCTCATCTCCACTTCCCCAAGGCCAGTTGTTAAACATTTACCAACACACCATTGCTTGGAGCCTAAATCTGGGAGTGAGCCACTAACCCAATGGCTTCCGGTCACCCTTTACTTACCTACATGTTACAAAACTGCTCTTCCCCTGACGATTAGCCCCTAAAAGGTGTATGTGGAAGAGAGATATTGATGACTAGAACCCTGATACCATCTTATCTACTTGCCCTACTTCTGTCTCTCTCCTCTCCCTACCGTCTCTTGGGACCAGAAGAAGCAATCTTCTGACTTTTTATTTCCTCCACAGCATATCCTTATACATTAAGGATAAACATTCATGGCCTAACATTACTCTCTTGACATTCTTTCCTCAAACCTATAAATTTAGTCTAGTCATAAGAAAACATGAGATCAAATTGAGAGACATTCTATGAAACTTCTACCTACTCCCCTTCAAAACTGTAAGATCATGAAAGACAAGGAAAGGCCCGGAAACAATCATAGCTTGGAGAAGACGAATGTACTAGATTCAATGTGGTATCACAGATTGGACCCTGGAAAAGAAAGAAAATTGGTAGAAAAACTGGGGAGATCCAAATAAAGTCTGAGTATGGTACCAGTGTTAATTTCTTTAATTCCAATTATTGTATCATGTTCTGTAAAATATTAACATTCTGTGAAGTTGGATAAAGGTATATAAGAACCCTATACTCTATTTGCAGCTCTTCCATAAATATACAATTATTTCCAAGTAAAACTAATGAAGGGAAAAATTCATGACCTAGGTAATAGGTGGAATAGATATCTTTTCTATTCTATGGAAAAAACTTACAATCTGCATGCACTTGCTTTGTGATATGCAAAAGGGGAGAAACATAGGGATGGTAGAAAATCTTTTTCTCTTACTGAAGCTTGACTTTCAAGTGTTTTATCTTTTGAAGAATAAAAAAAAATTTTTAGATGTTGTAGGTTGAGCAATAACTCGTTCTTTCCCTTTCTTTATAATCTTGCTGTAATAAAAAGAATCCCCCCGCCCTGAAACTGATGTTTTCAGACCACGTAAAAGGTCAAATACATAGAAAATAGGTGAATATAAATTGAAAATACTACCTTTATTTTACGCAGATCTGAAAATGGGCCACTGCTCACACAGCTACAGTTCTTTCTAAGTGGAAGGATAGCCAGGAAGAGAAATCCCTGAACAGGGAGGAATAATGTGCTCTAAGGCAGTGCTTCTCAAACTTGAATTTGCATTTGCTTCATTTGGGGATCTTGTTAAGATGCAGATTCCTTTTCAGTAGATTTGGGGTGGGGACCCCAAATTAGTCTGATTTTCTAGTAACTTCCCAGGTGATGCCATGCTGCTGGTGTCTGAGTAGCAAGAGTCAAGGACCCTTTCTGAGGAATTTCCTCTTCCCTTGCCACAGTAGGCATAAGGAAAGTACTCGCTGCCCAGAGGCTTAAAGACACATAGGAGATGCTCAGTACCTCTGTAAGACCAGAAGTAAAATAAACCAGTTAAAACAAAGAAGAAACATATTAATCAAAATAGGACATTATTGCACATACTGAGATGGGGTGAAAGAAGGACTTTTCAGGAGGTCGCTGGACTTGCAGAGCTGTTTTTGAAGTTTAACTGGAAGCCCCGAGTAAGTCATTTATGTAAGTCATTCCCTTTCACTACGTAAGGAAAATTCAACATTTTCTATTAAAGAGGAACTGCAGCTTTCGGAATTCCTGAGTTGTACAGTGCCAATTTACGTGAATCTCTTCCCTCCTCCAAAAGTTTCTAATGATTATAGTTCCTGGAAAATAATATGTCATTTTTTCAATGCATCCTTTAAACCTACAAAAAAGTTCTTCCAAAATTTTACGCTAGAAAAACAGGTCATTTGCCTGGATCAAAGAGACAACTTATGCTAGTCAAAAAACCATTACTAGGGGCGCCTGGGTAGCGCAGTGGTTAAGTGTCTGCCTTCAGCTCAGGGCGTGATCCCCGCGTTCTGGGTTCGAGTCCCACATCAGGCTCCTCCGCTGTGAGCCTGCTTCTTCCTCTCCCACTCCCCCTGCTTGTGTTCTGTCTCTCTCTGTCAAATAAATAAATAAAATCTTTAAAAAAAAACAAAACCATTACTAGGAGGAGAAAGTGTTATTCACGTGCACGTGCATGTCCCCCCCCCCCACTCCCCGTCATTAGGAGCTTCCAAGGTGTAACATGCACCTACAGAGTCTCTCTCAGCCCTGAAACGAAGGTGTTTTTCTGGAAGACTTGCTCCGTGGTCCTGTAGACCCTCTGGCGATCTTATACGTTACTTGTAAATGTCGTGGTGAACTTGACCAAAGCAGATCTGGCTTTGCTAATCACTTATTCATTCTTTCAGCCACCATTTCTTTATTTAAGAAGCAATGTTGCTTTGTCTTACAGATACATATTATCCAATTTGCAGGAAATATAAATAATATTGCAAATAGCAAAATGAGATCCAGTGTGCGGATTCCTGCATCCTGGTGGGCACAGTCCTATTTAGTAATAGCTTTCCCTTGCACTATTGCCATTGCCAAACAGACTGCTTATGCGATCTTTGGCTTTCTTAATGTCTCTTCGGGGATCAATAGAGTGTTTCTTTTTTCCTAGATGCCAACTTCATCTTCTTTATACTTCAAGAATACAGTATTAGTTTAAGAATACTTCGGAAATACAGTGTTAGCTTAAAGGACCACTCAATTTAAAGCAACCTGGTAGAGATTTCATCACCCATGATTGATAGAAGAAGAGTAGAAGAAAAATGTAGGTTCGTTTTATCCTCTGCCTTACAGATCTTTGAAAGAGAAAGTGGACTGGTTTTGAAAACTGTTCAGTTTTTGAAAGTAATTATAGCCTACATCATTCTTCTGATTTTTATGTGTAGATATGGGGACGTTATGTACCAACTACTTCTTTCAGCACTTGTGTTCATTTTTCTCTTGAAATAAATATTAATAATTGGAAATTAGAGAACTGCTGTTTTAATGTTTCAAATGAAATAAATCTGATATGTGAATTAACAACAAAGACTTATGTCTCAAATGGAAGAACAAGTCATGAAACCAATTTAAAGTTCAAGTCCAGCTTCCATGTTGGATTTATACTTTCCTTTTTCTTGGCTGTATTGGTCTGTTTTTAATTTTAATGTTGTTATTTTATTTGTTATTTTTGTCATTTCGAAACATAAACTTGTCTCAAATTCTTTGTGCAGTGGTGAGTGTATAAATAAGTACAAATAAAGAACTACCGATCCATTTCTACTGTGAACTTTGTTATTTTAAATGTGACAACTATTTCTCAATTGTTTGTGCACACGCAAGTGTTGGCTGAGCCAAATTCTTATGTATAAGAAAAATTGATGACTCTGAAATAAAAGTGCAAAATATTATCTCTCATGCAAATAATGCCAATAATATCCAAGAAAGCAAGAAAGCTTACTTAAAAAAATAATTGTCCGAGGGCACCTGGGTGGCTCAGTCAGTTAAATATCTGCCTTCAGCTCAGGTTGATCCCAGGGGCCTGGGATCGAGCCCTGCATCAGGCTCCCTGCTCCGTGAGGAGCCTGCTTCTCCCTCTCCCTCTGCCTGCCACTGCCCCTGCTTGAGCTCTCTCTCTCTCTTTCTCTGTCCAATGGGTGAATAAAATCTATTAAAAAAATAATTGTTCTTGACAAGAGATTTATAAATAGGAGCCTAATGAATAAATTTCACTATTGTTCTTCTTAGTTGCGGCCATGCCCCTTCGGACTTCTTTACTTCAGATGACCTTGTACTTTCTCTGCAACTCACACTAAATAATGTGTGTTGTTTTGCATTTTTTATATCAGAAAGCAAATATTAAAAAATTAATCAGAGTTGCAGGAAAAAGTGCACTCGCATAAGAGAAAAAGGAAATGTAACTATTTCATCATCTTCTTAGAGATTCTCTAAAGGGGAGCATGGTTCCTTTAAAAACTTGAAATGATACATGGTTTGAAAGTTGCTTAAACTATCACTGATTGCCACGGTGAATTGGCACAACTTTGGGCCACGACCATTTAAAAAACAAACACAAAAATCTTAAACCGTGTATAGGCATTTTCATACAGAGCCATTCACTTTTAGAAATTTATGCTAAGGAAATATGAGTATGCTCACAATTAAGCCTAATAATGTTCGTCATGGCACAGCATATATTGGGGGACAATCAGAAACACCCTCGTGTCCAAACAAAGAGACTAGTTTAATGAATTACAATACATCCAACCTATAAAATTCCGTTCACCAGCACAAAGAAATAATGTCGGAAATGTTTAATGATGAGAGAAACAGGAAACATTAGGTGAAAAAAGTTAAGTTAGAAGACAATTTGTCTAAAATGATCATATACACACAATCCCCATATGTACACAGATGGTATGTTAGACAATACATTGTTAACAGGTTAATTATATCTCAATAAAGCTGAAAAAAATATTAATGAGATCTGTTTCTGGGTGTTGGGATTATGGACTTCTTTTCTTTTTGTTTATATTTGCTTGATTTTTTCAACATGTGCGTATTGTTTTTAATAAGAAAAACAATGATATTTAACCTTTTAAAAATCAGTGAATTCCATTAATGCTCTCCCACGTGTCCTTTGAAAATCTGAGAGCTTTATATGTTAAGTTCTGTAACAGGTAGTTGATTTTTTAAACATGGAAATAGATAGTTGTTTTAAAACAAATCAAGTAGGGGTCGTGTAAAATATTGTAGTGACTTACTTTATTAATAGATAAGCCATTAATATCCTAATGAATTATTTCCTGATGAGACATAGGAATTGTCCTGGCAGGAACTGCCCTGGTGAGACATAGGAATTGCCTGGGTTACATTTTTCTGGAATACCATCAAAACCACAAGCAATTTGCATAACTATTCTAACTTTGTATCTTAAGGAGTAGTTTTTCACATTCCTGCATAGATAAAGTAGCTCCTGGAATCTTCCCGGTGCCCAACTATTTCTTTGAAGACTCAGTAGAGTGGTTGATTTGTTGATATGAATGTTAAACTGAAATATATTTATTAAATGTCTATTAAGTATTTAAATGTTGCTAACTACTGAGCACACCAGAGAGTGGAAGATACAGCCTCTGACTTTAAGGCGCTACAGTACTATTGGGAAATAAATAATATGAAACAAATAGAAACAATTTTAAAAAGAATATAATCCAAACACTAAGTTAACTTAGTGTAAAGAGATAAGAACCAGAGTATTTATAAAAAACAAATGATAAATGTAGGCTCAAAGTTTGGGAAAAGTTTCCAGGAAAAGGTGCGACTTGCCCTGACTTTGGAAAGCTGAGTGGGATTTGGGCCTGAGAAAGAAAGGGGGAAACATTTCTGTTAGAGGGTGAAGGTCTAGGGTCCATAGGACTGAATTTGTTAGTTGTGGCTCCGGTACGGGGGGGGGGGGGGGGGGGGGAGGATATAGAACAATAAGGATATCTGGCTGGAAGAGGTGAGGTGGCAGAGAACAGGGTAGGATGCCTTATGCAGGGTAAACTAAAGTTAAGCTGAGAGGTGTGTTTTCTTGCTTCTCTGAACATGCTCTGAGTCCTCCACCCCCTTCTCTGACTGTTCCTTCTCCGTCTTCTTCTTCGGATCCCAGCCCCTTCTCTCTTCCACCTTTGAATCTCGGGTTTCTCCTTGGTCCTTCCAGCTTCTTTTCTGACTCCGTGCTTCCCCCCAATGAGAGTGGAGGCTTCAAAACTATCTAGTCCTGTGGGTTAAAACATCTACATAGGTCCTTGGAGAAGTGATGGCTTCTAGAGCTGGGTCAGGGATAAGACAAGATGGCCCTGCAGGATCTTACAGGACCAAAAAGCAACGCAGTACTAAGGTTGGGGGCATGTTGAGAGGACACAGGAGCCAATCTGAAAGAGCTCTCAGTGGCCGAAGCCGAAACCATTTCAGCCGCAAAAGAAAATATCGGTTTATGAAACAGAATAAAATGAATACTCAGAAGTCCATACCAATATAAATAAATCATTAAATAAATCAGTAAATGGTGGAGAAAGGACAACTCCTCCTCACAGAAGAGTTCCAATTAATAAATGTAAAAGGAAAGAAGGAAATAGCGAGTGATCATTAGAACACTAGTAAACACTGTTGTAGCCAGGATCCACCTATGAAAGCTAACATTAGTGGGCAGAAGTTGAAAGGGAAAATAGATATTTGCATAGCTTCAATGAATGTGATATCATTCCCATGCATAACTTCAATTTGATGACAAGCAACCAAGTGCAAATTTGAGGGATATTTTACAAAATACCTGACCAGTATTCATCGAGAGTATCAAGGTCGTGGAAAACAGTGATAAACTGAAAAGCTGTCACAGACTGGGGAGATTAAAGAGACACAACCAGTAAATACAATGTGGAGCCCTCGATTGGACCTTGGAACAGAAAAAAAGGACATTAGTGAAATGCAGTGAAATCAGAATAAAGTGTGTAATCTAGTTACGGTACTGTGCCAATGTTACTTTCTTACTTTTGGTCATTGGTCGTGTAAGATGCTAATGTTAGGGGAAGCTGGGTGAAGGGTATAGGGCAACTCTGTACTATCTTTGCAAATCTTCCATCAATGTAAAATTATTTCTGAATAAAAAGCTTAAAAACAAAGTATCTATGTACAGAGAACTCCCAATCCTCTGTGTCTCTAGAGGGATCTTTCTTTTTTAGAATCATTACACTCCTCCTATCCACATTTAAAATCTTTATCCTCTTAGGGGTGCCTGGGTGGCTCAGTCAGTTAAGTGTCTGACTCTTGGATTCAGCTCAGGTCATGATCTCAGGGTTGTGAGATCAAGCCCCGAGATGGGCTCTGCGCTCAGTGGGGAGTCTGCTTGGGATTCTCTCTCCCTCTTCCTCTGCCCCTCCCACTTGTGCTCTCTCTCTCACTCTTTCTCTTTCTCTAAAATAAATAAGTAAATCTTTTTTTAAAAGTCTTCATCCTCTTAGTCCTTACATGTTTTGATTTCCTCTTCTTTTTTTAAAAAATATTTTATTTATTTATTTATTTATTTGTCAGAGAGAGAGAGAGAGCGCACGCAGG
The DNA here is from genome assembly GCF_017311325.1 of Ursus maritimus. Classification (NCBI taxonomy): domain Eukaryota; kingdom Metazoa; phylum Chordata; class Mammalia; order Carnivora; family Ursidae; genus Ursus; species Ursus maritimus. Next base: position 34,543,763 of record NW_024424453.1, read on the forward strand.
CAGGGGGAGCAGCAGGTAGAGGGAGAAGCAGGCTCTCTGCCGAGCAATGAGCCCAAAGTGAGACTCAATCACAGGACCCTGGGACCATGACCTGAGCTAAAGGCAGATGCTTAAGCTACTGAGCCACCCAGGCGTCCCTGATTTCCTCTTCTTAATAATAACAACCCCTGGGTCTTCTGAAGAATTTGTCAGATGGAAGTGCATGGTAAGACTCTCTTGTTCCTCCAAGTCCAGAAATGCTGGATAAAATAGAATTTTTAAAATGAAATATGGAAGTAAATTCAAACGGAAGGGAATCCCCAGTGACAGGGCAAAGGGTAATGATCCATTGACACGAGGCCCATGAACCTAAGGCAGGGGACTGAAGTTGTAATGCCGTTGCTGGGACAGGAAGTGAAAGGTCAGGTCTGTGTCAGCTAAGAAACTAGAGAGACTGGAAAACTTTAACCACTAGCCTAGAGAAGTGTCAGGGAAGTGTGCCCTCTGCCAGGGGTCATAAATAGGAAAAGAATCACTCATAAGATATCAAAACTCAAGCCTATACTTTCTGTGGTTGTGGGATTCAAATTTATACTACCTACATGGTATATAGAAGTCAAGAAATTAACGTAGAAACTTATGGAATGGGTAAAACCCCTGTAGGCTTAACAGGGGAAAATGCAAAGCCACTTTGTAGGGACGCTTTCATAATCTTGAGCACAAGGGTCTCCCAGGTAAGAACCCCATCGGATATTAGTTTACTACCTAAATTACGAACTGCCTACAGAAACAAATAATCGTGAGAAACAAAAGAATCAGGAGCCTAAAGCCTAGAGAAAAATAAAACAATCTAACTATACTATTAAGTAAGTATATTAATTTGTTTAAAGAGAAAAATGAAGATATAATACCGTAACCCAAGAAGTCAGGGAAAGTCAGGGAAACTAGGAAAAGAAGATTTTAAAAAGTGAAATTCTAGAAATAACATATCATCCCACCTCAATGGAAGTGTTACACAGTATATTAGACATCCTTGAGAACAAGAATTAGATACTAGGAAAGAGATCGGAGGAAATTTCAGAATAAAGATGAAAGAAATACAGAGAAGAAAAATTTGGAAGAGAGTTTGAGTTGTGGAGGCTGGAAGAAGAAGGTTCTATATTTTTTTTAAAAGATTTTATTTATTTATTAAAGAGAGTAACCGAGAGAGAGAGAGCATGAGCAGGAGAAGGGGCAGAGGGAGAGGGAGAAGCAGACTCCCAACTGAGCAGGGAGCCCGACAGGGGGCTCAATTCCAACTGACTGAGCCACCCAGGCACCCCAGGTTCCATATTTTTCTAAAAGCAATTCTACAAGGACAGAATAGGGGGAAGAAATAATGTTTACATTTTATTCATTCAACTTCATGGCCAAGTGTATATATCCAACAGATACGGAACAGTTGGTCGATAATAAGGACCTTCTGTATTCAGTGTTGCCCCATCATTAGCGTACCACACTCAACTCATCTCTCTTAGATTACGCTGATGCCCACTGGATAGAGCCTCTCTTTCCTTCATTGGCCAAACTATTTTATTACCTTCCAGACTCAGTTGAAGTTTTGACTTTCCTATAAAGGTATCTCAATGACTGTCTCTCTTTCTTAAACTTCTATATCATTTTGGATCTGAACCACCCAACGAAGTACTTAATTATGTTCTACACCACTAGTTGAGAAATAATGGCAGCTAAATACATCCTGCCCATCGCCTCTTTTTGTGAGGTCCGCAAGCTAAGAGTGGTGTTAATATTTTTCACTGTTTGGGGAAAATCAAAATATCAATATTTCGTGGCATGGAAAAACGATATGAAATTTAAATTTTAGTGTCCCCTTCAGTGGCCAGTGAAGTCGTATGGGAATAGCCATGCCCCTTCATTCACATATTGTCTGTCACTTTCTCGCTACAAAGACAGAGTTGAGTAGTTTCAGCAAAGAACATATGGCCCACAATGACTAAAATATTAACTTTCTGGCCCTTTAAAACAGATGAAGTTTGCCAATCTCTGTTCTACACTATTTGCTAATCTGTCATACATACGAATCTTGCCTCTCAAATTTGCTGGAAAACTACTTGAAGTCAGGAACATTGTCATATGTTTCTTTTGTCTCCCTAGCACCTGACTCCATCTAGGACAGTTATGGATTTTCTTTAGCAAATTTTGGCATGTCAAATACAAGATTTTAAGAAATGCATTTGACTTCATAATGCAGAATAGATCAGGGGAAAAAAGGAGGAATGATAATAGCTTATATGCGTTAACTTAGGCTTGAAAACAGATGTTATCGTATTTTGGGACTGTGATATTACATGACCTGGTTAAGTGCAATGTTACGGGATAGGGTGGTAGAGGCATGGACCCCAAATGAGATCCTGACAGGTGGCACAGGCCAGGAGGGAGAAGATGGGAGGAGTTTCAGTCTGGCAGACAGAACGTGAGTTGCAGAGGGTTTAGCCTCACACAACCCAGAAAGCATCGGGCAATACAGACCAAGGCGCTCTGGAGAATAAAGTTGGGCAGAGCCACAAGATATCTAGAGGTTTATGGGGCAAGTAGGTACCAGGGAAATAAGCTGACAGGACCGTATTCTGTCTGAGATTAGGGAATAGAGACATTAGCCAAGCTGGGGCTCAAGGGAAGAGACTGGAGAATCGGATAGTCAAACCATGGTGCAAATCTGAATGAGTCTCATGGGCACAACAGTCTCAACATCAGGCTTTTAGCTGAACTAGGGGTAGAGACACTTAAATGCCGAGTCCTAGAGTATTAAGTTGGATCTTAAATTCTTTCTACCTGAAATCAGATTTGGTTCTGGAGACTAGGATAGGGGATGCCATGTAATATATACCCTAGCTCCCAATGTACGGCAGCATCCACCTTCACGCCTGAATTACGGCCCATGAGCCATAATGGAATGGCTGCAAATGTGGCAAACCATGCTAGGTAGGGCAGGGCCTCTGGCGCACTGCGCCCTGTCCGTGGCAAGGGAAGGAAAGATTTGACTGCGAGAGATATTTGAAACAAAAAATTGATCTGCCACATTCTTCCTAGAGTTCAAGAAGAGGTTTGAGAAGGTGACAGTATCTGACAAAATGGAGGTCATACAGTGCAGCAGACACGTCAGGGCTCTGCCCACATCCCCTTGGTATTCACCTCTATGTGCAGAAGGCTTCTTACTGTGAACACCTGCACCGCTCTGCAAGAAGGTTTGTTCTGGTGGTAAGCAAGCTCAGTCGTGAGCACAGCTGTCAACGGCCCCAGAAACAGCCCTTAACCAGTGATGGCCCGTGAGGTGGGTACACTCCCCAGCTTCTTCATCCCTCACAAAGGACAACGCTGAGGCATGTTCAACATCTGTGTCCAGTGCAGTAGCCACTAGCTACATGTGGCTACTGAGCCTCTAGAATGTGCTTGTGTGACTGAAAAACCGAATTTTCCATTTCATTTCATTTCGAGTAATTTAAAGTAAAATGATACTCCAGTTATTGGAACACTTTTAAGGATAAGTTTGGAAAAGCTTGGCCGTACGGGTGTACTTTTCCAACTATAATTTTACAAACTCTAAATACATATCAAGATGAAAATTTAATGTCCAAGTCAAGTTGTCCTGTAAGTATAAAATTGACTTCAAAGACTTATTCAAAAAGTTTTAACATCTCAATAATTTTTGCATGTTGGAATGTAATATTTTGAACTTAGTGGGTTGAAAAATTATTAAAATTATTTTCACCCGTTTCTTTTTACCTTTTTAAATTCAGCTACTAGAACATTTAGAACTACAATTCCCACTGGTCAGCACTGGTCTATTCTCCACGTTCTCCCCGGGTTCCACGGCGGGATTGATCTCCTGTGGCCCACAGTGGTAACTGGCTTGAAAATACACCCTTCACTGGTTTCCTTTCCTGTCTCATTCTCCTGCTTCTCTACTAAGTGTCCTGGGATTCCCAAGTTGCTTAGAATCCTTGTCTCAGGGTCTGCTTCTTGAGAACCCAAACTAAGACCAACAGCATTAACAGCAGGAAAGAATTTTAGAGATGAGCTATTCTAATCTCTTAAATACATCGATTTTAAAAAATGATGTTCAGAGAGGTTCAATGAGTCAGCCGAGGACACTCAACTATTTACCTGCGTGCATTCAGAATTTGATTTCAGATCTTGCGCTTCCAAATCCCTTTATTTTCTCATCATATTACATTGCCTTTTAAAGGTTATTGGCAATTTTGAGAACGTGATTTCAAAAAAGAAATGGAGCATTTAGGACGCACGGAATGAAATCACAATAAACAATTTATGTTTGCTTTCTACATGCCCATTAAACCCGCTCAGGTGGTAGTCTTTCTCTGCTCCTCTTTAAAAACCTGGAGAAGCTCCTTCACTCTTCTGGTCTTTCTCATGTAACTGAAAGTCTTCTGGTCACAATTTCATCTGAGAAATTAGTGTATCCAGTCCTGATCTGAATCCAGCTTGATTTAAAGTTAACTCCTCTTTCTTTCCCTACTCTTCTTCCTCCAGCTTGCTAACTAGTTTATGACCGGGGGCTGGAACAGAGAAGCAGTGCCATTTTAAGATGCTGATACATTTTTTTACGCCTGGCAGACATTTACAACTGACACTTTCTCTCGTAGACACTTTGCTAGGTTCTTTAGAGTTTCCTCTGCTGGTCCTCTCCGACTGAAACTCCCTTGATGTGGTAGTATCTCCTTCGGCAGCTACCCTCCCCACCACCCCAACCCAACAGACTGTCTCTCAACAGTCTGCTGCACACACAGTCTCTCTGTGGTCCTCGGGGGAAGGATTTTAAATTACTCGAGTCTGACTCACCTACTCTGGGATTTGTGCACCTTGAACTTACTGTCAGTGGGAAGGGCAATCACCTCCCCGACCAGCAATGCCTGTTCTGCTCCCTTTGTGCAGCCCAAGCCCCTTTAGCTTTCCCATACAGGAGTCAAGGAAGGTCCTCTGTGTCCTCCAACTGCAAGGAACACATGTCAAGCTGCAATTTAACGGGTCTCAGTGAAGCCCCTCTCATTAGGTTTGGGGTAGCGGATAGGGGTAGTTCTCCCCTCCTTCTTGTGAACTGGACTCAAGGGCAGTTCTCTTTCAAGTTATCCCCCTCAAATTCCTTTTCCATCTCCCAAACCTGATCCTCTTATAACCTTGGTGTGGGTGAGGGGCTCCAGGAAATCCGTAACCAGGTTTCAGCATACCTCCTTTGTAAATTTCCATATGGTCTTGCACCTCTTTTGTCACATGGCGTTACTCTAATGTGGTAACTCAACTGAAACTACCAACTTATTTTATATGTTGATAGAGCTGATATATTACAAAAAATTGTGCTGGGAATAAATGAAATAGACATGGTTAACGTGGACCTTTTATCATTGGAGCATGGCAATGAAAGAAAGAAATAGGTCAGTGGACAGGTAATTAGTAGCTAAAGCAAAAGGTTAGTTTTGGGGTTTGTAATTATTTTAAAAATAAGATGTAGAGGCCTTTACATGTTTGAAAAGATACTGGGTAAAATTACAGAGAGAAATAGTGTTTTACTGCGGTATCTTGTTTTTTTCTTTTTTGACTTCAACTGTGTGCTTTTTAATGAAATAAATAAGTGTTGGATGTCTTGAGAGTTGTGTGATTTCCTTTGATAACTGCTAAGACACCAGAGGTTTCAATTGTTTTTGATCCTCTTTGATCTCCCTCCACTACTCTTTTTTTTTTCAGCATTGTAGCATTTTTACAATTTTTATATGAGACTGAACAATAGAAGTTCACACTGTCACTATAATTAATTTGAAGACTGTGGCTGTGTCTACACAATAAAATCACTTGCAACCATCATCTTCATCTTTCTTTCAGGAGATTATTTTATTTGCATGTGCACAGCACAACTGTAGCAAGAGCAAGCAAATATATCTTCTTCTCTTCCCAAAAGAAATAATTAAAAAATATTAGACCATTTCACAGTCTTGAAGGTTAGCATTGACGTATTTCAAACAGCATTCTTGTTTGGAAACTTACACTATCTTTTATAAGAATAACAAATTGTGTAGCAACCCAGCTCCAACTGTACCAAACTCTGAATTTCCTGTTTGAAAATAAAAACACACAATGCCCAAGTTGGCAATATTTAACGGGTCCTTTCCAGTATTGTTTAGAAAACAAAACAGCTGGGCTTTGTTTAGATGGATAATTCATCAAGGATTTCCACTAATAATCGTGTCCAGTGAGTTCAGTGGGAGCATACTCAATCTTGATGCCGTATCAATAGAGAGTAAGCCATGACTGTTTCCTGCAATTTTAGCTTTCAGTCAGTATCAGCCTTGTTTTAAAATGAACAAAGAGGAAAAGAAAGGGAAAAGATGTAATGTTAATAGGTTTCCTTTTGTGATCTCTCAGGGAGAAGTCTTTTTAAATAAGGGGCTTGAACTTGACCTTCTTCAATGGCACAAAGGTCCAATGCACAGTTTTTAAACTTATATTTAAATTTTAATAATTTTACATCGAAGGAGGTTAGAACCAGACTCTCAAAACTTAATCCTTAAGCTTTCAGTGTAACTGACTGGCAAAGAAGAAAAGCTTAGGAAAAAAGTCTGTACAAAGTACATAAATATTGTCCTGATTTCTGTACCCCACAGAATCAAACTGTATTCAGGTCAGCCTTACCATGTATTTGAGTTTCAAAATACCATTTAATATAGAATTAGAGTGAAAAGAAATTCTAATTTCATGATAAATCTAGTTTTAGGGACCTAGAATAAAAAAAAAATCATATCCTCTGTGTTGGCAAAATGGTACAGAAAGAGGCACTGTCACCAAGAGAGTGAAATTTTAAAAATCTTTCTGGAAGGCAGTTTGGCCATTTCGATTGAATGCCTCAGAATTCTGCATAAAACCTTTAAACAAGCATTTTTACTTTGGGGGATTCATGCTAAGAAAACAGTCATAGATGTTTGCAAAATTATAGCTACAGGATTTTTATGGAAGTGTTTTTGGTAGAAACAAGAACTGAATAAAACATAAATATTTAACAACAAGGTTTTATTTAGCCACTAAAATGATACTAGAGAAATATTTAATAGCATGGAAAAGGTAGAAAAAGCTGATTAAAAACAGTATGCACAATGTGATTTCCTTCTGTTAAAAAGAAAAGATATTTGCACCAAGAAAATATTGGTTGAAAACAAATAGAAGTGTTAACAGCAGTATCTTTTTATGATGGAGTTATGCACACCATTTTTTGCCAACATGGATATAGCTGTATATTTTATGTTTTTAAAATTAAAATGCATACTAGGTGTAGAAAACTCAAACCAGAGGAAAGTAAAATAAAAATAAATAAAAAAATCATAAGCCCTCCTCCCTACAGTTGGTTTTGGGGGAGCACACACACACACACACACACACACACACACACACAGAGATTTCTATGTCTTGGTTTCAATAGTCAAATATTCAACAGTATATCTTGGGGAGATTTACATTGATCTACTTCATTCTTTTAAATTGCTGCATAGTGTTACCTAACAGAAATATGTAATAATCTTCCTTATCAATTACTCTCAACCAGTCCATTCTGTTCCACCAACAGTATCTTTAGATTATTGACCTAAACTCTTCACTTCTCATCTTTTCCAGAGTAAATACTTATTACGTCACTGGATTCTTACTCTCTTTTTTTGCTTCTATCCGAGAAACAACTCTCAATGGCCTATGACCAAGCAGACAAGCTCTGCTGAAGAAAACCCGTATGTGGAATTTAAGAAAAACAAAACAAAAAGCAAAACAAAACAAAACAAACCCCCAAAGAGACAGAAAAAAAAAAAAAAAAAGAAAGAAAACAACCCAGACACTTGGGGCCTCTGGGGGGCTCAGTGGGCTATGCATCCAACTCTTGATTTCAGCTCAGGTTTTGATCTCGGGGTGGTGGAATTGAGCCCCACTTCATGCTGAGCAGGGAATCTGCTTGAGATTCTCTCCCTCTCCTTCTGCTCCTCTCCCTGCTTGTGCTCTCTCTGTCCCCCTCTCTCTCTGAAATAAATAAATAAATCTTAAAAAAACGACGACGAGAAAACAAGGAGACACTGCCCCACACAATCTTAAATACAGAGAACAAATTGGTGATTGCCAGAGAGGGGGTGCTGGTGAGGGGAAGGGTAAAGTAGGTGAAGGGATAAAGAGTGCACTTACAGTGATGAGCCCTGAGCAATGTACAGAATTTTTGAATCATTATATTGTACACTTGAAACTAATGTAACACTGTATGTTGATTACACTTCAGTTAAAAAAAAATTAAATAAAAATAAGTGGAAAAAAAAATTCACCAAAAGACAGCAGTAGACACTCAACCCTACCCAGCTATCCTAAGTATTTCTCTGGTTAAATCACCCTCCCCCTGTCTGCCACAATTATGTCAAACTGCCTCCATTCCCTTCGAATGTCAGGTTCTCCCAATCTCCTCCAGCTTTCCTCTCAGAGGTTGGTGGTGCCTCTTAATGGTTTTCCAAGGTATACAGATGTTTCTTCATCTCGATATCATGGTTATTTCGCTTGACTTGTGGAATTAATTGGTGCACTTTTGTTTGTTTTTCCTTTTTCTAACTATTAAAAGGACTTAAAAGAAATGATCTGTTCATTGAGGGTTGGACGGCAGCATTTTGGCACAGGTCTTTTGTAGTGGTAAGGGGGATAGGATGTGTGCGTGTAAATCTTTGATTATCCTCCCATTTTTCCTTTAATGATTGGTCTATCCCAGTTCTTCTTTCTACCTCCTGAGTTGATGTTGCTAATTTTTGTCTTCTTAGAATATGTCAACTTGAGCTAGATCAGGGTTTTTTTACCCTTTTTTTTTTTAAAGATTTTATTTATTTATTTGACAGAGATAGAGACAGCCAGCGAGAGAGGGAACACAAGCAGGGGGAGTGGGAGAGGAAGAAGCAGGCTCATAGCGGAGGAGCCTGATGTGGGGCTCGATCCCATAACGCCGGGATCACGCCCTGAGCTGAAGGCAGACGCTTAACCGCTGTGCCACCCAGGCACCCCTTTTTTTACCTCTTTAAAAAAATCTTTTATTATGCCACAGACCCCTTTTGTGGTTCAAGTCTATGGACCGCTTCTCAGAATCACATTTGTCCTCCCCGAAATTTGACTATTATCGTGAGTGGAGTCACGTGATTTTCTGTGCCTTCCTACAAATAATGTATGTGTACAGGGTGTGGATTTTTCCCCCCTAATTACGTGTATGGTGTTCTCACAATGTTATTCTCAATATGCTCAGTATTTTTATGGAAAGCAAACGCACAAAACCTGTTTGTGTGATAGCCTATGTGAGCTTGCCTTTACCTCCCAACTCCGTGGACGGAATGGGGATGCAAGAGGAAACCAAGTCAAGAAGAGCCTCTGTTGCTCAGAACCTGCAGCACGCATGGCCTGTGTCCCTGCACCATCTGTGAATGCTAATAAGTTACTTGAAATAATACTTCAAACACTTACCCTAATCATGTGATTTGCTGGAACTTGCAAGGCTTATACTTGTAGTCCACTCAGTTATCTGTGTCACAGAACACCGTACTGTCTTAGGGACAGTTAAAAGTTCTCATTTCAACTGTCCAGTTTTACAAAACTTTAGCAAGTAAGGAAAAAACTAATCTCCTTTCAAGTATTCATGATTAGAAGTCGATAAGACGGGGCGCCTGGGTAGCGCAGTGGTTAAGCATCTGCCTTCGGCTCAGGGCGTGATCCCGGTGTTCTGTGTTCGAGCCCCACATCAGGCTCCTCTGCTATGAGCCTGCTTCTTCCTCTCCCACTCCCCCTGCTTGTGTTCCCTCTCTCGCTGGCTGTCTCTCTCTCTGTCAAATAAATAAATAAATAAAATCTTAAAAAAAAAAAAAAGAAGTCGATAAGACTAATAGATGGTAAAAGGGGTGGCAGAGGCACCAATGTGAGGATGTGGATAACCGGGTGCGTTTGTCTGAGAGGGCGATCAGCTCATTTGCAGGAGCATCTGTAGGCAGACACTTGGAGATCACGTACACTCGATAGGCTGATCTAATGACCATCATAAATGATATTTTCACATATGTACTCCAGCTGAAAAATGAGATACACATTTCCGTGATTTGTACGACGGAAGTCCCAGGTATTGTTCATGCCGTTATGTTTATTACTTAGCTGTATCACTGAAGCTCACGCTGAAACTCAGCTAGAGGTTTGTGGGAATAAAGATAGAATTTATTTTGCCACCTGAGATTATAGACTTGCTGGAATCGAGACTCTAGAGTTCTGAAATCTAGATTTACCAAAATATTGATATAAAGAAATAAAAAATATAATATTATTTTGTGTTTTTTCCATGCCTGTTTTTAAATTAGTCATCATTTTATTTAGGAATTCAGGGATTTCTAGGACATAAGAATTCCAGAATTTTCACAAATGTCTTAGACACTTAATGATCCTTTAAGTCAAGAGTGTAACTGCTTTCTTTTTTGCTATATTCCCATTTCTTCTATGCTTTTCTCTTTACAATATATCTCTATGTGTGTATGTACGTATGTGTGTGTGTATATATCTCTCTGTCTGTCTGTCTATTGCCTATTTGAGTACTGCATCAAGTACTTCATATATAAAAAGTTTGTGGATTTTAGGTTGCCTGAGTCTTGCTATGTCCCCAAATGTTTTTTCTTTTACTCTTATACTTGATTGATAATTTTGCTGGATTAGAATTCTAGGTTCAAAATAATTTAGTCTCAGGATCTGAGAGGAATTTTTTCCATGGTCTTCTAGCATCCAGATATGTAGACGCTTCACCTGCATTCTCATTTCAACTCCATTCCTTTGAAACTGAAGGAAACTCGTTTCATATTTCTGTGATTTTCGTTTGTATGATTTTTCTCTTTATCTTTGAAGGTGAATTTTCACTCCATTGAGAACATGGCAACTTGGCGATTGATATCTCTTTTAAATGAAAGATTTGCATTTCTTTTTTCCATCTCAGGGAGATTTTCTGCTATTATTTTTGAATTATTCCAACATTGCATCTTCTTCATTCCCCCTTACTGGAATTCCTATTAAATAGAAATAGAAACTTTTGAATTGATCCTTTATTTTTCCTAATGGTTTCCTCACGCTCCGCATCTTTATCGTTTCTGTATGTTTTGAGGGAATTGCTTGGCTTTATCTGCCAGGTCACTAATTTGTTCATCAGTTGTGTCTATGCTAAATAACTGGAAACCACGAGAGCTACAAAATTGGAAATGTGAACATTTACAAGCGCTTTCTTTTTTAATGTATATTGGGTTGCAGATTCATCAGCTCCATTGGATTTTATATGCTAATGTTTCTATCTTCCTCAAATTCCTCACTGAGCTCATTTACCGTTTGCACCTTCTTGTGTTTCCAGTGCTGCCATAGACATATTTTACTTTCATTTTTTCCCTCTGTGGTTTGGAAAGGGAAGGAAGCTAAAAGTTTTCATCAACCATCTTAAATCTGCAATCTGTTTATTGGTGTCTAGTATGTGTCAAGTTCTATGTTAGTCACTGGGTGGCCAAAGCGGACACATAGAGATCCCAATCAAGTGGAACATCATGAACATCTCAGACAACAAGCATGCTTCTCTGAGGCACACAGGAAAAGGTGGGAGACAGAGGGGAGTAGTCTGAACAGCGAGTCAGCGTTCAGGCTCTGAAGGAGGATGGATTTGATTTTGTATGCACTAAGGAGTTAGCAGGGATTAAAAGTTTTCCGGAAGATAGTTTTATCAATACTGTGGATGGTGAAGAGGAGAAAGGCGGGGCTGGAAAGGGAAAGCCACTTAGCAGGCAATTGCTATAGTCCAGAAGGATCCTGATCGTCTGACCTTTTGTAATGACATCAGAGACAGGAAGAGGAGCGTGACGCACCTGACCCAGTACCTCCCCTATATGCACTTTTATTCAAAAACAGCAGATCTTATGTAAAGATCTACTTGAAATTAACCAACCACAATGGTCACCTTTTTGTATTTTATTTTGTTTTGTTGCTTTTTTCTTATCTACACTGTAGTCAAAAAAATAACTGGCAGTACAGTTCTATAACTTTACCATTATATGTCATGTGGATTCAAATCACATATTTCATGCATAATGGGTAGATCAGGGGACTGCTAGAAGCTGAAGGTGTATTACGATTATGTGGGAAATTTGAATATTAGTGGCAAGGAATCATGATCTCTTCCACACTGTGAACTCAGATAGCTAGATGTGATATTTAGAGGGTAAGATAATTCATCCCTAAACTCCAGGGTGGATTCCCAAGTATGTGCTGGGCAGTTGAAGAAGTCAATGTTCCCTGAAGAGTAAGGACATTCCTAGTTCAGGGATAACCCATTACTCTAATAGTAGAATTTACAAAAAGGTCACATTTCCCTGACTAGAAAGGTAGGGAAAACTTAATGAAAGTGTAGTAATAAAAGTGATGAAAGTATTTGCTCTACTCACGGTCCTATGTCTGACAAAACACTGAGGTCATCCTGGCAAGACAGATGTGGAGCAGGTGTTGAAATTTAAATGGATGAGAAAGTGATATAGAAGCAGTGAATCAGTAATGGAGATGGATGAGGCCATCAAGGAAATGGGTGTATAACAATGTATTATGAATGGGGCTCATTCATAATGAGTGAATGAGTGGGTGAAAAGGCTGGGTGGCTCAGCCCTTAAGCATCTGCCTTTGGCTCAGGGCGTGATCCCAGGGTCCTGGGATCCAGCCCTGCATCGGGCTCCCTGCTCTGCTGGGAGCCTGCTTCTTCCTCTCCCACTCCCCCTGCTTGTGTTCCCTCTCTCGCTGGCTGTCTCTGTCTCTGTCAAATAAATAAATAAATAAAATCTTTAAAACAAAACAAAGCACCCCAACGCATTATGAAAATGCCTTTCAGTTCTTTCTTTCAAAGTTTCCTAACATCAAATTTAGGGCAGAGTTTTCAGATTCAAAATTTCGACTGTAAAGTAAACCCAGTTTTCTCAGACTGATGTATTTTGTTAAGGTATTCTTTTAAAGGTGAGTTTCCCCACATACATATCTGTCTATAAACTGTCAAACAAAAGACTTTCTACAGTCTAATGTACAGAAGTAGGCATATTTATATTAACAAAAATACATTTGAAAACAATTATTCTAAATATTGTAGTACAATTTAAAAATTGCTTGAAATTTGTACTATGAATTGATACCAAATAATACTTGTGCTCAACTTTATCCATTGGTAGAGTGGCTTTTACTAAAACATGTTTTTTACTTTTTCAGATGGTATGTATACAAATTTACGAAAGTCAGCTAGTATTTATTAGGTACCTCCCATGTATCAGCTACCACTGAGCAAATCAGATAAAATATCCCTCCCTTGAAGAGCTTATATTCTCATGTAAGGAGACAAATTGTAAGCAATAGACATAGTAGATAAGTGAAATAGTTAGGAAGAAGTGTTATGAAAAAAGTAAAAAATAAATAAACAACAAAAAACTGCCAGGGTAAAGGAGTTCAGAAGTATGGGTGGGATATTGCAATTTTAAATAGGTGTTCAGGGTGGGTCTCACTGAGCAAGAAACATCTGACTGACGACATGAAGAAGGTCAAACACTCAAATAGGAATATGAACTATTGCCTTAAGTACTCTGCAAAGAGAAATTTGTTTTCAGAGAGAAATCAGGATTTATCTCCTACTTAAATTGGCAAATCATTCTGATTTGTCAAAATCCCAAATACGCATTAACTCCAGCACATTCCCTTAAATATACTGAAGTTTTTTCCATATTAACGTCTAACTACTTCTTTTGGAATAATTTCAATATATTAGTATGTATCATAAAATCAACATATTTGTTTATCCCCATCCAAATCGAAGATGCAGTAATTCCTTTTTTTAAAAAAAGTCTTATGTAAATCCACAAATGAGGTATTATACCCCTGAAATGGTTGTTTAATGTATATATGTATTTTTAAATTTAATTTTGTTTTATTTAATTCAGTTAATTAACATATAGTGTATTATTAGTTTCAGAGGTAGAGTTCACTGATTCATCAGTTGTATATAACACCCAGTGCTCATTACATCACGTGCCCTCCTTAATATCCATCACCTAGTTACCTCATCTCTTTACCCCCTCCCCTCCAGCAACCCTCAGTTTGTTTCCTATGGTTGAGTCTCTTTTGGTTTGTCTCCCTCTCTGATTTCGTCTTGGTTTATTTTTCTCTCCCTTCCTCTATGCTCCTCTGTTTTGTTTCTTAAATTCCATATATGAGTGAAACCATATAATTGTCTTTCTCTGATTGACTTATTTTGCTAAGCATAATACCCTCTAGTTCCAACCACCCTGTTGCAAATGGCAAGATGTCACTTTTTTTGATGGCTGAGTAATATTCCATTGTCTATATAATACTACATCTTCTTTATCCATTCATCTGTTGATGGACATCTGGGCTCTTTCCATAGTTTGTTTATTGTGGACATTGCTGCTATAAACATTGGGGTGCAGGTGTCCCTTCGGATCACTACCTTTGTAACTTGGGGATAGATACCTAGTAGTGTGATTCCTGGTCATAGGGTAGCTCTATTTTCATCTTTTTGAGGAACCTCCATACTGTTTTCCATGGCTGCACCATCTTGCATTCCCACCATCAGTGTAAGAGGGTTCCCCTTTCTCTGCACCCTTACCAACATTCGTTTGTTTTTTGTTGTTGTTGTTGTTGTTCTTTTTTGTCTTGTTAATTTTAGCCATTCTGACTGGTGTGAGGTGGTATCTCATTGTGGTTTTGATTTGCATTTCCCTGAGGATGAGTGATGTTGAGCATCTTTTCATGTGTCTGTTGGCCATTTGTAGTCTTCTTTGGAGAAATGTCTGTTCATGTCTTCTGCCCATTTCTTGATTGGATTATTTGTTCTTTGGATGTTGAGTTTGATAAGTTCTTTATCGATTTTGGATACTAGCCTTTTATCTGATAAGACATTTACAAATATCTTCTCCCATTCTGTTGGTTGTCTTTTGGTTTTGTTGACTATTTCTTTTGCTTGGCAAAAGCTTTTTATCTTGATGAAGTCCCAATAGTTCATTTTGTATCCCTGAATTGTTTAAAAGCATCTTCAGAGGCGCCTGGATGGCTCCCTCGGGTAAGTGTTTGCCTTCCGCTCAAGTCATGATCTCAGGTTCCTAGGGCGGAGCCCTGCATGGGCTCCCTGCTCAGCAGGGAGTCTGCTTCTCCTTCTGCCCCTCCCCCTTTCGTGCACTCTCTCAAATATATAAATAGAATCTTTAAAAAAATAAAAATAAAAAATGCATCTTCAGCCACATCTCAAGCTGGACTATACTTGAAATCATAAAGGCTCATGATTTCTAAGAATGATATAAATTGGCATGGGGATTTTGAGGGGATATAGGGCTCAAAATAGTTGGAAGTCTCTTAATTTTTAAAAATTCAATAGTTTTTCATTTCAAATATGCAACATGTTTTCCCTTTTCTCATGTGTTCCTCTTCTACCTGGACAATATTTGTTTGCTGAGGCTATAAGTGCCTCTGCACTGACAGCATCACAGTCAGACGGCAGGTTCAGTCTGATTGTACTGAATAAGGTGCAGTGATTTGCACTCACTCTTCATGAGATACTAATTTCAGAGGTTATTGGAATAAACCCTATGCATTATATAGGTTTGTCTGTTTAAAGGTGTCTGTTTTGGGGGTGCCTGGGTGGCACAGTGGTTAAGCGTCTGCCTTCGGCTCAGGGAGTGATCCCGGCGTGATGGGATTGAGCCCCACATCAGGCTCCTCCGCTATGAGCTTGCTTCTTCCTCTCCCACTCCCCCTGCTTGTGCTCCCTCCCTCGGGTGGCTGTCTGTATCTCTGTCGAATAAATAAATAAATAAAATCTTAAAAAAAAAGTGTCTGTTTTTATGACTTTCTGATTATTGTCTCACTGTGCTAAATACTAAACTACCTCTTCTTTATTTAGTCATTATTTAAAGGAGCTATGAGCCTGTGTGTGCCAACTTTTTGATTTAGTTGATTAAAAGAAACGCTCATTTTCTTAATCACAGTTTGCTGGGCCTTGCCTAGCTCAACCTGCGGCAGGGGGGGGGGGGTTGGTGGTGGATTACAAAGCAAGTAAATAATTTGTACGAGTTTTTTTAAACTTTCGAACATTGAAAGTAAATCTAAAATTGTACCCAAATAGGCAATACTAATTAAGTGATGAAGTTGTATTTTAAATACATAATTCAATGGAAAGAAATATTTTATGTCTTTTCTTTGAAAATCAAATACTTAATTTGTGCTCTTATTTTTGGTTAAGAGAATTTGTACACTTACCTCAAAGAATAGTACTAAGTAGATAGTTTCTGTTAATAAGACCAAAGGAAATAGAAACATCAATGTTTGCTCAGCTCTGTGCTAGGTGCTATGTGGAGCAAACAAAAGTGCCAAAAAACTTCATTGCCTTTGAGTGTGCATATGTGCGTGCGTGTGTGTGTGTTTCAGTGTAAGGGGGAAAATAAATTCTAACCGTACTGTAACTTTGTAGCACTTAAACAAAGCAGGTCATACTACTCTTTTAGTTATGCGTTGATGTACGTGTTTGCTGTGGTGGGTATGTGACATATTATGTTAGCTTTTCTTGAGGTGGTTACACATCTTGCAGTGAATGACCTCCTGGTTTTTTGTATGCATGCAACTAACACTCGTATTACGCTTCACTAAGATTTAATGCTTTTCAATTGAAAAAATCTACTTATTATGCTGTTATTTGTTTAACCCCTACTATTTTGCTCAGCTCCAGAAATAGAAATGAATAAGATGAGGCCTTTGATCTCGTTGAACTTCTAGGTTATTGGTGGAGGCCAAGGGGCTGCAGACATCAGAATCACAGAGCACTGATGGAGGGAATACCAGCTACTATGAGACCTGGTAGGAAGACGGGTCTAGTTCATCCACCCCATGGATGGTGGAGTCTGAGCTGAGTCTCAGGGGAAAGTAGGACTTCGTTAAGTGCAGAAGGTATAAGGAAGGCATTTTAGATAGCGGGAACAAAGTCTACAAAGCAAGGATGCAAGAAAGAACATTTGAAACAAGTGTCCTTGTTAAATGCAATGGCATTTCTGCTCACAAAAATATAAGCAAAATTGAGGTGCCAAGTTTGGATGATTGATATCCCATTTCACATCTGAATTCTTACAAAATCCTTAAATATGAAATGTGTACTCCCTTGCCATTTTTTGAAAAGCTGAATGTTTGCACATTTTTCCCTTTTGCCAAAAGTAAACTCTTCATGGTGAGCTAGAGTTTTCCTTCATTTTCCTAATTATACCCCATTAGGAAAAAATTACACATTTTCCTAGATCACTAAATCACATGAGCAATTTTATACATTTCTTTGGAATTAGCAATACGTGATGGGGAAAAATTCTGCTTTGGTCTGGAGCCATCTTCCTGAGCCTGTTAGCAAATTCGAGACCCTCATGCCTTGACATCTGAGATACAGCTGCCAACCTCATCAGGAACATCATCAGTACAGGATGTTCTCTCTCTCTCTCTCTCTCTCTCTCTCTCACACACACACACACACACACAAATAATTAGCTTCATGCATTTTCCTTGGGAACAAAGCCACTGGTAGGTTTTCTTCAGCAAAGCATCATGTTGGACATTATATGGTATTTTTATACTTTGAAAGTAACACCTAGGGATTTTCATTTAGTATACTCAGTACAGAATCTGTGAACTTATTCTCTTGGGTCCAGGTAACTGTCTCTCAAGGTATGATCTTAGACTATCTAGGTCAGAATCTTCCAGGATATTTCCAAAAAGTAGAAATTTCCTAATTCTGTGCAGGGTCTATTGAACCAGGTTCTCTAAATACGGGCCCACATGGAATATTTTCTGCAAGTCTCCAGGTGATTGCCGATGCCCTCTAGAGTTTGTGAACCACTGGTGTAAATCTTGCATCCCCTTTGGCCCAGGATTAATGTTTTAGGGCCAAAAGTAAGTGAAAACCAGTAGTGTATCTTTGACTTGATCCACTGGGCTTAAAAAGACTATCTACAGTTCCGAATTGTAGTCTTTCTTGATTTCAGGATTCCTTCTAACCATTATGGAATACAAACATCGCAATTTTTTTGCACATACAATACTTTCAGAAGTCCAAAGCTCAATTTTATCAAACATAGGGCTATTAGCATTTATTTCTCCCTGGTACATTTCAATTTATCTTACAGAAAATTTCTTATTCTTTATTGATTTATACCTCTCAAGATTCCATTTGCCTACAGTTTTTCTTTTTTTGGTGTTTATGATGGGCACTTAAACCTATTTAAATTATTTCCGAGCTACACCTCCCTTTGAATGCCATAAACATTTTTTTGTGTCACCAAAATGTCTAGTGTTACTTTTCCTCTACTTCTGATTTTAAAAAATGTCCCTGATTACTATTCCTTAATATGGTTTTTGCCTATGAGATCTTTATCACATTAGACAGGGTATTAATCCCCTGGCCATGTTGTAAAAATCTCCTTTTGCGTCCGCCTAAGTTTATAACTGGAACAACAAAGGGGCAGAAGTGATTTTTTAATGTTTTCTCCCATCCTCTCTTCTCCATGAGGAGGTGAAGAATGAACGGACGGGATGTTGTGAGACGTTTTCCAGTCTCATCGATGCTAGGAAATCCAACTTATATGGGAACCCCAAATTAAGTGTGATCACATAGAATAGCCAGAGTGAAATCGAATCCTCTCCACTGCTTCTTTCTGAACTGTTACCCTATTTTCCAGGGTTCTATTGGGAAGTAAAAATTACTATGAGTATCATGATAGAAAAAGTCTACTATTGGAAGATCATACACAAATTTGGGAGAAGATGAGAAGTCCAAAAGGAAGACTTGAGGATCAGATAAAAACCACTAGCCAGCCCTTCTGACACACTATACAAAAGAACAAGTGAGAGCTTACAGGAAAATCTGGAAGCTGAGCACGTCCAGATGCTGAAGGGGTATTATGGAGAGCTGGCACGGAGGGCATGCAAGCTGTTGCCTCAACTTCTGGTGGTAGGTTTGGGGTAGCCGTTGATCAGCAGGACCAGCAGTTTGGAAGAAGAACTGGACACAGGGTAGGGGGTAGAGCAAGGATATGGTGGAATCCACTGACATCTCTCCATCTATTTCTCACTGCATCTAACCATGACAGCCTTCCGCGCATAATGGCAGAGCTTCACCTCCACCTATCAAAAATGTCATGTGAATTTCTCTTTGGGTCAGCTTTAGTCTGGAAAGGAATAAAGGATGAAAGGAGGCTCTGGGAAAAGTCTTCCAGCATAACCAAGTTGACAAGTTATCAATACAAAACCTCCACAATCATTATCTCCTTGATGCATAGCGTTTTATTGTTCCAGGCATTACGTTTTATTTCCTTTCACAATAATCACCAAGATTTTGTCTTAACTCACTTTAAAACAGGTAGAAAGCCATAGCCTACCTCCTCCTCCACTTCTGTACTTTGTACTTTGTTGCTACTGGATGCAGTTTTGAAAGTTCGTATCCAATCTACACATACACTCTTGAGAAGCTGTATGGAGTCTCTGAGGACACTAGGAACCGTGTCTTCATGACTCTCACTCTAAGTCACTCACCGCTCTGGATCTGATCCCCCACATTTCGTACAGGAGTCTCTTGATAGTTGCACACATTAGGTCCAAGCCAGGGAACCGTGTTAGTCCTTGCTGCGTAAGAAACCACCCCAAAACTTGGAGGCTTAAAACAAGAACAATTCCTATTTCTCGTGATTCTGTAGGATGGCTGGTTATTTCCTCTGCTGGTTTCACCCAGGTTCACTCATGAGGCTGAGTTAGCTGGAGAATCAGCTGGCCCGCCGAGTCCAAGGTGTCTTCACTCCTATGTCTGGCACTGGTGTTTGCTCTCGGTTGGGGCACCTCGTCTTTCTTTCATGTGCCCTTTGATTTTCCAGTAGGCTAGACTGGCTTCCTCACATCAGGCCTAAGGCAGCACTCCAAAACAGCAAATTGGAACCTGTAAGACCTCCCAAGGCCTAGCTTCAGATGTCACATAATGTCACTTATGCACATTCTTTTTATCAAAGCTTTTTACAAGGCAAAGCAAGATTCAAAGGGAAGGAAAATATTCTCCACCTTTTATGAGAGATGACAAGTGTTGCGGCCATTTTTTTCAAAGTGCTGTACCAAATTAAAGTTGAAATTATTTTACAGTTAGTTTCTTTAGTAAGAACCCCACTACTGCTACCACCACCACCACACACACACACACCCACACACACACACACACACTACCTAGGAATTCTTTTATCAGTGGTTCTTAGCTGAGGTGATTTTTTTCACCACCTTTCTCAAGGGACGTTTGGTAATGTCTAGAGACATTTTTGATTCTCACATCTGATGGTGGGGTTGCTACTAGAATCTAGTGGGTAGAGGCCAGGAATATTGCTAGAAGTCTCATAATTCACAGGACAGCTCCTGATAACGAAGAATTATCTGGTCCAAAGTACCAATAGTGCTGAGGTTCATTAACTTTGCCTTATATGAAATATAATTCTAGCAAGTTGACAGAGTAGAACTTAGGTCAAAAATAATACCTAGAGGTATTCTTTTTACCCAGTCTGAAATGATTTCAAATTTTGAAGGGATCATAAATTTTCTTTGGGATGTAAAGGGACTTTAGGCATTCTGCCTTTCTAACATTCATTATTTATGAACAAACCATTTTAGATAGAATAGGAACCACTCAAACCCTTCTTTAAGATTCTAACTGAAAACAAAACTTAGATTTTTGAGACTTTCCCTATTAGTTTTAATTTTCTACTCTCATTCTGGCTTCTAACCCAAATCTAAGGGATGTGTATACACACATACACCCACACACACACACACACACGCACACACACACACACAATGTTTTACTTCTGTCAGAAATCTTTCAAGGGCTTCCCCACATTGTTTTAAAGGCTGACAGTATGTATTAATTGACCAACGCACTTGTCTCATTAACTCAGGAATAACAATTTTCATAGAATCCTGTGATCTTTCAAACTGCATCAATGGATAAAGGCTGATAGAAGTTAAAAAACCTACCATGGATTCTCCACCACATTGTCCTCAGGGAGGTTTAGATTTTCAAGGTTTCCCCTCCGGAAGAAAGGAGAGTACAATTTAAAACAAAATGAGATACATTGGTAATAACACAAAACAAGTTAGAATTGTATGCAGGAAGCAATTGGCCTTCCTTAAGACAGAGAAAAATTAAAATGCTGAAATGGGAAACCATGGACAGCTTCTCCGCTGAATTTTTAAATAAGAATTGAAAAAATAGAAATGGGTTTACTTATGCGCCATAGCTGTGTTTCATATTCCAATTCCAGTTCTGGAGCTGCTCTTGGCTTGGATGGTCACCATGTTGGCTAACTCACCTTTCTTACCCAAACACACTACTGAGATCTGCTCCCCCTCGAATGCGTGTGATCACAGGTAGCTTCCCTTATCGACAAGGATGTAGTGACATTTCCTCTCAAGTGACAGAGGCTGTTTATTGTCCCTGCTCCAAAACGGTACTTACTAATGATGGTAGAGGGTAAAGATTTGAATGCTCTAATAGACATTTACTGCATCAGCTCAGGCCTGAAGATTTTTGTATAACTGAGAGAGAAAAGGGAGGAAGAGAGAGAGAAAGAGGAGAGAGAGAGAGAGAGGAAATTCTTATAAATTCAAGAACCCAGTAAGATCAACAAAATAGTTCCCCTAATCTATGGATGAGACCAAATTCACAGCTATAATTAAGATCACTTTAGTTGCCTCAACAACAGATTAATTCCTCTTTTCAGCTAAAGGGTTGATGCCATGAAAGCAATATTTTACTTGAGAGAAATTGCTGAAATCTGTCTGCTTAACAAAGCAATTATTGATAACTTGCAATTGCTTATTGCTGCCCAAATTATCAACTTGTTAGCAAAAGCAGTCTCGTGTCTCAGTAGTGATGTGTACTTCTACTTCAGGGAAGACCGACAAATAATATTTTGTCATAGAGATAAGCCGGAAAACAGCAGGCCTTAAACTCTGAGATGTCATAGCTGCATCAGCTGGAGGGGTGTTACCCAAGTACTGAACACATTGTTTGAGGTTTCTGCTTGGGAGTCGTGACCTTTGGCCTTCAATCAATTTCTCACTTCTGAATAACAGTGATGGATAATGGAACCAGATGTCTTTAACTTGTGGTGTCACAGAAACAATATCTTTCCCTGGGAGACCTAAACATAGAGGGGTCTTCCAAGGAGTGGATAAGTGAACTCATTTTGAAGTGCTCTCAGAATGCAAACATTCTCTTTGCAACCACGGCAGACAAATACAGACATCCCAGGCAGGCCTTCATCAGCCTTGAAGGAGTCGTTTTGTTTGCTTTTCGTCAAGGTTTTTTTCTTCCCCACACTCAAAAGTAGATAGCAGCAGTTTCTGGTGACATTGGCCTCTAACTTGAGTTCTTGAAAATCTAAACCACTAGCTCTGAAGTATTCCTGCACCTAATCCCCACGGGATAGCAGCCCTCAAATGACTCACAAGGATAGCTGTACCCTTCAAACCACTTTAAGGCATTTCTTCTTTTAGACTGTGACAGTAAGAAGAGTGCAGGAATTAGACTCCTTTCGAGCAGCCACGATCATACCACCTGACATTTATAGAGTGTTGCAGCTTTTCAAAGGACACCTAAATGCTTTGCAGAGAGGCAGGAGAGTATAATGGTCAAAAACTTAGGCTCAGGGGTCAAGGCGACACATATTTTCAGTAATATACAGGCTCGGTTTCTTTATCTGTAAAATATTAATAAGAGTCCCTAAGTTGCAGCCTTATTATAAAGATTGGAGGTATGTAAATAAGTCAGCCGTGTGGCTGCACCCTAGTTAGCATGCAGAACTGGGAGCTATTATTGGTACTACCATAATGCAGGTGGCCTTTTCGCCATTCGTGTTTCATATATTTAGACCTCAAAATAGTCATTATAGATTTATTGCTAATGCACAGAATTAAAAAAACAAAATCCACATCAGAACTGACGTCCCTGGAAAATTTGCTCCACATTCCTGCAAAGGGAACACGGAAGAATAAGACAGGCACTAGAATCATCTATGACCAAATAAACCACATTCTCATTAAACGCTCCTCCAAGACCATGGATTCCGGCTGACCTCTTCAAACATGGTGAACACCGGCTAAGAACACGGAGGGTGTCAATTTCGAGCTGGAGTCTAACATTCCTATAGTGCTGACAGCGCACCAGCTCGTGCTGAAACAGATCGACTCTGCTTCCTATTTCTGTGCTCCATGCCATCAGGAACACCTTCTTTACGATCCTTTTCGGAGGTGCTAATTCACGAAACAAACAGCACACGTTACCCCAGGCACCGAATCCTTCAGGACGCTCCCAAGTTGCCCATATTCCTTGGGAGAGTTTGGGGGCCACAGAACGCCCAACAACTGTTTCAGAACCTGCCACCTGGCGTGCCAAAGAATTATGCACAAGAAAACCCTGGCGGGAAAATGCAAGATGCTAAACTAAGCATCTTAAAGAATAGATGTGAAAGGACTTAAAAGCTTTAAACCACCCAGCAAAATTCAAATTAGAAATGGATAGGTAGTCGCATAAAGGATTTGAATTAGAATACAGAAATAACGAGCCGAAGCCTGACATTCTGGTGTGGCAAAGCCATTCACTGATTCTGAAATGGAGCACTATTCTGATACTCTACAGTTTATAGAAGTCCCAAATGCCCAAATTGGAACTTAGACGTGTACAAATGAGGGGGAATCCTTCAAATGATAGGCTCTCCTTGAGCATTTAAAAATATGACAGATCTAAAAAATTATATGCATGTACCTTTTATAGGACTGCATCACATTTGTGGAAAATCTAAGCCAAGGTTGTCCTAAGCAGAGGAGCTTCGAGCACCGCGTTCCCCGTCTAGTCACAGATCGGAAAGGACAAAGACAACTATCCCTGGACCGAATGTGCCTCTGCCTCGATGTCATTCCAGAATTTCGAACCATTTACCTTTTTGTGTTCTCCCAACCCTGGCCACACACACTTTCTTTTCTTACTAGCTTTTCACTGAGAAAACTTGAGAAAGAAGTGAGACTTCAAGAGATTGAAGTGTGTAAGTATGTCCACCCAACACGTTTAAGAATACTCTGCCATTTGCAATTTCCATCCTGTCCTTCCCTTCTCTCTATAACTATGGTTTTCCGTCTGGTGTTAACATGTTAAAATGTGTGTGTGTTTGTGTGGGGGTGTGTGTGTTTATGTGTTAGAAGGTTCTATCATTGGAGAATACTGTTTCTGAGATGGCATCTCAGGTGAGGTCATATTCTTTAAGGAGTTCTGCTAATTATCTTGGTATGTTTTGCCTGAATAGAGATAAATATGTTTATTCACCAAGGTTTTCCTGACAAAACTATAACTTTCACTTATGGTTTGCTTTTCTCTGACTCTTATACACTTCCTCCTTCCACCTCCATAAACACATACACACACATATTGTACAATTCTGGAATGTCATTTTTTTAGAGTCTTCTAAATCTTTGAACTCTTCTCTCTTTCTTTCTTTTTAAAAAATTTCCTTTTTCTTTCTTTTCCCAGGACCTGTATGAACCCCACCCAGAGTGTCCCTCTAATCCTCTTGTTTACTGTTCTAGTCATGAAATGTAATTTAATTTATTCAGTAAGCTTGCTTTTTTTCCTCCCAAGAATCTCAAAAAGGAAAAAATCATGAAAATTGCTCCTGTTGGTCAGAACTTCCACATGTGTCAAAGCTCTGATCAGGAGAGAGAAAAGAACCAATCTTTCTTTTAATGAGAATTGAATGACATACAAATTAGGGTGAATTTGGGACAGAAATAAGATCTTTGGAATTTTTCAGTTTTTTTTTTCCCCGAAAAGAAATGGTTCTTGAGGACATCATCTGGAACAGAGAGTGCATTATTTTTTTTAAATAATTATGAAGATGGCCTGAGTAAACCTCTGGTTCTAGAAAATTCCTTTTTAGAGTTACCGTAAATACTGAACAGTGGTTCATGAGTCATGGGGATAAACAAGTGTTGCACAAGTCATTCACATGTGCCTCAGTGATCAAATTTTATTTCAGAAAGGACATGCCCTATAGGAGTTAAAATTACGGTATGCCGGGAAATCCAAGATGTCACCCGAATCAGAAAACACTACTGTGATGCAGTGCTGCTGCCATCTGCACTTTGGGGGTCTATTTTTTGGACAAGGAATCTGAGTCTTCTGGCAAGCAGGATGCACATCAGAGTACACATGAGCCGTGTCTTGGTGACTTCCGCCTGAGAGCACATGCACAGCTTCCTGTTTTGGTCTGATAGCTTCCCCTGGGCTTTCATAGATGCAAAATTACTCACACAGCGATGGGTTGCCCATGCAAAAAAGTAGGTGTCTTATTTTTGGAAAGCTTTATTTCACATTATCGTTGTCGTTTTATTCTCCTAACTCTATTTCCTCTTATATTTTACGCTAACACTTAAAATGTCATTTCAACTGTCTGTGGGAAATACTTTTTTTTCCCTCTCAGGCTTATTCCTCTTGTTATCTATTTTCTTTTTTCTCCCTTGGTGCTGCTCTGATATCACTGCTTCATTTGCTTACAATATTAATGACCAGCTAAAAATGCCTTATGATATACATTGTTAATTCATGTGGTCAACCATTTAAAAATATTTGTGAGCCTTTCCTGTCTCCCCACGTACATCTACCCTGGTACAAAGATGCCTCAAATGTTCATTTTGCTTTCAAGTGGTTTACAGTTTGGGTTGGGAGTTATACTCACAGAAACTGTAGTACAAAATAAAAAATGATTGGCTCCTAAAACAAGGTAAAGATGAAGTACTGGGAGGAATTTTCTCATGTACCCTTTTCGGCCATGGTAGATCTTCCTTTGTGAAGTGTCTGTTCAAGTCTTCTGCCCATAATTTCCCACTGGATTTTTAAAAAAAACTTTTGAGTTGAAAGAGTTGTTTATATAGTCTGGGTGTAAGTGCCTTATATGTCTGTATTTATCCCAGGATGTGGCTTGTTTCTTCATTTTCTTAAGGCTTTAATTTTGGTGAGGTCCACTGTATGTGTGTATATATGTATCTATAGATATATAGATATTTTTAAGTTAGGACTTTCTGGGGCCCGTCAAAGGAATTTTCGCCTTCTGTAAAGTTGTGAAGATAATATTCCTGCCACCACTCCTGTGTTTTCTTCAATGTCTACGTTTACATCATAAATCACAAGGGAAATGTCGTTAGGGAAATGCAAATCAAAGCCAATGAGTTATCACTACACGCTCAGCAGAATGGCTAAAATTAAAAAAACTGACAATACGTACTAAGTGTTGGCAAGGATGTGGAGTAACTGGAATCATCACATACAGATGGTCCCCAACTTTCAATGGTTCAATTTAATTTTTCAACTTTACGATCAGGCAAAAGCAATATGCATTCAGTAGAAACAGAACTTCAGATTTTGAAATTTGATCTTTTTCCAGTTAGTCAGACGTGGTGGGATCCTCTCTCCTGCTCCCGGGCAGTGGCAGCGAGCCGCAGCTCCCAGGCAGCCGTGCGATCACGAGGACAAACAACCGATAGGCTTAGAACCATTCTGTTCACAGAGACCATTTTGTTTTTCACTTTCAGGAAAGTATTCAATTAATTATATGAGCTATTCAACACTTCACTGTAAAATGGACTTTGTGTTAGAGAATTTTGCCCAACTGTAGCCTAATGTAAGTGTTCCTAGCACCTTTAAGGTAGGCTAGGGTAAGGGTTGATGTTTGATAGGTTAGGTATATTAAATGCATTTTTGAATTAGAGTATTTTTTTATTTTTTATTTATTTTTTAATGTTTTTTTTATTACATTATGTTAGTCACCATACAGTACATCCCTGGTTTCTGATGCAAGGTTCGATGATTCATTAGTTGCGTATAACACCCAGTGCACCATGCAATACGTGCCCTCCTTACTACCCATCACTGGTCTATCCCATCCCCCCCCCCCACAAGCCCTCAGTTTGTTTCTCGGAGTCCAACTTACAATGGGTTTATCAGGAAGTAACCCCATTGTAAGTAGAGAATATCTGTACTGGTAGTCGGAATATAAAATGATGGTATCATTTTGGAAATCAGTATGATAACGTCTCATATAGATAAACATACACCAAACCTATTGGTTAGCACTCATACTTTTAAGTTTTACCCGAAAGAAATGAAGACATATGTCAACAAAAAGACGTACAAGAATGTTCGTAGCATCCTTATGCATAATAGCCGATCATCTGTCAGTAAAAGAGTAGATAAACACTGATTTATTTATACAATGGAATATTACTCAGCCATAAAAAGACATACAATACTGATATACGTGAATAATATGGATTATTCTCAAAACGTTCAGCTAAGGAAGTCATAATAGAGTGTATGCTGTATGATTTCATTTATATGAAATTCCGGAACAGATAATACCCTTTTGGGATAAAATAAATCAAAGCAGTAGTTACTCTCCAGGGTGGACTGACTGGAACAAGGAAGGAGGAAACTTTCTGGGGTGATGAAATTGTTTTATGTTTTGATAGAAGCGTGAGTTGACACGAGTGTGTGAATTTGTCAACACAGTGAACGTACACTTAAGATTTCTGCATTTCTTTGTATATAAATAAAACCGCCATAAAAATAGTGACAAAAGGCCTGTAGGGCTAAAGGGAGCAGATGATTGGTTAGAAATATGACATTTGGGTTTAAGAATGGTTTCTGTACTCAGAGGGCCCTGAATTCAAATCACAGTTCTGAAAATTAATAACTCTATAAGCTGGGGTAAGTAACAGAACTTCCTGGAGCTTCAGTTTTCCATTTGCAGAACTGGAATAATTTCTTCTTTCAAGAGACGTTGTGAGAATGTTTGTAAAGGGCTAATCACAAAGGCTAACATAATGTGCTAAATTAATGCCACTTGAATAATTCTTTTTGTCCCTTTATCTTTTCTTGTTATTATTGAGTGAAGTGTCAAACATGATTGTGAGGTTTTTGAGTTACAGTGTTTGGGAAGATGGTACATTGTTAAAACAAGTACAAACGCACTAGCAAGGTCATACCTGAGAGACAATATACGAGACCTAATGAATTTGAGTAGAGATGTTCTGAATCTAGTCGGCAATAAGGGGTCTGGAATTTGGGGGAGAAATCAGAAACAGAGCTTTGGATTTGAGCTGTGATGAACTGGTAAGCCAGATCTCGGGCCGGGGGGGGGGGGGGCACTGGTCAGGGAGAGCTCTGATATGTGGTATTTGCTGATTTCCATGCTGTGAATACTTCCAGCAAGGCCAGTTTCAAGTTACGAAAGCAGTTTGCAGATTTCTGGAGTATTTACCAATGAGCTCTCTCCAGCTGGTGCCTGCCGGCTCTAGTATCCCAGTAGATCCGAGTCATTTGCTNAGATTTAAATCTTCTCTCATCCTGTACCACGGCCTCTTGCCTTCAGAATAATGATATGTTTGGGTTCTTTTGCTATGAGTCCCCATTTCTGAATGTCTCTCAGCAGCTCACACCTTTTTCTGCTGTAGAATGGAAATATCTTCTCATCTTACGTCCCCTGCTTTTAAAGAGGGCCTCCGCAGCACAGGGTATACCCACTCCCCTGTGGACATGATACAGTTTCTTTATCCTTTTATGATACAGAGGCTGCTCTTGCCGGGGATATGCAGTGGATGCGAACCTGGTGGGGGTGGGTTCGAGGACAGCGTCATCCTGTAGAAGAGCAGCTCGTCACTGTCTCAGGCAGCTTCCACTGCTGGGCTCCTGCCTCACTTAAGATTACAGCCCCTTTCTCCCTTGCTGGAGAAGAAAGGAAGACTTCCAAGCTGAGTTCTTCATCTCTACCTCCCATCCCACCCCCGACCCAGTGCATAAGTCCTTGTTCGCCTGAACGCAGGTGTAGACAGGGTTCAAGTCTCTTTCCAGGGGCTGTTGGAACGCTGACAAACCATGGGATGAGGTTAAGCTCATATTTGCTATCATCGAGCTGTCCGTAGCAATAAGGACACTTTGTCAAAAGTGCGTGGGGACTAATTCTTAACCCACGGACCAGCTAAGATGCTCTGTTAAGTGTACCTTTCCAGAAATTCTTTGTCCTAAAAATAAGTATTTTTGCACAGATGTTTCTTTTCAACATTATTTATTACAGAAAACTAAATTAAAACAACCTATACGCCCACATTTCCGTAGTAAAATATGACATACCCATTTAAAATAACATTATGTACTTCTTAAATTTCTTTATGACAAATTTTTTATTCACACTATGTACGGAACTATTTACCGTTTTAAGTCTGTTAAAAATGCAGAAAGAGAAATCACTGGAAATAAGTTTTTCAAACTATTAACAGTGATTTTCTTTTGGTGATCAGATTATGGGTGGCTTCCCTTTTCTTCACTGTGTACTTATGTGCTTTTCCAAATTTTCTGTACAACAAGCAAAAACGGTCTTTAACAAATTCTTAGGACTCCAGAGGTTGCCCTTGTATTCTAATACCTTTGGTTTATCCACTCTAATCTTTTAAAGTTAAAAGTCCATTTGAAGTACACAGTCACAATACTTCTAAAACACATAAGACACATGTTTTGTGTCATAAAGGTGAGGGTCCTTCAGTCATGCATTGTGGTAGCGTTACCTCTTTGGTTATTTCCTTCTACACTTCGAGAAAGGAGGGTAGTTAGAAAAATAGGAGCCTAAGCTTTCTCCACCGCAAAGTCCTTTTGATTTGTAGGTAATTCAAATCTTCAAACCTTCAAGAATATGTATTATTATATTCTTGAGTTGTATTTTTTGAAAAGCAATTTTACTATGAAAATTTTCAAACATACAGAGGAGTTGAAAGAATATTACAGTGAATACTCAAAAATCCAGCAATTAGATTTGTAATTAACATTTTAATATATTTGTTTTATCCCATATCTACTTGTCCATCCATCAGTCCATCTTATTTTCTGATACATATCAAAGTAAGTAGCAGACATAAAGACATTTCACCTTTAGATACTTTGTCATGCATATCTTTAGCTAGAATTCAATATCTTTTACATTTCTTGTCTTTTAGGGTAAAATTTATATGCAAAGGAATACATAAATCTTAAATAATCATTCAGCAAGTTTTGACAAATACATATACCTGTGTCACCCAAACTCCCAGGAATTTCTCCCATGTTCCTTCCCAGTAATCCAGGCACTGACCCTCCCAGACCCGACCATCGTTCTGATTTGATTCTACCAATTAATTCTTTTTCCAAGGCTAGAACTTCATATGAATGGAATCCTGCATCACGTAGTCTTTTGTGTCTGGCTACTTTCATTCAGCATGTCTTTGAGACTCGTCTATGTTGTGTTTCTTGTACAAGACTTTTTGTGCACACCTGTTTTTTTTCTTTTGAGTAAATACCTAGGGGTAGAATTGCTGAATTATAAAGTAGGTATATATTTAGTTTTATAACAAAGTGCTCAACCTTTTTCTAAAGAGGTTGTACCATTGTACATTCCTACCTATAATTTATGAGTCTCATTTACTCCATTTTCTTGGCAACATTTGGCGTTGTCTGTATTGCCAGTCTTTTTACTTTTATTTTTAAAAATTTTAGTCATTCTCATGGGTGTATAGTAGGTAAATTGTATTTTTTAGGTGTGTAAATACTTGTTTGTCTTCTTTGTTGTCTAAGTGGGAAAAAAGGCAACAGCCAAGTTTTGCTCCGAGAGATGGGGCCTCACTGAGTCTACAGAACATTGAAATTGGCACAGCTCCGGCATCTTGTAAGAAATGATTTTTCTCCCATGGGGAAATCTCTTTTCTCAACATTTGAAAGGTATTTACTATAGGCTCCCTTGATAATTATCCCCAACATGATTGTTGGCCCCCACCTCCTAAGTCCTTCTCTTCTGCTTCTCCTATGTCCCATTCTCCTTGGACCACATAGAGAGATTACAGAGTTGCTTCATAGATTCTGGGTGTCTCTGTCAGGTAACTTGTCACATGCTTCCTTAAGATATAGGCATTTATGTCTATCCCATGTCTTGTGTCTCTTCTTAATCTGCAGACATTTTGAAGAAAGGAGGATATTTAATTCATCTTCGCATAGTCCCCTGCACACAGTAGGTACTCACTGGACATTTATTGAATATGTGATTGAATGGGAGGTGATGCAGTAGTTTTGAGCACAGATCTGGGAGCCAGACTCCACTACCCATCAGCTGTGTGAGTCATATCTTCCTTGAGCCTCAGTTTTCATTCAAAAAATGAGGATAGTAAGGATACCTACCTTACTGAACCAAAGTGGGGATTAATGAGATAATTTTTTTTAAAGATTTATTTATTTATTTGAGAGAGAGAGAGAGAGATAGAGAGCTTGAGCGGGAGGGGCAGACGGAAAGAGAGAAAAAATCCCAAGCAGACTCCATGCTGACCTACTGTGCCACCCAAACGCCCCCAAGAAAATCTTTTAAAAGTGTCCAGAAGAATGTTTAAAACAAAGTAAATATATATAAATAAAATTAACCCAACTCTTCCTTGACTCTCATATATAAGATCATAGAAAAAAAACTGACTTTCTAAATCTATATCCATCCTGTGATATGAAAAATTTCCTTAAAAAAGCAAAACAAAACAAAATCCAACCCGACAACAAACAATTGCAAGCATTTAACCCAACACTACTTCTCCGAGTACTCTAACCACGTTACTCAGAATTCGGTGAACAGTCTATTTACCTGTAGTGATTCTATAGCCTTCAATCATATGCTTTTCACCCTCCAGAGTTTTAGACTAAGCATGTTGGTAGCATTTTTTTTTTTTAATCTTGGGCCTTACATTGTCTTTCTTGAAGTGCCTTGATCAGATGTGCAATGTTGGAGAGGTAAACTTTATTCCCTGTTTCTTTTAACTAGAAGGATAATTAAATCCTTAATGGTCCCCAATATTATTTAACTTATCTTACGTTCAATTGCTTTATATGAGAAAGGGGTGCATCTTTAAGAATAAAGTGAACAGGAATTATTAACAGTATTTATGGTCAATAGGACCTACCTGTTCTGAAAAGTCATGTCATACAATCTTGAAAGAAGACTTAGGGATTTTCTTTTGGAAGGATTTGAAAAGAGACACATGGAAGGGTCCTGAGAGCGACTTCTTAAAGAGGAAAAGGCCAAATGATATCCCAAATCTGTAGTCCCAGTGATAGTGACTCTCTTTTTCTTGATGGGGCTGGATTCCATAAGGAAACATTTTGTTTTCTGGAGCCAGAATGCATGCGTCTGTCTCCATAAACATGGAGAAAACATGCCCATAAAATCAAAGGAGAGCATTGACCACTGTGACCTGTTAACATGTTTCTCTGTGTCTCTTCGGATGAAAGATTTCAAATCTCACCATTAATGTGGTGAGAAGTATTGAATTGGAAAACACTAATATTGTCTTTCCAGATCGATTCGTCCTCAGTTGGTCACCTCAGAGCAGGAGAGGAGATATTAATGGTCACCTTGGCTGTTTTCCTGTGACCTCCAACATGCTTCACATTTTTAAATTGAATCTGGATCGGGGCGTCTGGGAGCAGGGAGTGGAAATCCACAGGGTGCAGAGTCGAGTAAAGGCTAGATGTGTCCATTTGGTATTAAAAGAATGCTTTGCAAGCAAAAAAAACAGCTACGGTGTTTGGTCAAAATGAGCGTCGTTTTCCCCCACTCCGGCATCTGCTTGCTTTCACAATGGCCGCAGTGTTTTCTTTACCTGGTAGGTGGCCTCTCCATGTATCGATGAGGCACTGCGTGAAAATGTGCCTCCTTATGTTGGAGGGAAATTTGCTTTCACTTCTTTCCCCTGCTCTTCTGTGCCTCCCTTTGTTCTAATCGTACACGTGAGGAGAAAAGCCAGTGATAGCAGCAACCATTTTCTTCTCCAGCCACTTTTTGGGGGTTAATAATTCAAACGGATCTTTTACAAACTCTCATTTTATTCTTAGAAATGGCCTTATTGCTAACAGTCTGCTCTCCAGTTGTACTTCATCAAGCCGCAGATCTGCTGTAAAATGGGATGACTGGATTTCATTTGTTTGCCACCCCCTAAGAATTCATTGCCCACAGTGCTTCGACTGCTGTTCTAGGAGATGGTTTAATTTTTGTGGTACATTGATTGATAACTGGGCTCCCTGGTAACATGGCCTTCCTTGAATAGGACCGCTGTTTTCTAGGTCTCAGATCCCCTGAAGATGCTACATAACTCCCTGTATGAAACAAATCTTCCACACCCTAATAGTAATATCCCCAATCCCCAAGTGAGCAGATAACACATGCAAGTGCTTGTAGGTATCTTCATGCCTGCAGGTGACACAGATATGGGAAGGGGAGGTCCCTCAGGTCTTAGGTATGATGGAATCAGAGCCACAGAAAGACAAACAAGCAAACCAAACGGGAAGATGTGCCACAATTCTGAAAAGTTGTCTAAATTGGTCTCTATCGAGTAATAAAATCGCAGGCACTTCTTCACTCCTTGACTAATTTTCTGTTGCTTTCAGGTGAACTATAGAATCCCTGCTATGTACCTTCAAATTAAAAAAATAATAATAACAACAAAAGAGAGGGAAAAAAAAGAGTTTGCGGAGAGGAGAATGGTGAAAATCAGGAAAACAAAGGGCAGGAGGATCAGGCAGAAGGATTCGAGTCGCCAAGCTGTGGGACCCATGTTGTCATCGATTTACGAAACCTCATTTTTAAACAAAACTTCACATAATTCTCTTTGATATGCCAAGGCCAAGAGACTTCATGCTTGCATATACCTCGAAGAAGGGCACGATGATATAGGTCCTAATAAAATCAACACTACTGAATAGTGAATTTGCTAAGTCTGCGGCATGGAAGAAAGCTGGGGGTTTGGTAAAGCTTTAGCAGATAATCTTGCACAAAATAAATTCTTAGAAGCCTACCATGCCTAACGATTTGGGTGAAATCCATTTCTTTCCAATTAAGTGCATCCAATGCCTAATACACATGGAAGTAATGTTAAAGTTGGAAGGTCACAAGTTCTAGTCCAACACCTTCCATTGCTTTGGTAATGATCAGGCATGGTCCTCCTGTGGCCATTCTTGTGCCCATTCCCAGAGCAACTCTTACTGCACTTATCTTCTTTTGTATCTGGGGTCAGTGAGATGGGTTAGGTAAAACTATCTCCATATTTATTTGGCCTTGTTCCTTCATTCCACCAACATCCAGTGGGCACCCACTGCGCTTCTGGCACCAGAAGCTGGGGATTCAGTAGTTTTTTGAATAAAACAGAAAAAAAACTTCTGCCTTCATGGATCTTGTATTTTAGTGAATGAGACAGAGAGGAAACAAAATATGTAAGCAAAGTAAATGGCATATTTGATAGTGATAAGGGCTAATAATAAATAAAGGAGGGAAGGAAGGGAAGATTTAGATGGAGTTGGTGAGGGTAGCAGTTCCACTGAAAAAGTGATTTTAAGTAAAGACCTAAAGAAAGTGGAAGAACTAAGCATGTAGATATCTGAAGGATCAGTAATCGAGGCAGACAAAAAAGCAAGTGCAAAGGCTATGGGGCTGGGGCATGCCTGGCATTTTTGTGAGGAAAAGCAAAGCAAAGAGGCTGGGATTACTAGAGTGGAATAGATAAGAGGGAGAGTTATAGCAGATGATGTCACAGAGGTAACAAAGATGTAGGACCTTGTAAATCATAGAAAGCACATTGGCTTTTGCTTTGAGTCCCCGTGGAAACCATTAAAGGGCTTTGTGCAGATGATTGAGATGATTTTTTTAATAGGATCACTCTGGATGTTGTGTTGACTGAGAATAGTTGGAAGAGGGGCAAGGGCATATAGAGGGAGATCAGTTAGGAGGCTACTGAAATTATCCAGACAGGACTGGATCAGAGTGGTGGTGGTGGGGGTGGTAAGCTGTCATGTTCTGGATATACTTTGAAGGTGGAGATTTTTTTTATTTTTTATTATTTATTTATTTATTTTAAAGATTTTTTTTATTTACTTGACAGAGAGAGAGCCAGTGAGAGAGGGAACACAAGCAGGGTGACTTGGGAGAGGGAGAAGCAGGCTTCCCACTGAGCAGAGAGCCCGATGCAGGGCTAGATCCCAGAACGCTGGGATCATGACCTGAGCTGAAAGCAGATGCTTAACTACTGGGCCGCCCAGGAGCCCCTGAAGGTGGAGATTTGATGATGGCTTTCAGAATAAGAGTAGAGGTTGGCATGCCACCAGGATATTGATCTGAATAACTGGTAGGAGATTCAGTTAAGACGGGGAAGACTGGAGAAAGAAGGGGAGGGGGAGGGTATGCAAGGGTGTGTGTGTGTGTGTGTGTGTGTGTGTGTAAAGATCTGATCTGGGGCATACTAAGAGAGATCTTTCTATTAGCTATCCAAGTGGAGTTATCAAATAAGCATGAGGACCTGTGAGTCTGAAGTTGAGAGAGAGAGGTCAAAGTTAGAGATGGAAATTTGAGGTTCATCAGCATATAAGTGATATGTAAAGATCTCATGAGACTGGATGAGATCATTTAAGTCACTTCTTTGAGAAGGGGTCTGTGGATTGAACCTTGCTCTTCAGGGAGATAAGGAGAAATCAACCCATGAAATTGAGAAGGAATGGTTGAAACAAATACGATATTCTGGAAGCCAAGCGAAGAACACGTTTCAAGGCAGAAGTAGTGATCAGTTGTGTCAACTCTTCCTGAAAGGTCTAATAAAATGGGAATCATTAGCCATTGCATTTAACAATATAGAGTTCATCAATGACTTTGAGAAGAACTTAATTCTGTCAGGCTCAAGGTCTAAATAATCCAAGACACCTCATCAACCTCTATGGATTAAGTAAGAAAATAGGTTCAAATGTAAACAACTTGTTCAAAAGCAGACTGCAGTAGAGAACAAGATATTGAAGAAAAAAAATCTAAATTCCTTACTGGCAACATCCTATGAATAAAAGTATGAAAATGATGTGATATTTGAAACAAACAAATAATCGAACAAACAAACAAATAGAACATCATCCAGGTAGGATTACCATAGGTAATAGGCTTCAATAGAAACCATGACAACGGGGGAAAGAGTCCTTGTAGAAACTCTGTGTGTGTGCCCGTGCGCGTGCGCGCTCTGTTCTCTCAGTGTATTTGTCATGCTGTGGCCTTGGCAAGAGCAAGAGCTAGAGCTAGGGAAAAATAAATAAGTGATTCCTTATCTTTTGGAAAAAAACAAAACTAATCTAATGTAAGTGGTTAAAAATCCTCTCTATAGTTATCAATTTAAATGTAAAAATTCAATTAAAAAGGGGTGGGTTTGCGGTTGTGGGGGGGTGGGGATTTGGTAGAAAGTGTACTTACGCTGCAGAATTGCCGGGGGGGGGGGGGGGGGGGGGGGGGGGGGGGGGT